>NW_008358858.1:1129080-1136916 GCF_000622305.1 Nannospalax galili | reverse complement strand
AAAGGTGTGCACCACCATGCCTGGCTTATTATTTTTATTTATTTATTTATTTATTTATTTATTTATTATGTATTTAATTTGGGGGGGTCTTTTTGAGACAGGGTCTCCCTGTAGCCCCAGCTGCCCTGGAAATCACTAGGTAGACCAGGCTGGCCTTGAACTCACAGAGATCCACCTGCCTCTGCTTCTTGAGTGCTGGGATTAAAGGCGTGTGCCACCTCGCCCGGCTTTTGTTTTTATTTTTTATGTGTATGAGTGTATTGCCTGAATGTATGTTAGTGCATCCATGTTGTGCAAAGCCGGAGGAGGTCAAAAGAGGGCATCAGATCCCCTCCGGAGTTGTGGGTGCTGGGAATTGAACCCGGGTCCTCTGCAAGAGCAGCCAATGCTCTTGACCACTGAGCATCTCTCTAGCCCCTGTATTTTTCTTTTTGAGATAGGGTATCCTGTAGTTCACATCCTCAAGCTCTTTATATAGCTGAGGATGACCTTTAATCTCTGATTCTCCTGCCTCTACCTCTTGAGTTCTGGGATTACAGGTGTGTGCCACAATGCCTGGTTTATTTGGTGCTGGGGATTGAAGCCAGGGTTTTGTGCAGTCTAGGTAGGCAAGATCACACTGATGATCCAGTGTTCTGTATAAACTATAAAAAATGGGAGTCTAGAAGCTGGGCGTGAGGGAGAGGGGATAATTGGGAAATGAAGGGAGAAGGATCAGGAGTTCAAGGCCACCCTCTACTACATAGCAAGTTTGAGGCTAGCCAGGGTTACCTTAGACACTCCCTCAAACACACACACACACACACACACACACACACACACACACACATACACGAACTAGATATATCTCTGTTTCTGCACATAAAAAGTTATCAAAGAAGAGTGACGGATGAGCCAGGGGACACATGAACTTGTGTCGCTAGCACTGGGCTGCGTCCCTAGCCACATTAATGAAAATGAAATACGAATAAAACATCAGGAGCTGCTGGTCGTGGTGGCGCATGCCACCCAGCACTTGGGAGGCAGAGGCAGGCGGATCTCTGTGAGTTCAAGGTCAGCCTGGTCTACATAGTGAGTTCCAGGACAGCTGGGGTACAGGGAGACCCTGCCTCAAGAATAACAACAACAAAAAAAAACCAAATAAACAAACAAAAAAAACCATCAGGAGCCAATCTAGTGTCTCACCTGTAAGTCTAGTACTTGGGAAGGTGGAGCCATAGGATCAAGGGTACAGGGTCATTCTTATCTACACAGTGAGTTCAAGAATAACTGAGCTACAAGAGACTGCTAAAAACAAAAAAAATCAGTGGATGCGTCTGGGGGGTGTAACTTGGTAATAGAGCACTTGCTTGCCATGAGGGAGTCCCTGGGTTTAACACACAGCACTGCAGAAAGAAAGAGAACAGGAAAAAAAAAAAAAAAAAAAACTCTGTGTGTGGGTTCATGCATTTGGGAGGCTGAAACAGGAAGATCACTCTGTGTTTGAGGCCAGCTTGGATGCTATAGTGACTTCCAAGGCAACCTGGGCTACAGAGTGAGATCTGTTTTGAAAGACAAAGAACAACAACAAAAATTTCAGTAGTCATTTCTGGGCGTGGTGGCCCATGCTTTAATCCCAGTACACAGGAGGCAGAGGCAGGAAGATTTCTGTGAGTTGAGGCTAGCCTGGTCTATGTAGGGAGTTCCAGGCTAGCCAGGACTACATAGTGAGACCCTGTCTCAAAAGACAAAACAAAATTCCACAGCCCCACTCAAGTGTTCCCTAGGCATGTTTCAGAAAGAAATGTCAAATGTCAGACTAATGAATTTGAGAACCAAATATTCTTTTTCGTTAGTGATGTTTAGGGGAGTGTCTGGTGGGATTACAGGTTTGTACCACACCCGGCTTCAAATATTTTGATAGTTCCTTCAGCTCTTCTTTTCCAGTGTTTTCTTTCTCTATTGTGGAAGGGTTTCAACCTTATTAACTGTGCAAACCAGTTCATGAAAGACTCCCCCAAAGGAGTTTTTTCTACGCAGAGGCATCACACAGATAGGTGCAAGACAAAGGTGTCATTCTTTTTGAAGACTCCTCATGCCAGGATAAAAAGTGATGTATTAGTAACATGAATTTATACAGCCTGCCTTGACAACACAGAGAGACTTCTAAGGTTTTGCCACTTTCTGGCACATTATGCCTTTTGGAGGGACATGGTCTCTGTTGATTGTAACCACTGGCTCCGAAATAAACTTCAGAAACTGAAGAGGCCCTGGCAGCAAGCTGAGGAAATCAAAGAGAGGCTGGGATCAAAGGGGCAAAGAGCCTCTGCGATCTCAAGGGGGAAGTAGAGCCATTGACTCCCCTGGGCTGCGTTTTCCTGGTTTCCCCTTTAATAAACACCCTGGGTTCCTTCACCAGGTCCTGGGCAGCCCAGGGAGAGGACTTGAACAACAAAGAGAGCAAGGGAAGAGAGTACTTAGCACTTGGGGAGGAAAGACAGGCCTCTGTGATATTTGGGTGTCGAGACAGGAAGGGTGGTGGGAAACATGGAGGATGCAGAAGGGACAGTGACTCCAAGTAGCCCTGGCTATCCCAGCCTGACTGTCTTTTTACTTTTGCTTGAATGCGCTGGCCTTCCCGCATGGCACCAGTGGCCTGTCTGAGAATTGCCTTCTGTCACATCTTGTCTTCGCCTGTATCTGTTTCAATAAATGTTACTGACAAACTAAATATGAGTAATGGCCCAATGTGCTCAGCATGTCACATCATGTAGTGAGCTGGTTGTTGGAGAGGGCAAATCTATACCCTAATCTCAGTGATGGCTGTCTACAGCAAGTCTTGAATTTCAGTCTGCTGTTCAGTGGTGAGCATGCTGACCTGCTCCTGGAAAACAAGGTGCTCTGTGGAGCCTTTAATTTCACAGATGGGGCTAGAGAGATGGTCCAGTGGATAAGAGCATTGACTGTTCTTGAAGAGGACCTGGATTTGGCTCCCAGTCCCACATGACAGCTAACAACTGTCCATAACTCCAGTTCCAGGGGATTGATGCCCTCTTCTGGCCTCTTAGGACATTGCACACATGCAGTACACATTAACATGCGTGCCAAAATACCCATACACATTAAAAGAAGAAGTAGTAAACTTAAAAAAAAAAAAACTTCATAGTTTATTTATTTTGGGAACATAACTTACAATAAATAATTTTATTTATTTATTATTAATTAATTAATTAATTAATTAATTTACTTTTGGTCTTTTTTGAGACAGGGTCTCCCTATAGCCCCAGCTGGCCTGGAACTCACTATATAGACCAGGTTGGCTTCTAACTCACAGTGATCTGCCTGCCTCTGTCTCCCAAGTGCTGGGATTAAAGGTGTGTGCCACCATGCCCGGCACAATAAATAATTTTAAAAAAGATATTTCCAGGCCAGTGAGATGGCTCTTGGAACTAACCCTAATGACCGGAGTTTGATCCCCAGGATCCATTTGGTAGAAGGAAAGAACCAATTCCAACAAGTTGTCCTCTGAACTCCACACATTTGCTGTGGCATGTGTGCTCCCCCCAACATAATAAATAGAAATTCAGTAATAAAAAATTAAAAGGTATTGCTAAGAAATGGGCTCTTTTCCATTTTCCATTTGAAGGAATGCATATGTTTATAGCAGAGTAATTGCCTTTGAAATAAGAATTTGAGTTTAGTAAGCATTTATAGGACTAAGGAGTTGGTGAAGTGATTGCTGTTCAAGCATGAGGACCTGAAATCAAATCCCCAGATCTATGTAAAAACTGAGCATGATGGAATATGCCTGGAATCCCAGCACTGGGGAGACAAAAGACAGGCAGATTCCCTTGAGTGTGCTAGCCAGCCAATTTAGACAAATCGGTGAGCTCCAGGTTTAGTGATAGATCCTGTCTCAAAATACTCAGATGGAGAATGATTGAGGAGGACAGTTGACACAGCTCCCTGGCTCAGCACACATGCATACATGTATGTACACATCCATGCGCACACATACACATATGCAAATATGTACATACATATACAACACACAAAGTATTTTAACACATTATTATTGTGAAAGGAGGAGGGCACTTGTGTCATGGTACACACGTGGAGGTCAGAAGACAACTTTGTGAAATTGGTTCTCTCTTTCCACTACATGGGTTTGTGGAATTGGCTTTAAGTCATCTGGTTGAGGGGCAAGTGCCTTTAGCTGCTGAGCCATCTTGCCAGCCCCAATATAAAGTATCCATAAAAGTATGCAAATACAAGAATACTAGAAGGTTACCTTAATTTCGAGAGAATGTTCACAGTGGAGCTTTTGTAGAGATGCCACAGTGGCTTCCATCTCCTGAATCGATCCTAGTTTGTGGACAAGTGGGAAAATCCAAGTATCTCTTTCCAGATTCATTACACTGTATCTGCTTCAGTTTTGTAAAATTCATGTTTTGTTTGTCTATTTCTGTTTTGCAATTCAGGGACCAAATCCAGGGGCTTGGGTGTGATATGTTAGCTGTTATTATATCAAATTTTATCCATTTCCCCATTAATATTCTTTTTCTTTTCCAGGATCCAGAATACCACATGAAAAAACAAGCCTGGCTTGGTGGAACACACCTATATTCTCAGCGCTGGGGGAAGGTGAATTAAGACAATCAAAAACTTCAAGGACTGCTTGGGCTACATGGCAAGACCCTGTCTCAAAAGATAACAGTATTGAGGCACTGGTGGGGAATGCCTTTCATCCCAGCATTCTGGAGGCAGAGGCAGGTGGATCTCTGTGAGTTTGAGGATAGCTTGGTCTACATAGCTGGGGCTACAGGGAGTCCCTGTCCCCAAAACAAAACAAAAAAGATACCAGTAAAACAATTTCCAAAGATTAAAAAATGTACTCACAACAACAATCTTTGCATACGATTTATTATTTCTTTTTGTTTGCTTTTGAGACAGGGTCTTGCTATGTAGCCCTGGCTGGCCTAGAGTACCCTTTGTAGATCAGAGGGGCCTTGAACTTGTGATGATCCTTTTGCCTCTGCCTCCTGAGCACTGGAATTACAGGCATTCACAACCATATCTGGCTTTTTTTTTGGTCTTTTTGAGACAGGGTCTCCCTGTAGCCCCAGCTGTCCTGGAACTCACTATGTAGACCAGGCTGGCCTTGATCTCACAGAGATCTGCCTGCCTCTTCCTCCTTAGTGCTGGGATTAAAGGCATGTGCCACCACACACTCCTGAAGTACTGCTGTAGGGCTTCGAAGTCCATCTTTCTAATTCTCCCTTCCAGTTCCATCTTGAGCTTCCTCTGTTCCTATATAGAGGCATTTTTAAAAGTCATATCCAAGCACAGTCAAGAAAAACTTGATTTAGGGCCAAGGAGATAGCTTAGTGGATAAAGGCACTTGCCACTAAACCTGACAACATGAGTTCGATGATCTCCAGACTTACATGGTGGAAGGAGAGAACTGACTCACACAAGTTGTCCTCTGACTTCCTTGCACATGTGTGCACAGGCACAAATACACACTAACTAAATGTAATAAGCAAAAGAAAACCTTAATTTAGAACAAAAGGAAGAGAGAATGGGAGCTGAGCTCTCATTCAATACAGAAGACTATAATGCAGCACAAATTCTAAGAGAAACATTCAAAAGAAAACGATGCCTTTTGTTCAGTTTGGAGGGTTATCAAACTGCCAGTTCTACCTTGGAGTTTCTTACTACAGAGCAAGCCTACCTTCTTGAGATTGCTTAGATAACCCACCCCCAGCTTCCAGGGTTGCATAGCTTATCAGTTTCCACAGTCTCATTTCCTTGGCCTGGGGGGGGGTGCCCTCTCTAGCTGGCAGATGGTGGCAGAGGACATGTGTAGACAGAGAACCTGGGAGGATTTCCACACAGAACAGGTTGGAGAATTCCTAAAGCTCAGAATCCACGTGTCTGTATGCACCCAGTTGTCATTGGCTGGCATATTCCCTCTGGGAGTAATAACCACAGTCCTCCCATTTCCTGTGAGGCTGGCCTCTTGGTCCCTTCAGGTGGAATAATGCAGCCACCACTGCAGCTGAAGGAGAGCAGCTCCTAGGCTGCAGAGGCCTCTCTGTGTCCCAAGGTGACAGGGACCAGTGTTACCATGGAGTCACATCTGGAGGTGAGCGTGGCATACCAGCTATTCATGACTTGGGGTCTTGGTCTGGATTGTAGTGTATTTCCTGAGTAATGAGGAGCTGAACAGATGACTCAGTGGTTAAAAACACTTGCTGTTCTTCCAGAGGACCCATAGTCAGTTCTCAGCACCCACATGACAGCTGACACACTTCCATATCTCCAGTTTCAGGGGATTCGATTTTCTTATCTGGACTCCAGACGCACCAGGCATGCACATGGTACACTTATACATGCAAGCAAAACATTTGTCCACAGAAAATATAAATAAGATCTTTTTAAAATAAGAACATCCATGGCTGGGCGAGGTGGCACACACCTACAGTCCCAGCACTTGGGAGGCAGAGGCAGGCAGATCTCTGTGAGTTCAAGGCCAGCCTGGTCTACATAGTGAGTTCCAGGCCAGCTGGGTCTATAGGAAGACCCTGTCTCAAAAGGACCCCACTCCCTCCCAAAAAAGTGAATGATGGCCTGGAGTTGTAGTTCAGTGGTAAAGGCTTTGTCTAGGCAAGGCCCTGGATTTGATCCTCTGAACAGAATAAAAGAAAATAAATAAATAAAGCAGGTATGTAATCTCATGTTCAGGAAGCTGAGACAGATAGATCAAGGTCAGCCTGGGCTACATAGTGAGACCAAGACTCAAAATAATAAATAAAATAAATAAATAAATGCTGGAAGACATAGTTTGGCTGGTATAGTGCTTGCCTAGCATGCACAAAGTCCTGTGCTCAGTCTCCAGCATTACATAAAATCAGACACAGTGGTGCATGCCTGTAATTTGTAATATTTGAGTGGTGAAAGCAGGATGATCAGAAGTTTAAGGTCATCTTTAGTTACATAGATGATAATTTGAGGCTAGCCTGGGATACACAAAACCCTGCTTAAAAAGAAACAAAGAAAGAAAAAGAAGGAAAAAGAAAAAAATCATAGAAAAATAAAAACCTGACCTCCCATTCCATACACTTTGAGCCTGAAAAACTGGCAAGGAAAGAGGGAACAGAAAGAAAGGAGAAGGGCTAGAAGGGGGTGGGGGGGAGAGAGAGAGAGAGAGAGAGAGAGAGAGAGAGAGAGAGAGAGACTCATTGGTTAGATGGAAAACAGGCCTGTGGGGCCTCAGAACCGAAGTAGGGCAGAGGGACCAGGACACATCCCTACCACTGTCCCACTTTGAGAAGTTCAAGCCTAGAGTTTTCAGCAGCTCCCAGCACATTTTGTGCTTTGACACCTGTGATAACTAACTGTTTGTAGTACTAACATGCCCTCTCTCCTGAGGCATCTTCTTAGTATTGAAGAATGAGGAGGGACAGGTCAGGGACTGTGCCCTGAAACACCCTCCCAGGACAGAGCCACCTTGAACCAGTCAGGGTGGAATTAGCACTGAGGTACCCCTCAGTGCCTTCTATTGGCCTCTGGTCTCTATCAAGCAGTCTGCTGGTTTCTAGTTCAGCAAATGTTCACTGAGACTCTGGCAGGCGCCTTCTGCAGAGCAGTTGTGTAGGGTCATCATGGTGGTAGAACACTTACCTAGCCAAGTTCAATTCCCAGCATTGCAAAAGAAAAGCCAAAACAGGGCTGGGAATACGGCTCAGTGGTGGAGCACTTACTTAGGATGTGCCAGGCTCTAGGTTCTATCCCCAGTACCCCAAGGGGATAGGGAAGTAGAAAGGGACATGAATGAATGAATGAATGAATGAA
>NW_008358858.1:1125075-1129003 GCF_000622305.1 Nannospalax galili | reverse complement strand
TGGGAATCTGAGTGCAAACCACATCGCATCACGGGAGCACTAACAGGGTGCAGGCGTTCAACCCGCCTAGCCTAGCACAGCCTTATTGACAGGTAAGTCACAGATATTCCAGGCAGGAGCTTAGTCCTTGCTCAGGATGTGTGCCTGTTCCCTTTGAGGTCCCTTTATCTTCACCCCCCTCGGATTCAGGATGTGTGAGGGAGGTTTGTGGAGGATAGGGCTGGGCTGTTTGACCAACCTGGAACAGGGTCTAGCACATAGCAGGGGTGGTAAACAGCGCCTTTGATGATGACAGCGGACAACGGGCCAGGCGCAGGGCCGGGACCTGAGAACCTGGAGGGTCCCAGATCCCTAGATCCCAGCGCTGTGCTCTGGAGAGGCAGCCTGACCCAGAGGAGGGGGTTCAGTCCGAATCTGGCCCGCACCCCGGGCGGCCTCTCGAGAGCTGAGCGTCTCCGGGGATGTGGATTGGTGGCAGAGCAGCCCCTGGAATGGGTGGGGTGGGGACCGAGCGGCCGGGCTCAAGTTCGCGCCTCCCTCCCTCTGTCCCGCGGTCAGCGGAAGCGATTATTCCCGCGGCGTCTGGCGGGGCTGGGGCGGGCTCGCACCCCGAGGAGCCGTGGGCCTCCTTGCGTCCAGGCCTTTGATGGAGCCGCTGTCCCCTCCCCGGCCCGGGGTCCGTATAACTACAGACGCGCGGGGGTCCCGGGAGGCGTCCAGGAGCCATGGCCGTAGCCGAGTCCCAGCACCTCCAGTTCGCAGACACCGCCGCCTTCCCCACATTCCCTGCCGAGCACGTCGGAGGTCCGCTGCTGCTCCCCGCGCCCCCCGCCGACCCGGGCTCCCGCGCTCCCACTGCCCCACCCTGCTTCCCGAGCCGGGGCCTCCAGCCCGCAGCGCCGCCTCCAGTCGAACTGGTCCCTCCCGGGCTTCCCAAGGGCGCGGCCGCCCCGTCGGCGCCACAGCGCCGCAAGCGCACGTCGTTCAGCTCCGAGCAGCTGCAGCTGCTGGAGCTCGTCTTCCGCCAGACCATGTACCCGGATATCCACCTGCGGGAACGCCTGGCAGCGCTCACGCTGCTCCCGGAGTCCAGGATCCAGGTGAGGCGCACGCTGGAGCGTAGGTCTGGGGATTCATAGGCTCACTGGGCCACACCCAGGGGCCACTGGCTCCCAGATGGTGGACAAGCTGCTTCCTTCCTTTGAAGCCCATGATTCTAGACTACAAAATAGGGAGCTCAGTAAATAGTGCAGATATGCACTCAACGACACGTCCCTTGTTATCATGTGTAAGGACTGTTAGAGGTTCGCTGATTTCTTGTAGTGCTCAGCACGTGGTTTCTGGTAGGAAGACAATAGGAAGGATTTCTGCACTTTCCTCTTCATTAAGACAAAGGAGTCTCCCTCTCGCTTTGGGGTTAGGAATAGTAGTTGGGTAGGGTTAGACTGCTTTCTTGGCAGGTTTTGTTTCTGAGATTTGGGTTCAAAGGATATAGCACCAGCATTTTGGGGCCAAGCCTGAGGTGTCGGGGAACTTGAGTTTGAAAACTCTGGTTCTAAGTGAGGTTATTGTTTGAAGACACTGAGATCAGAATCCTGGAGTCCACTATGTAGTCCTGGCTGGCCTGGAACTCCATATGTAGAACAGGCAGGCCTTGAATTTACAGAGATGTGTCTGCCTCTGCCTATCAAGTTGCTGGGATTAAAGGCATGGGTCATCACACCTAGTGGGTCATCACTAGTTGTATTCTTTTGAGGCAGGGTCTCACTATGTAGCCTCTGCTGGATTTGAACTCATAACACTCCTGTCTCAATTTCTTGAGTGTAATCTCGAGGGTTACAGCATAGAAGCCTGCTTTGTTGACTGTTCATCTGTAGCACATTCGTGCAGCTTTAAGTAGGAGGCTTTATTTAACCCTAGAAGAATGTGGACTTCCTTTCTCTCTTCTTCTTCTTCTTTCTTCCCCCCCCACACCCCGCCCCGTACCTTGGGCAAGTCCATTCAGTTATCATTTTCAACAGTTGGTAGGAGAGACTTCCTAAGTAGGATATCTTTGGTATTCATGGAGAAATGGCAAAGAAATTTATGCAGAGTTGAAGTTCACAGGAAAAAAAAAATCTCCTTGATTCATTTGAATGAATGAGTACAGTGTTTCTTTCTGTTTGCTTTTGGTTTTTTGTTTTCTTTTGTGTGAGATAGGGTCTCACTATGTAGTCCTGGCTGTCCTGGAACTCACTGTGTAGACCAGGCTGACCTGGAACTCACAGAGATCAGCTTGCCTCTGCCTCCTGCCTGCTGAGATCAAAGTCATGCACCACCATGCCTGGCCCAGGAGTACAGACTTTCAAAATCTGACTCTAAATAATTTGAATGCCCATCATCTTCAAGCAGAGTAGTATTGGTTCCTAAGAACTGCAAATGCTTTTAGTTCTGTGACCTCTTTTCTCATTGCAAATGTTTTATATAACATGTAGATAAGATGCTAGGTATGGTGGTGGCTTGCCTATATACCAGCACTTGGAAGGAGAGGCAGAAGGGTCAGGAGCTCAAGGGCATCCTTGACTATATGGAGTTTGAAGCTAGCCTGGATTACATGAGTCCCTGCCTTCAAAAAGAGTATAAATTTAGTTCTGTGACCTCTTTTCTCATTGCAAATGTTTTATATAACATGTAGATAAGATGCTAGGTATGGTGGTGGCTTGCCTATATACCAGCACTTGGAAGGAGAGGCAGAAGGGTCAGGAGCTCAAGGGCATCCTTGACTATATGGAGTTTGAAGCTAGCCTGGATTACATGAGTCCCTGCCTTCAAAAAGAGTATAAAATGAAAAAAAAAAAAAAAGGTGTATTTAGAACCAGGCACTATTCCAATTTTGCATCTGGGAATAGCAGGGACAGTCTGGTGCTCTGAATGTCAAACCATCAGTTAAAGTGCCTTCAGTAAGCCACAGGCTCTGGAGCAGGGAACCATTACTAGTAATAATAACTAGAAGTTGTTAATTGTGAACAAAGTATAACATAAGAATTCAACCCAGGCTGGGGGTATACTCAGCTTGTAGAGTGCTTGTCTAGCATGCGTGAAGTCCTGGGTTCAATCCCCAGCACCACACAAAACAGTTGTGGTGGAACATGCCTGTAATCCCAGCCCTGGAGAGATGGAGGAACAGTGATCTGAAGTTCAAGGTCAAGATCATCTTCAGCTACATAGTGAGTTTGAGATCAACCTGGGCTAGAGATGCTATCTCAACAAAAACTCAAACTAAGAACAAAACTTCAAAGCAATTTGGCAATTTTTTCCTCCTGTCTTCCAGGTGTGGTTCCAGAACAGGCGTGCCAAGTCACGGCGGCAGAGTGGAAAGTCTTTTCAGCCTTCATCATCCAGGCCAGAGCTTTTACTCCATCGCTCTGCTCCTGGGGCTGAAGTAAGATGTCTGAAGCCCCAGCTGCCTCTGGAGAGCAATATGAACTGCCAGTCTGATCCCAGCAGGGCTGGAGGGGCTGTCTCTGCATCTAGTTCCCAAGGTCAGAATTTTGAAACCTATTCTCCTGTCTCAGAAGATATTGGTTCAAAGTTGGACTCATGGGAGGAGCACATCTTTTCTGCCTTTGGTAACTTTTGAGGATTCTGAGAGTTCAGGATAAGCTCAGAGGAGCCTGGGAGATACACACCAGAATACTGTCTTGTCTGATATCCATGACTGGCCAACACCTTGCTAACCTTGATGGTTTGGGGTCATCTCTCATCTAAAGGTTTCTCCTCTTCACCAGTGAGCCTTTACCCATGGCTTGTTCTCTGTAACCACCCATCCTCCCACCCAGGAGTACCTGTGAGTTTCTAAGTCTGCACAGTCAGTTTGGTCTGCATCCTTGGGCCTTCTTTCCAGGCCTATTGTTTTCTCATTGTTTTCTTCACAAGGACCTTAAGTTTG
>NW_008358858.1:1117848-1125000 GCF_000622305.1 Nannospalax galili | reverse complement strand
TTTGTCCTTGATCTTGCTAAGTAGCTAAGGATGACCTTGAATTTCCTGATCCTCCTACCTTCATCTTCCAAGTGCTGGGATTACACATGTGCCACCATGCCTGGTTACTGAGTATTTTTAATAGTTGAAAATTATATATATTTATGATATACAGCATATATATATTGTGAAATAACAAAATCAAGTTATTTAACACATGAATTGCCTCACATAGTTACTTCTCTTTTTTCTGTGGTGACACTTAAAATCTATTATTTTCAAGTATACAATGTCATTAATTATAGTCATTCTGTATCATAGATTTCTTGAGCTTATTTCTCCCTAGGTGAAATTTTGTGTCCTTTGACCACCTCTTCTCTGCTCCTCACTCAACTATTTTTTCCATCTGGCCTGTCATCTTTACACTCAGTCACTAAAGACTATATTCAGGATCTTTCAAGAGTCCACTGCCTCTCATGTCCCATTTAAAAAAAAAATTCCTTTCTTTAGAAATCTGTACTAGCCTCCAGTTATCAAATTACAAAAATCCTTTCACTTCTTCCCAGATAACTGACATCTTTAACCTATGCAAATCTTTCTTTTTTTTTTTTGAGACAGGGTCTCCCTGTAGCCCCAGCTGTCCTGGAACTCACTATGTAGACCAGGCTGGCCTTGAACACACAGAGATCCACCTGCCTCTACCTCCCAAGTGCTGGGATTAAAGGTGTGTGCCACCACGCCCAGCATCCTATGCAAATCTTAAACTCATTTATCTACAACCTGCTCCTCTGTCTCATTCTTTTTGGTGTTGGACCAAATTAAGTTTCTCTTTCAAAACAGCTGAGACGCACCTTTCTTGAACCCTGAAACTTTTTCAAACTTATCTTGCTGTTATTTTGACCAAACCATTAGTCTTAGCACTTGTAACTGTACTTCTTATGTAATGTTATTACACAAGTGGATTATCAAATGTTTTTCACAATGTTCCCATCCCGTGTGATTTCCACCGAAACAAATTCTGTCCTTTAGACAGCTTTTAGCAAAATGCCTTGAGGCACAACTGCATAGTATATACTGACTGGTCATGGAAAATATTTCTAAGACAAGTTTTTGCAAAAATGGTTTGTAGTCAGTGATCGGTATTATGTCAGTAGGCCACTGTATTGAGAAATTTAATTGGGTTAAAAGCTTCTTTGCTGGACTGGTAAGATGGCTGGGTGGATAAAGGTGCTTGTCAAGCTTTATGATCTGAGTTTGATCCCTGGGACCCACATGGTAGAAGAAGAGAATCAACTCTCTCAAATTGTCCTCTGACCCCAACATGCTGTGGAAGGCACCTACATGAAAAATAAGTAAATGTTAAGAAAAAAATGTAAGGCCGGGTGTGGTGGCGCACACCTTTAGCCACAGCACTTGGGAGGCAGAGGCAGGCAGATCTCTATGAGTTCAAGGCCAGCCTGGTCTACATAGTGAGTTCCAGGCCAGCTGGGACTAAAGCCTGTCTTTGCTTGTTCAAAGTTAGCAACACTCGTATTTAGGTTCCAGTATGTTTCTTTCCTAATTTCAAATTCCTACTATATATAAATGGCTGTTTCTAAATTAATCTAAGATCAATTACTGATGTGCTAGTTTGAGGTTTAAGACTCGACAAGGGTTTCACCAGCTCTTGGCAAAGGGCGATATGGAAACCTCAGGGAAGAGGCTTCAGCTTCCATTCTGCCTCTGCCTCTTTTCCAACCAACTATCCAGTAGAATAAGTACTTACCATGTGCCAAATGCTGTGCTCAGGGCCTGACATACGTACCCAGGTGTCACCATCAAAGAACCTCACACTTAAAGGCCAAATGAAATGACATACAGTGACGAGACAGAAAGATCTCATACCTTAAAGTTAAGGGTACACTCAGAATCACTGTTAAAAATGTCTTGTAATTAGCTTATTAATTGCATTACTGCATTATATTGTGTCCTAGTTTATCAAATAAACTGAAAATAGAAATATTTAAGTCATGTTCATAAAGAATTTGTAATTTTGTGTATCTGAGATATATATATGCACGTGCGCCTCAATACCCCATGTGGAGGTCAAGGACAACTTTGTATAGTTGAGTCTCTCCATTTATTTCTCTCCTTCCATTTATTGATTGATTGGAGGGGGGGCGGTACACTGTGGTAGAGGTCAGAGGAGAACTTGAAACAATTGGTTCTCTCCTTCCACCATGTGGGTTCTGGGGATTGAACTCAGGTCACCAGGCTTGTGTGGCAAGTGCCCTTATCTGCTGAGCCGTCTTACTAGCTCTGTGTTCTTGACATTTTAAAGATCAAGAAAAGCTAAGTATGGTTCACAATCAGAGCTTTGAAGTTGCAGTAGGCAGGATTCAAAAGTAGGACCACTTCAGGCTCCCTATTTACCCTTCACCCTGTACCCCCTTTATCACACTGGTCTTTTCAGTCAGGACTAGTAAAGAAGTGGAAAAAAGAAACCCTCAATCAGAAGTTCTATATGCAAGTGAATACTGTCTTCCAAAGTAATCATGGAAGAGCACACTTTCATTCCAGCGACAATCATAATGTTTAGAGATCTTTGACACTCACTTGCTAATCCACCACACAAATTTTTTTTTTTTTGGTGCCTGTCAGCAGGCAGTTTACAAGGAGATAGAAATAATATGGTGATGGGCTGGAGAGATGGCTCAGTGGATAAGAGCACTGGCTGTTCTTATAGAAGGCCTGTGTTTGAATCCCAGTACCCACATTGTGGCTAACAACCATCTGTAACTCCAGTTCCAGGGGATCCAACACCCTTTTTTGTTCTCCATGGGCATTGCATGACATGGGTGCACTTACACACATGTAGGCATAACACTCATACACATAAAATAAAAATAAATTTAAAAAATAAAAAGGAAATTAATATGGTGAGCAAAACCAGAAGCAGTCCTCCCTTCACTCTCCTTATGGAGCAGAGGCCAATGAAGAAAAGATCAAGCTACGAGATATAACATTGCAACTAATGCTGGAAGGAGAGGTGCTGTCTTGAAGCACTGCCAGATGGATGTGTTGTGGTCTAGGAACATCTCCTTTCAGAGTGCTGCTACAGTAAGATCTATCAGGATGATCAAGAGTTACTGAGGAGGGGTGGGGTGGGGGTGGGGAGCTGAGGCCCTACATGTGCTAAGGCCCTGTAGTGTAAGGAGCAGGATGGAGAAACAGGGAGAGGAGGCTGGATCATGCCTGGTTTTGTATATGTCCACGTTATTCTGAGAATGTCACTCTGGCTGCATCTGTAGAGGATGCTGAAAGATCAGTGGGGAGATGACTGCCATGTCCAAGCTGCTGACAATGGGGTGAGTGGTGGTAATGAAGATGGAGAAGGATGGAGTCAAGAGAGAAAACTTACAGCTAGGAGTAGTGGCATGTCTGTAATCCCACTTGGGAAGCAGATGCAGGAGGATCAGAAGTTCAAGGCCATCTGCTATATAGTAATTCTGAGGCAAGAAAAATAAAATCAGGTTATATTCTTAGGCAAAGACTCTGCTGCCAACAGGACAGCACTGAAGGACAAACAAACAGTGCTTAGCTAAGTAGGTATAAAATAAGGTTTATTTGCTGGACATGGTGGTGCATGCCTTTAATCCCAGCACTGGGGAGGCAGAGGCAGGCGGATCTCTGTGAGTTCAAAGCCAGCCTGGTCTACATAGTGAGTTCCAGGACAGCTGGGGCTACAGGGAGACCCTGTTTCAAAAAAAAAGGTTTAAGTGTGACAAGTGAGTTTAAAATGTATTTTCAAATGTCAAAACACCACATTCTAGGGAGAATATGTTAAAATGAATCTCTACTTCTAACTAGGTCTTTACTTGCATAATGTTTCCACCACGTTTTACTCACAGATGGAAACAATAAAAACAAATCCTCTTCCTACAATATTGGATGATACTGTACTTCCTGGTGACATGGTAGAGCTCAGCATGGTGGCATCTGTCTAGTTCAGCTGCTCAGGAGGCTGAGGCAGATCAAGTCCAAGAGGTCACACCCAGCTTGGGCAATATAGTGAGATTCTATATTTTATTTATTTTTAATTCATTAATTAATTTTGGTCTTTTTGAGACAGGTCTCCCTGTAGCCCCAGATGGCCTGGAACTTGCTATGTAGACTAGGCTGGCCTCGAACTCACAACAGATCCACCTGCCTCTGCCTCCCAAATGCTGGGATTAAAGGCATGCACCACCATGCCCGGCAACAATCTTTTTTTAAGATTTTTTTTTTATGTGTATGTTTTGCCTGCATGTAAGTACATCATGTGTGTGCCTGGTGCCTGTAGAAGCCAGGAGGGCATAGAATCCCCTGGAACTGGAGCTGTGGACAGGTGTCAGCTGCCATGTGGATGCTGAGGACCAAACCCAGGTCTCCTGGAAAAGCAGCCAGTATTCTTAACCACTGAGCCTTCTCTCCAACCCCAGTTCTTGAAAACTTTAATGCATATATGTATGCACACATGTGTGATGGCTAATCCTGGGTGTCAACTTGACTGGATCTGGGATTAACTGAAATGAGATCTTCTTAATTGGATCATCCGAAGCTGGAAGACACGCCCTAAATGTGGGTGTTACCTTCGGATCGCAGCCTATATAAAAGGCCATGCATGGCAGAGGAGAACGCCTGGCTTCTTGCTGCTTGCCTTCTCTCTCGCTGGTGAGTTCGTCTTGCTGCTGTAGACTGAAGACTAGCTGATCTTTTGGAATTTGTCAGACCTTCAGCACCAGATTGGGACTACTGAGACATCCAGCCTTGTGGACTGAGTGACTACAGATTCTCAGCCTCTCCAGTGTGGTGCAGCCATCGTTGGACTACTCGGACTCTATCCTGTGAGCTACGCTGATCAATCTCTATACATATATATACATTCTACCGGTTCTGTTTCTTTGGAGAACCCTAATACACATGCATACTATGAAGCACGGATAGTATTCAGAGGACAGCTTGAAGAAGTCAGTTCTCTCCTTTCAGCATAGAGGTCTTGGGAATCAAACTCAGGTTGTCAGACCTGGCAGCAAGCACCTTTATCTGCTGAGCCATTTCTTTGGCCCCCTGAAAACATTTTAAATGGAAGGAATATCTAACAACTTGTATTAGTAAAATGAGAATGTAGGTATCATTAAATTTCATAAATCAATTTATTTAGAATTACAAATATTAAGAATAAAAGATTTATGCATTTCTTAAGTAACATAACAGTTTAGCTAAATATACTCTGCACTAAAGTTCTGCAGTGGCGCAATACCAACAAAGAATACAGAAGCGCTTTTAAACTATACAAAAATTTCAAATGGAAAATAATCTTATTTCAGTATTATATACATTAACATACAAAAAGTCTCATTTTATGAGACATCTGAAAGAATCAAAATCACCTCTATAGCTATATTTTAAACTCCAAATCTGAAAACAATTTATTATATTTTGGCTTTATAATATTCTATATTAAAACAAAAAATTTGAAATACATACTTTTTACAAGATTATTTTAGGCAGGGTTTTTCTTTAAAACAAAAAATAAAAAAACAACCCAAACCAAACCTTTCTTCTGTATTTCACAACACTGGTTATATTTGTATTCTTTATAAAATATTTTACTTTATAAATTGTGTACTGTTGGATTTTAACCAGTAATCTGGTTTAAAGTTGTGCAAATAAACAAAAAATTATGAAAATAGTGTGTTCTCAGTCTTTTTTTAAAATAAATCTCATAACAATAGCACTTTTTGCCCTGAATTAATGGGAAAGGCATGCCAAATCCACTTGCTGAAATTCAGCATTTTGCAGTAAATTTTTTCCTGCTCCTTCATTTTCTTTTAATAAACAACAAAGCTTTTATAAATTATGATAAATTAAAATATTTATTATTATAAATTGATCTGTAGAACCATGTCACACTGTAAGTATATGGAATATACACTTGTGGAGTCCGCATTTCCATCTACATTCCTCTGGCTTCCTTAAAACCAGGACTTCCCACGCTCACGATGGTATTCTTTGAAGACAGGACCAACAAGATCCACCGGAATGGGGATTTCCAGATGGAATTTCACTGCCACCATCATGCACCCAAAACCGTGTTTCTTCCTGTTCTCTGTTGTAGCAGTTGTCTGCATGTGCTGAGTGGATTCATGCACATTTAAAAAAAAAGGTGAACACTTTCTTCCATGAAGTATGTTCAGATAGTTTCAGCTTTAAAATATTTGCTAATAAACATGTCATATAAGCAACACTCCTGCATCTGAATAATGAAAGAAAAAATAAATAAATGCTGGTCAGCAATGCTGGTTGAAGCAGCAGTACAGTGTAGAAAATGCCCTATCTGGAGAGCACACTCCCCCAATCTCCTGCAGATAGGTTATTTGGTGTTGGAAGCCCAGATAAAGGAAAACAACTCCTAGGCCAACATCTTGTACAGTTGGGTCCAGGTCTCCTGCTTAGTCTCTGTTGGTGTTGTTGGCGGCAAAGGCATGTAAATTTCCCATCTGGCTTAGGCCACTCTGGATATGTGCAACATGGATTTCTACATTATTCTGAAAGCAACTGGAGAAAAAGAAAATATGATTAACCATTACAAAATTTAAAAAAATTCAAATTATTATTATTATTGGGCATTGCATGTCACGGTGCAAATTTGGAGATCAGGACTCTTTGTAGGGTCAGTTCTCTCCATTCACCTTTATGTGGGTTCCCAGGATTGAACTCAGGCTGCCAGTCTTGAGCAGCAAGTGCTTTTACCTGCTGAGTCATCTTGCTAGCCCAAGAAAAACAATTTTTTAAAAGGGAAAAGCTGAGGGCTGGAGAGACGGCTCAGCAGATAAGAGCATTGGCTGTTCTTGCAGAAGACCTGGGTTCGAATCCCAGCACCCACATGGTGGCTAACAAACGTTCATAACTCCAGTTCCAGAGGATCTGATGCCCTCTTCTGTCCCCACCAGCACCGCACACATAGGCGCACCTACGTGCATTCAGGCAATATACTCATACACATTTGAAAAAAAAAAGGAAAAGCTGAATTTAGTAAATAGTTGTTCCTTAGGAAACAGCTCAGATAACACTCTCAGGAAAGGAATATATCTCTTTTGGTGCTGCTGAAAAAGTATGTTTTGTTTCTTAATATTTTATTCTTTTCTTTTT
>NW_008358858.1:1114200-1117497 GCF_000622305.1 Nannospalax galili | reverse complement strand
ACTATGTAGACCAGGCTGGCCTCGAACTCACAGAGATCCACCTGCTTCTGCCTCCCAAGTGCTGGGATTAAAGGTGTGCGCCACCACGCCCAGCTATTTTCATTAAAAAAAAATATTTATTATGTGTATGAGTGTATTGCCTGCATGTACATAAGTGCACCCATGTCAATGCCTGCAGAAGTCAGAACAGGGCACTGGATCCCCTGGAACTAGAGTTATGGATGGTTGTTAGCCATCACGTGGATGTTGGGGATCAAATCCTGATCCTCTGCAAGAGTGCTCTTAACCACTGAGCCATCTCTCCGGCTCCTATTACTTTCATTTTTATGCATATGAATGTATTGCCTGCATGTATCTACGTGCACCCGAATTGTGCAATGCTCATGGAGGCCAGAAGAGGGTGTCAGATCCCCTGGAACTGGAGTTATAGACAGTTGTTAGCTGCCATGTGGGTGTTGGAAACTGAATCTGTTTCCTCTGCAAGAGCAGCCAGGACTCTTAACTGCTGAGCCATCTCTCCAGCTGTGTTTTAAAGAAGTGAAGGACTAGCAGGGTACCATAAGCTCTCCTTGACTGGGGAAGCTGTGGCACCACACCTGGCCCCATCATCATTATTATTATCTTTGACACAGGGTTTCACTATGTAGCCCTGGCTGGCCTAGAACTTACTACATAGACTAAAGGCTGGCCTTGATCTCACAGAGATCCACCTGCCTCTGCTTCCTTAGTGCTGAGATTAAAAGTGTGAATCACCCACACTTAGCTCTTGGATGCCTTTATTATAAAAAGTCTATATGAAATGTCTTTTCTATCAATAGAATGAATACAAATGAAAAATATACTTTAAATATGTTTAAAGGATAAAAAAATACATGAACATTTCATAAATATGCAGAATTCTTAAAATTCTACTAAAAATCACTCTGAATTTAACATAAAATAATTCATTTATACCCAATGAATTACCTGATATTAGAAGCATCTATTGTATTCTTGATGTCATTCAATGAATCTGTGAGTGATTTGAATTCAAAGGAATTCAGGTCTCCTCCCTCTGCTAGACACTACAGGGAAAAAAATATTCCAAAATTTAATTGAATTTGAATTTAAATACAGACATAAGTAGCAACAAATTAACATAGTTTGCTTTGTATAAAAACCAGGAAACTAATTTCTCTGAAACTTACCTTAATTTGTAGTAAAATAGCTGTAAGCCTAGAGATTAAGTCTGTCAGATTTTCGTTTTCAACACAGGGCTGTCCTGTAGAGGAGTTGGCTTGCCGGACAATTTCCTGTGCTTCTTCCTCACACCTCCGTCTCATATCTGTTGGCTGGTCTGCAGGCTGGAGCCCCTGGTCTGGTGCAAGCTAAGCAGACAGGATAAAGGATGAGCTGCACTCTGAGAAGGCCCTGGGCACTGCTGTGTGCATGTGTGTCTGGCTTTTAGACTTTGGTATTTAAAATTTTTTTTTTTTGTCTTTTTGAAGCAGGGTCTCCCTGTAGCCCCAGCTGTCCTGGAACTCACTATGTAGACCAGGCTGGCCTTGAACTCACAGAGATCCGTCTGCCTCTGCCTCCCAAGTGCTGGGACTACAGGTATACGCCACCATGCCCGGCGGGTATTTTAATTTGTAATTTAATTTTATTTATTTTGTGTCTCACTGTAGCCCCGGCTGGCCTGGAACTTACTATGTAGACCAGGCTGGCTTGAACTCACAAAGATCTGCCTGCCTCTGCCTCCCTAGTACTGGAATTAAAGTCATGCGCCACCAAGCCGGGTTAGACTTGGATTTTTTTTTTTTTTTTTGTCTTTTTGAAACAGGGTCTCCCTGTAGCCCCAGCTGGCCTGGAACTCGCCATGTAGACCAGGCTGGCCTTGAATTCACAGAGATTCACCTGCTTCTGCCTCCCAAGTGCTGGGAAAACAGGTATGTGCCACCACGCCCAGCCTTTTTTTGTTATTGTTTTTTAATTCTTTTACTTTAAAAAAATTTTTATTTAATAACCACATGATTAGAAGAAGCATTCCTTTACGGCTTTAACATATTCTTTTTTAAAAAATAATTTATTGAAAATTTCATACATGCATATAAGGTGTTTTGATCAAATCCACATCCACTCCCTCTCCTCCAACTCCTCCCATATCTCCCCATTACTTTTTTCTGATAACTTCATGTACTCTTTCTTCTTCATTTATTATTTATTTTTATGGGGCTTTGGGTAACATTCTTCCCTCTGAAGAGGTAACCCTAAAATCCTTTAAGGAGTAGATACAAGCTCCCAAATACATTTGACATTTTTGGCCTTTGGAACAGAGTATGTTGCTAAGAGGCCCAAGGACATTGTGAGTTTTAGGCAAGAAACTGGCTACTTTTCTTTGGGGTCTTTTTACACTAATTGCCTAGCCAATTCCTACCTCCTATTCTTATCACACCATCCTCTGAAGAGGTTACCCAAATTGCCAATAGGGAATCGGGACGCAGACTGCTCTGGCTTCTTCTATGCTGAACACGGACACAGGGTGAGGCAACTGGAATACCCCTTCAGTGGATCTATCTAAAAGACTCCCAAATTGCATAACTCTTATCTCTAAGGGGAAAAGAAAGTCCTTGAATCCTGAATAGGCAATGTGAAGGAGAAGTAAAGGCAGGAGTAATTGGCATTACAAGTTCTAGACAGGGAACTAGAAAAAAGTCAGAACAGGGCAGTTTTCAGATGTTCATATGAGAGTCCATTGGAATTTCTTGACAAGGGCTTCCAAAAGCATCCCTCTATTGGGTTCCTCCTCATTTTTCACTTATCTTTAAGGCTGGACTCTAGAGTGATGGATTCAGGATTTGCTTTCAGGTACTTTGATAGCTGTTGGAGTGGTTAGAATCAGTATCAGTTCCCTCTCAAAGGCTTCCAGATAACTGAGGGGTTGCTGAGGGATATGTATGACCCGAGGGTATGCGCACTGGAAAGCCTTTACCCAAGCATGGGTCAAGCCTTCTCTTCCTAACCTTCCTCAGATTGTATACTTTAGCCCTCCCCAAATCCAGGAGGGCCATGTGTGATTAGGGTCAAATTACATACAGTTGGCTGGGAAGAGTAGCTGGATACTCCAGTAAGGGTCCAGTGACACTACTTGGCCCTTCTTTAATGAATGAGCCCAACCGTCAAGCCCAGTTTTGACAATGTTTAGCAATCAGGCTCAGCTGATTTCATGATGATAGTAGTTATTTCATGCAGAAGAGATTGCTGTATAGCATCATCTTATTAAAAGGACCTGGAATTTAAAAGGATTTGGTGCTAGGA
>NW_008358858.1:1113077-1113819 GCF_000622305.1 Nannospalax galili | reverse complement strand
CCACAGTGGGCTGGGCCCTCCCACATCACTCATCAAGAAGATGCCCCACAGACATGGCCACAGGCCAGTCCAATAGAGGCAATTCCCCAATTGAGGCTCCCTCAACCCAGGTGTGTCAAGTTGACACTAAAGCTATCCAGCACACTTGGGTAAAAAACCAAATATTCTCAGATAAACCTTGACTAGATATTTTGTTCCTTAAAACTAGTTGACTAAACTATGACCATTGAAAGTTTAAGATTATGTGTATATTATTTTTGTCTCATCCTTTATATATCATAACAAGACCATCACTTGCTTAGGCTTTCTCTTTTTTTTCTATTTTGGAAAATATCTCCATTCCCATATCCTTTTAACATCTTTTACATTCTCGTTTTCTTTCTTTTTTTTAATAATTGTGAGACATAATAGCATTAACAAATTTTTAATCTGTTGTGAGACTTCTTTTCCTGGGGATGCTAAGCAATGCTTATTCCCTTTTAAGGTTCTAGGGTCAAGCCAATGTTTGATTAAAGTTTTACTGGGGAACCGATGAATTTATTGAGCTTACTTACCGACATAATTGATATTTTCCAAAATAGACGGAAAAAATGAGAAAGCCTAAGTCAGTGATGAAGGTCTGTTTAGTTTTGTTATATATAAAGAATGAGACAAAAATAATATACACATAATCAAAAAATTTCTATGGTCATAGTTTAGTCAACTAGTTTAAGGAACAAGATATAAATCTAGTCAATTTTTA
>NW_008358858.1:1093153-1112050 GCF_000622305.1 Nannospalax galili | reverse complement strand
TTTTTAGATCCTTGTCTAGAACTTGTAATGCTAATTACTTTTGCCTTTACTTCTCCTTCACATCTCCTATTCACGATTCAAAGACTTTCTTTTCCTCCTTGAGATAAGAGTTACACAATTTGGGAATCTTCTAGATAGACAAGGGGTACCCCAATTGACTCACCCTGCATCCTTGTTCAGCATGGAAGAAGCCAGAGCAGTCTGCATCCTGATTCCCTATTGGCAACTTGAGTAACCTCTTCAGAGGATGGTGTGATAAGAATAGGAGGTAGGAATTGGCTAGGCAGTTAGGGAAAAAGGACCCTAAAGAAAAGTAGCCAGTTTCTTGCCTAAAACTCACAATGTCCTTGGGCCTCTTAGCAACATACTCTGTTCCAAAGGCCAAAAATGTCAAAAATAT
Source organism: Nannospalax galili (assembly GCF_000622305.1). Taxonomy (NCBI): domain Eukaryota; kingdom Metazoa; phylum Chordata; class Mammalia; order Rodentia; family Spalacidae; genus Nannospalax; species Nannospalax galili. The sequence continues at coordinate 1,111,650 of NW_008358858.1, read as the reverse complement.
TTGGACTTTAATCTTAAAAGATTTTAGGGTTACCTCTTCAGAGGGGGGAATGTTAGAATGACCCTCCTCTTTGTTAATGTTAAAAATAAATAAAAGAAGAAGAAAGAGTACATGAAGTTATCAGAAAAAAGTGATGGGGAGATATGGGAGGAGTTGGAGGGAAGGGAGTGGATGTGGATTTGATCAAAACACCTTATATGCATGTATCAAATTCTCAATAAATTATTTATTTAAAAAAATTTATTTTGGGGCTGAAGAGATGATTCAGCAGTTAAGAACACTGGTTGTTCTTGCAGAAGACCTGGGTTCAAATCCCAGCACCCATATGGCAGTTAACAACTGTCTGTAACTACAGTTCCAGGGAATCTGACGGCCTCTTCTGTCCTCGTGGGCACTGCATGACATGGGTGCACTTACCTATATGCAGGCAATACACTCATACACATAAAATAAAAATAATAGCCAGGCGTGGTGGTGCATACCTGTAGTCCCAGCACTTGGGAGGCAGAGGCAGGTGGATCTCTGTGAGTTCAAGGCCAGCCTGGTCTACATAGTGAGTTCCAGGACAGCTGGGGCTACAGGGAGATCCTGCTTCAAAAAGACAAAAAAAAAAAAAAAAAAAAATTTTTTTAAAAATTTATTTTATGTATATGTTTTGCCTGCATGTATGTAAGTATACCCCATGTATCCTCTGAAGAGGTTACCCAAATGCCTGAAAAATCCAGAAGAGGGCATCAGATTCCCCCTGGAACTGGAGTTACAGACAGTTGTTAGCTGCCATGTGGGTGCTGGGAACTGAACCCAGGTCCTCTGCAAGAGCAGCCAGTGCTCTTAACCACTGAGTCATATCTGCAGCCCCATGCCCCTGGAATTTTAAAAATAATTAACATTCTTCTTAGTCAATTTCCCACATGTACAGGATGCTCATACTGACCACTCTCACTCCTCACCCTCTACCCCATCTCCCATCAGCCCAGTACACCTCTTCTTCCTTTTTTGTTTTGTTTTGTTTTTTAGTTTTCTTGAGACAAGGTTTCAGTATGTAGTCCTAGCTGGCCTGGAAGTTGTTATGTAGATCATCCCAGTGGCCTTGATCTCACAGTGATCCACTTGCCTATACCTCCTGAGTGGTAGAATTAAAGGCTTGTTTGTTTTGGGGGCCTAGATCTTATTCTGAACCCCAGTTCCATGGTGACCTAGAACTAAATATATAGCCCAGGACGGCCTTGAATTCATAATGATCCCGTTTCAGCCTCAAGTGCTGGATTACAAGGGTGGGCTACCACGTCTGCCTCAGAACAAAGAACTTTTGAGAATCTTTTATCCAGATTCACTAAATGCTTGTGTTCATTTGGTTTGCTATTTGATCATTCAGTCACAGTATATACATAATATCCCCTCTGCCATTTGAGAATGTTGCAAACACTGTCCATCTTTACTGCTAAATACGTGAATTTGCATTTCTTACATATGTAAAATACTCTAATATAGCCTGTGATAAGTGTAGTTATCATAGGGAAGTTTTTTCCTTAAGATTTACTTTATTTTTAATCATGTGTATGTGTGTTTGTGTGGGGGTATATGCATGTGGGTCCGGGTGCCTGCAGAGGCCCAGAGGCATTAATCTCCTGGAGCTGGAGTCACAGGTAGTTGTAAGCCACCTGATGTGGATGCTGGGAATTGAACTCAGGTGCTCTGGAAAAGCAGTAACTACTGAACCATCTCTCCAGGCCCTGGAAAGTTTCTTGAGACATGATCTATCTTTACCTCCCAAATGCTAAGATTACAGGCATGGACCACCACGCTCAGCTAGTTAGAAATTGAACATTGAAGTTCTATTTTATGACCATACTCATATTCAGTTCATACTGAAATTTCATCCGTCTCAACAGTGTCATATACACAGCTATTTTTCTCACAATAATCTGTTCACAACTTGGTTTGGTTTCTTTTTAAAATGTCATAGCCACTTTATTATTTTACACACACACACATGCACATTATTTTAAATTATGTCTATGCATGTATGTCATGTGTTGGTTTGTGTACATAAGCTGCCTGACATGGGTGCTGGAAACCAAACTCACATCCTCTGGAAGAGCAACAAGTGCTCTTAACACTGAGCTCCACAACTTTGTTTAAAACAACAACAACAACAACAACAACAGAAAACCTTTTAATTACACTTATTTGTATGCATGTGTAGGCATGCACATGCTTTGGCATGAATATGGAGGTCAGAGGATAACTTGAGGGAATCGGTTCTCTCCTTCTACCATATGGGACCTGGGGATTGAATTCAGGATGTCAGCACTGGTTGCAAGTGCTTTCCTGTTGAGCCTTTTCACCCCAACAACTCTAGTAATTTTGAAGAGGATCAGACAATTATTTTATGTACTGTATCTCAATGTGGGTTGTGTGATTTCTCAGACTAAACTTGCTCAGTTTTGGCAGGAGTACCCAAAGTGTGACGGCTACATCCTTTTCTGTACCATTATGAGAAGGCACCCAGTGTCCATCTGTCCAGGTACTGTTGAGATGTCTGTGCCAGATTTCCACATAGATTTCCCCTTTTGTAATAGGTATTCATAAAGACATTTAGAGGCTATATGAAATACTTTTTTTTTGGGGGGGGGTGTTCTTTTTGAGATCGGGTCTCCCTGTAGCCCCAGCTGGCCTGGAATGCACTATGTAGACCAGGTTGTCCTTGAACTCACCATGGCCGGCATAAAATACCTATTTGTCATCAACTTTTACCCAACAATTTTTTATCCATTAACGATTCTTTTCTGTATCAATCATTATTGTGGATATTGACAAATGATATTTAAAATTTAATATTATCAGCCGGTGTGGTGGCACATACCTTTAATCCCAGCACTCAGAAGGCAGAGGCAGGCAGACCAATATGAGTTCAAGTCCAGACTGGTTTACCCTTTATATGCATGTCTATGTGCTCCTATGTGGGAGCATATGTGTGCACGTGTATGGAGGCCAGAAGTTGACATCAGGTGGTCTCCTCAATGGCTCTCCACCTTCTTTCTCTTTCTGTTTTCAGACAGGGTGTCCCTGTAGTCCCAGCTGGCCTGGATCTCACAGATCACAGAGTACTGCCCTCCCTAGTACTGAGAAGGCATGTGTCACCACACCCAGCTATCAACACTATACTACTGAGCTACATCGTTTTAGGCAGGATCTTGCCCAGGCTCTGAACTCAATCTGTAGCCCAGGCAGCACTGGTAGTGCTGAGGTTAAAGGTGTGTACCACCACAACTGGTTCACCTTATTTCTTGAGATAGGGTCTCTCATTGAACCTGGAGCTTGTTGATTCATCTTGACTGGCTGGCTAGTGAGCCCCAGGAACCTGCCTGTCCCATTCTCCCTAGCAATGGAATCACAAGCATGGCTTTTTTCCAGGGATGCTACAGATCAAACTCAGGTTTTACAGTATGCACTTTTACAGACTAAGCTATTTCCCTAGCCCCTTGTTCTGTTCTGTTGTTTTTGTGGTACTTGGGGATCAAATTCAGGGCCTTGTACATGCTATGCAAGCATTCTATTACTGAGTTACACCCCTGTATGAGAGTTTACTTATATTTGTTGGAGAAAAACAATGTTACTCTTCCTTATTCTCCTATATTCAAACCCTCTAGACTATCCTATATGCAAACTAAGCTCCAGTTTATCCTTTCTGTATTTTCTTTTGAATTAGTAAGCAGATAAAGACACATTTTATTTCCATGTAGTTTCTATTCTAAATGTCAAGTATACATACACAGATACAGATTTGTGTTTTGCTTATTTATCAAGAAGAGCTCTTATTATGCTGTTATCTAGGTTGGCTTCAAATTCCTAGGCTCATCCTTAATCTTCCTGTCTCACCCTGCAGAACAGCTTGGACTATAGGTGCACTGCTTGTGTACTTTACTTTTTTCACTTACTATATCCTAGAGGATGTGAGATGGCTCGGCAGGTAAAAGTGCTTGCCCCTCAAGCCTGATGACCTGAGTTCAACCCCTGAAACCCATGGTAGGCATGGAAGGGAGGCCCACAAAGTTGTCCTTTGACCTCCATGTGCTTGCCATGGCATATGCACTGTGTCATTTACCTGCCCATATGCTCAGTCATCCCACCCCCTCCCATACTAAGAGAGTTAAAAAAATATCCTGGATTATTTCATATCAGGAAGATAGCATCTTTGTTCTCTCTTACAGCAGCATGGTACTCCACTGTGTGGAAGGTCCCATAAGCTACTTGGCCAACTTCCTAGGAGTGGAAATTTGAGTGTTTTTCTTATGTTTTACAGTTAGCAATAATGCTGCAATGAATAACCTTATTTAGCACTTTAGTTTTTTAGCTGGTTAGGAGTGGTGGCGCACACTTTTAATCCCAGCATTTGGGAGGCAGAGGCAAACTTCTGTGAGTTCAAGGCCAGTCAGGGCTATATAGTGAGACCCTGTCTCAAAAATAAAAGGGGAGGGGGCTGGAGAGATGGCTCAGTCATTAAGAACACTGGTTGTTCTTGCAGAAGACCAGGGTACGAATCCCAGCACCCACATGGCAGCTAACAACTGTCTAACTCTAGTTCCAGGGGCTCTAATAGCCTCTTCTGTCCTCCATGCGCATTGCAGGACATGGGTGCACTGACCTACATGCAGGTAATACACGCATACACATAAAATAAAAAATAATAAAATATTTTAAAAAATTATCTGAAACATAGAAATACATAAAAGTATGCAAATCATAAAATATGAAAGTTACTGAGTCTTTACAAGTTGAACATGCCTGAGAAGCCAGCAGTTTATGAGCAGCACCTTCTAGGCTGCCATACAAAGGGTAGTGCCAGCCTGACTTCCCTCACAGGCTAGTTTGTGCTGGCTTTTGAGCTTTGAAGAAACGAGTCATACATTATTAATTCTCTTGTGTCTGACTTTGTTCAAATTGTATTTGTGAGATTGACTTCTTTCTTTCTCATTGATCCACATTTATTGATCCATTCTAATGGGTATCTGCAGTTTCTGATTTAAATTTTAATCTATTTTTGTTGTTGTATTCAGTTTGATTCTGAGTGGCAACAGAGAATGAACATTCCAGTAAGTATCTTTTGCTAAATACATGTTCACTTATCTGCATATATTTAGAAGCAAAATTGCCTAGTCATAGTGTTCTGATTTAATTTCTAATCGATATGGTAATTCCACAAGAGCTTTGGGAAAATCAACTGATTTCACTTTCTTAGGAAAGATGCCTATCACAAATGGCATTGAGTACTACAAGATGATCACTGAGCACCACATCTTCATTGCCATCTTGTTACACAGCCTCTTGAACTGTGTGATCTACACTTCTGGATAGTTATTAGTCAAGGGAAAGGAATCTTTTTACTAGAATGATTGACTGACAGCAGACAACTATCAGGAAAGTAAAAATAAATTATAATGCTGCTAAGCTTGGTGGCATATATCTGCAATCTCAGCACTTAGGAAGCTGAGGTGGGAAGATTGTGGCTTCAAAGCCAGCCTGGGTAGCACAGCAAGCCAAGCGGCTAGAGATGTAGCTCAGTGGCAGACAGCTTACCTAGGTTATGCAAAGTCATGGATTATTCCATTACCAGCAAAACACACGCACACACACACACACAAAATGATGGATGGCTAAAAGGATGTGCAAAAACGTAGGTGAAGGTGATTTATTCTCTGTTCAAGTAGATAGAAATTATCATTTATGGCAGATTGGGACGTACTAATGTGGCAATTAGGATAAAAAGACAAATGTTTAAGGGTTATGGATAGGGGTTTTACTAGAAACAAAGTCTCCGAGAATGAAAAGGCAAGAGCAATCTAAATTCATAGCAATAATTTAATTCTTTCTTGGTAGTAAGAGCTTCAAATTTCAGGTGACTGTTTATCCTAGAAATATAATCATTTGTGAATGAGAAATTCCAAATAATCCTGTGATTTATGTACCTGAAATCCAACAATTCATAGCTCTAAGATAAAGTTTAAAGGAGGAATAATAAAAACTATATGCAGAACATTTCTGAGAAAATATATATATTGTTAAAAGAAAAAGACAAGGTTAAGTAACCCAAAATATTGTTCCTAGGGTAGTAGAATTGAGTGTCTGTTTTCCCAGGCATGGTAGTATATGCCTGTAATTCTAGTACTTGGGTTAGAGGAGGCTGATGCAGAAGGATTGCAGAGTTCAAGGCTAGCCTAGGCTATGTATCAAGATCCTATCTGAAAAAAAAAGTGGAGGGGGTGGGACTAGAGAGAGAGCATAGTTGAAGTGCTTGCAAGCACAAACACCTGACTCCATTCCCAGCACCCACATAAAAAGCAGGCATGGTGGTACCTGCTTGTTATCCCAATGTTGGGGAGACAGATACAGGATCCGTATCTGTGGATCCTTGAGGCTCAGTGGCCAGCCAGCCTATCCTAATCAGCAAGCCCTGGGCTGGGTCCCAGTGAAAGACCCTGCTTGATAAAACAAGGTGGATAGCTCCTGAGGAATGACTCCAGAGACTGACCTCTGGCCTCCACTCCCGCCCTTACACCCCCACCCCCCACCCCACCCCCCAAAAAAGAGTAAGCCAGGTGTGGTATTTCACACCTTTAATCCAAGCACTCCGGATGCAGAGGCAGGCAGATCTGAGATTGAGGCCAGCCTGATCTATATGGTGAGTTCCAGGTCAGCTGGGGTGATGGGGAGACCCTGTCTCAAAAAACCAAAACAAAACCTTCAACCCTCAAAAAACAAAACAAAACAAAAAACAGTGTAATTATTTTTCTGAATTTAAAAGTTGGGGGCTTTTTAAGAGCTATACCATTTGTAAGTTTGTAATTGAGGACTGATAGCTTACTGAATATGAAACACTAACACCGATGCTGTGAGGAATGAAAATACCTACATATAAAATATAGTTTTACCAAAGGATGTTATAAAGATACTGGCTTAATCTAGAGTCTCTAAAATGTGAAGGCAAAAGTATCACCTTTCAAATAAAAAAACAAAAACACGAAAGGGAATGAATACAAATTACTTACCTCATAGCAATACTGCTGAACTTTATGCAAAACTTTGTTTAGGTCCTTGTTCAACTGTTCAAGCTCTAGAACAATTGTTGCATATCTTCGCTGAAATTCAATGCTAATGGGCATAGAATAGGATTTCTGAGAAGAAAAATACCAGATTTTGATAAGGTTTTGCTTTGTTAACAATGCCAATGTCATGCGCTAAAAGAGCTCTACAAGTAACAGGTTATTACATGTGCCTATGCCCAACGTACAGTTCTTGAGTGTGATAATGGCTTTAATATTTAGGAAATTGTCCTTGTTCTGTATGGGTCTATACATGTGAGTGCTGTTAACTATAGAGGCCAGAGGCATTGGATCCCCCTGGGGCTGGAGTTACAGGTGGTTGTGAGCTGTCCAATGTGGGTGCTGGGAACTGAACTTGGGTCCTCTGCAAGAGCGATACTTTGAACCATCTTTCCAGTCCCCACCTACTTTCTAAAATGGAGAGTTTATATACAGAGAACTTAAATGAGCAAATGGTTGCCGGGCAGGGTAGTGCACACCTTTAATTCCAGCACTTAGAAAGCAGAGGCAGGCGGATCTTTGTTGAATTCAAGGCCGGGCTGGTCTACATAGTGAGTTCCAGGCCAGCTGGGACTACAGCTGTCTGAAAAAGAGCAAAAAAAAAAGGAGTAAAATGTTAATTAATCTACATATATACTTCTTAGTCATTCAACTTCTCAAGTTTTTGTTATTTTTCAAAATACAAAGCTGTCTGAATGCCTTTGAATCATTCCAGCTATTTCTCTAACCTGGAATCAAGCCAAAATAGCATAATTTAAGAACACAAGTGACAGAATCAGACTCCATCAGCTACTATGTAAGGAAGTTCCTTAAGCCCTCCACATCTGTTTCCAGAGAGAGAGAGGGAGAGAGGGAGAGGGAGAGAGGGAGAGAGAGGGAGAGAGAGGGAGAGAGAGGGAGAGAAGTTCATGAAGAAAATGAAAAATAAGTCAAAACTTTATAGTAGATTTTGGTGTGTATGTATGTGAGAGAGAGAGAGAGAGAGAGAGAGAGAGAGAGAGAGAGAGGATGGAGAGGGGGGAGAGAGGGAAGAATGAACAGAGAAAGGTCACCTTTTTTTCCTTCAGTTCTGAGAAATTTTCTATAACTTTTTTTTTTTTGGCTGTGCTGGGGATTGAACCTAAGGCCTCACACATGGTAGGGAAGTAGTCTACCACTGAAGCTAAATCTCTAGTTCTAAAATTTTGATAACTCTCCCTCTATTCTCCTTTGTGATGTATTTTATTAGGTAAATGTTCAACTATTTGTTTGAGAGAGTCCAAATATGTAGCCCAGGCTCATGTTCTTCCTGCCTCAGCCTCCAAGTGCTAGGATTACAGGCATGCACTACTAAGCCTAGCTTTCATATTTAGTCTGTTGTCTGTCTCTGTCTCTCTGCTTTTGAGGCAGGGTCTCATGTAGCTCAGGCTGGCCTCAAACTTGGTATGTAGTCGAGGATGATCTTGGTTTCCTGATTCTCCTGCCTCCATCTCCCAAGCATTAGGACTACAGTTAAAGGAATGCACAACTACCACACCCAGCTATCAGGCTGACTGTGGCACTGCTGTGTTCAAGACCCTTATATAGTAGCCTGAAGCTACATCACAATGCCAACATGGGCAGCTCTCACACTCCGCTCCACCTCACTTCACTTCATCCTGTGGGCAATTTTTTCTCTTATCATTACTAGAAGGAGATCTGTAAATAAGATATTTAGAGACTGAGCCTCACTGGGAATCCAACAGATTGGGCTAGGTTGGCTATTTTTGTGCTGGAATTACAAGTGCATACCACCATGGCTGACTTTTTTAAAAAAATATGTATTTCTTTTTATTATTTACGCGTATGTGTGTATGTCTATGCGAGTGTATGCCACGTGTGCCCCCAAAGAGGCCAGAAGAGGCCATCAGATCCCTTGGACCTGGGGTTATGGGCAGGTGTGAGTCCCCTTTAGTAGGTGCTGGAAACTGAACTCAGGTCCTCTGAAAAAGCAGCAAGTGCTCTTAACTACTGAGCCATCTCTATAGCCCCATGACTGGCCTTTTATGTGGGTGCTAGGGATCAGCCTCAAATCTTCATGACTTGTCTTGCAAGCACTTTATTATTTTATGTGTACTGCCTGCGTATACGCAGGTACACTCATGTCATGTAATGCCCGTAGAGGTCAAAAAAGGGTATCAGATCCCCTGGAACTGGAGTTACAGATGGTTGTTAGCTACCATGTGGGTGCTTAGGAACTGAACCTAGGTCCTCTGGAAGAGCAGCCAGTACTCTTAAATGCTGAGCCATATCTCTAGCCCCTCGATAGTTTTTCTTTTTAAAAAAAAATATTTTATTTATTATTTTTATTTTATGTGTATGAGTGTATTGCCTACACATATGTGAGGGCACCCGTGTCGTGCAATGCTGCGGAGGTCAGAAGAGGGCTTCAGAGTCCCCTGGAACTGGAGTTAAGGACAGTTCATAGCTGCCATGTGGGTGCTGGGAATTGAACCCAGGTCCTCTACAAGAGCAGTCAGTGCTCTTAACCACTGAGCCATCGCTCCAGCCCCCGCCCCTCAATAGTTTTTCACTGTTATTTTTTTGGTCGTTTTGAGACAGGGTCTCCCTGTAGCCTCAGCTGGCCTGGAACTCACTATATAGACCAGGCTGGCCTCGAACTCATAGAGATCCACCTGCATCTGCCTCCTGAGTGCTGGGACTAAAGGCATGTGCCACCAGCTTAAAGGCCTAAAAACCACATCAATGACCAGCATAGCAAACGACATTGGTGCAATAGTGGTACTTTTATCTTGGGGGTAATCAACAGCTACCTAACTGGACTTAAAGCCCATTCAATGGGAGGAAATTCATGTTTGGTACTGTAAACCTAGCCAAATACACATAGCTGGAGAGGGCATAGATCTTAAGAGAAAACTCCGAGACTGTCACATCTCTAAACAAATATAATTTCTTACTATGTGCAAAATATGAATCCTTAAATGTATAGACAAGTATCCCAATCACCACCCATCAAAAGAAGCTTCTTTATCAAGAGGCAGAGATAAGTACAGAGTTCTACAACTGGCTACACACAGAGATTGTCTGTGGACTACCCAAGCCTAAGTGGCACATCTAGGATGCAACCTCTACACCTAAGGCTCACAGAACATAAAACAAGGGATGAAGAGAACACTAATGCATCTTTCAGTTCTCTTCAATGAAGCTCCCTCATGCAGCAAAAGGCCAGGAACACAAGGGACCACAGATGGCCAGAGCAGAGAATCAGAGTCTGCAGAGTGTTGGTCCTTGGATACAACTCCTATATTGAGGTCCACCCACCCAGGGCTCAGGACCATTGTGGAAGATTGTAAGAGCCAGGGAGGAGGTCCATGACCATACAGAACTGGTCCTACAGGCACCTGGGACCCTTCTCATACAAACCTACAGCAATGGTATCACCATGCACAGAACCCATGCAAACTTAGGCAGACAAAAACCCAGCACAGAATTGTGGAAATGAACAGCAAGCCCTAACCTTGGTCGAAGAATTACTGGCAGCCGATTACTGCTGCATGAGGAAGAGTTGATCTTGAAGGGAGAGATTCTAGATAGGCTGATTAAACCCCGGTGAACGAACCTGCACTTGAGGGACATCTGGGGACACTAACTTTACATAATAGGCCTTAACACAAATGACAGAATGCATGAACTCCTGTGGGGATCTACGGGAAGTTGCCAAAGGAGAAAGGGACAGGGGCATAAAGATGATTTTCTGTATAAAATAGACAAAAATTCAATAAAAAATTAAAACAAAAACAAAAACAAAACAATAAAAAAAACTTCTGTCATTACAACTTCCTTGGATACATTAGTCTTAGGAATTCTACCCTCATGCAAACTGTCAAAGAAGCTAATCTTTCCATTAATCCTATGCAACTATGGAGTCAGTAGTATGATGGGTAGGCACTGCAGTGTACAGCTGAATTATTAGCATATATTTAATATAGTAAGAAACAGTGAAACCAAATGATGATTTAAAAGTAGTATTTATTGCTGGGCATGGTAGCACACACCTTTAATCCCAGCACTTGGGAGGCAGAGGCAGGCGGATCTCTGTGAGTTCAAGGCCAGCCTGGTCTAGTTCCAGGACAGCTGGGGCTACAGGGAGACCCTGTCTCAAAAAGACCAAAAAAAAAAAAGAGAGAAAAAAAAAGTATTTATTGAGCTGGAGAGATGGCTCAGTAGTTAAGAACACTGACTGTTCTTGTAGAGGATTCAGGTTTGAATCCCAGAACCCACATAGCAGCTAACAACTGTCCGTAACTCCAGTTCCAGGAGATCTGACAGCCTCTTCTCCTCCAAGGGCATTGTACGACATGGGTGCACTTACCTACATGCAGACATAACACTCATACACATAAAATAAAAACATTTAAAAGTAGTATTTATTGTAAGTCAGATGTAGTGGTACACGCCTGTAATCGCAGCACTCAGAAGACAGAGAGAGGATTGCCAGAAGTTGGAAGCCAACCTGGTGTACATACTGAGTACCAGGCCACTCAGGGATACACAATAAGATCCCTGTCTTAAAACAAAAAAATCCTCAAAGTTTTCTTCCATAAGATATTTGAAAAAAAAATACCAGCTACAGAAGGTCTTAGAATTAGATAAGCAAGCAAAGGAAAGATAAATCCTTACCAGCTTTTCTGCTTCTGTGTTCATTTCCCTTAATTTCTTAATATGTTCTTTTTTAATCATGAGAATTTTTGATAGTTTAGTCTATAAAGAAAAAAAATTAGAAATAAACAGAGACATTCGGGTATATCAAATTTCTAATTTTTCACTAAGATGCTTCAATAGAAATACAATATTTCAATATAAATACAGCAACACATTTTGTTTTCTATATTTGAATAGCATACAAGAAAATGTTATTTTAAAGTCAGCACAGTAGCACATAGATGCAATCTCAGCACTCGGGACACTAAAGCAGGAGGACTACAAGTTTGATGCCAGCTGAGACTATGAAGCCAAGTTCAAGGCCAACCTACAAAGTGAGACCCTGACTCAAAACAAATCTGAAGCGAGATGGCTCAGCAAGTAAAGGTGCTTGCCACCAAGCCTGACCACTTGAGTTTAATCCCCTGTACCACATTGTGGAAGGAGAGAACCAACTCCTTGAAAGCTGTCTTCTGACTTCCATATATTCACAGTGGTATATGTGTCCCACACCTCCAAATAAATGAATGTAACGAAATAGGCCCTGTCTCAAGGTAGAGGGGAGTAGGAAATAGTGGTAATAATATAAAATGCAGATGAGTTCTGCCACCTGCAGTGCCTTCTGGAGATGTGCACAGACACATGGCTACTTAAAGTTAATTAGGGCTGGTGTGATGGCTCAGCAGGTGTGATTAGTTTTTGTAAAATGAAAATCACCTGGGAAGAAGGAACCTCAATTATGGAATTTCCTCCATCAGGCTGGCCTGTGGGCATTTTTGGAGGTGAATTTTCTTGATTGCTAATTGATGTAGGAGGACCAGTCCAACTGTGAATAGTACCATCCCTGGGCAGGTGGGCCTGGGCTGTATAAGAGAGCAAGCTAGGGGAAACAAGCCAGTCAGCAGCATTTCTCTATGGTCTCTGTTTCAGTGCCTATCTCCAGGTTCCTGCCTTGGCCTTCCTTCATGATGGACTATGAGCAATATGCAAATAAACCCTTTTCTCCCAAGTTGCTTTTGGTCACAGTGTTTATCATAGCAACAGAGAAACCAACCTAGTACAGAAATTGGTACCAGGAATGAAGTACTGATATGACAGACCTGACCATGTTGTTTTGGGGAGGATTATGAAAGCCTTTAGAACTATGGGCTGAGGTGCTCAAAGCTTAATGAGCTATTTTGTGGAAGCCTGGAAGATAAGAATGTGAAGAGAGAAACAGATGATGGAGGCCTAGCTTGTGAAGTTTCAGAGGGAAGCAAAGACTCCATCAGGATTGTTTGTGTGATATTCTGTATTAAGAATCTGTGGAAGTGAAACCTGTGCTTCACTGGGATAATCAGTCTATGCTGGTCAGGTGGGGCTGAAAAATCAGCTGTGATTAACAAGAGACCAGCATTGCTGAGGTGAAATCTTTTGGGAAGTATTTCCTCAGGGTCAGCACACAAAGGCTGTGATCCAGAGGGGGCCAAGGCTATATCTTAAACTGGAAGCTAAATTTGGTAATTACAAGTACTAGTATTAATATGTGGTACTGGTCTTGGAATTCTGTACATGAAAGCTCCAGAATTCAAGGGGTCATGGAGAGAAGCTGAGGCTTGGTACCATGATAGGCCACTGGTGAAGGTGCACCTTCACATGCTGTGGAGACCCTAGGATATTGCAGATATCAAGACCATGGATATATCTGCCAAGGACAGCAAAAGGTCTGGAGTGGAACTGGTCCAAGCCTACAAGCCAAGCTGTGTGTTATGAATGACAGAGCCAGAGAAGTGGAAACCCAAGTCCTTCGGAGCCAGAAGTCCTAGATGTGAGACAATGAGCTACAAGATTTAGAGCTGGACTCTTGTTTTGCTTACGTGAGACTGAAATTTTGCCTTGAGTCTTCCCTAATGGAATAATAAAATATTTAATTTGTTTTTTATTTTATAAGAGCTATGGTTAGGAGACTTTGAATTTTTTTTTTGTCTTTTTGAGACAGGGTCTCCTTGTAGCTGTCCTGGAACTCACCATGTAGATCAGGCTGGCCTCGAACTCACAAAGATCTACCTGCCTCTGCCTCCCAAGTGCTGGGATTAAAGGTGTGCGCCACCACACCTGGCTTTGAATTTTTAAAAATATTTTATTATTTTCATTTTATGTGTATACATGTATGCCTGCATGTAGGTAAGTGCATCCATGTCCTTGGGGGACATGCCCTTGGAGGACAGAAGAGGTTGTCAGATCCCCTGGAACTGGAGTTATGGACAGCTGTTAGCTGCCATGTGGGTGCTGGGATTTGAACCCAGGTCTTCTGCAAGAACAGTGTTCTTAACTGCTGAGCCATCTCTCCAGCCCTAGGAGACTCTGAATTTTTAAAGAGATTTTTAGAAGTTAAGTCAGTAACTTTAAGACTGTGGGATTTTTAAAGTAGGTAAACATACTGCCACCAAGCCCGACTACCAGAGTTCAATCCCTGGAATCTTCAAGGTGGAAGGAGAGAACCAACTCCCCAAAGTTGTTCTGACTTCCACAAGTGCACCATGGCATGTGTGCACCCATCTACCCACCCCCCCAACATCTCAAATAAAATGTATTAATAAAAAATTAAAAATCTAGCCCAGTGTGCTAGTGCACACCTTTAGTCCCAGCACTCAGGAGGCAGAAGCAAGTGGATCTCTGAGATCAAGGCCAGCCTGGTTTACACAGTGAGTTCCAGGCTAGCTGGGGCTATAAGGAGATCCTGTCTCAAAAAGACCAAAAAATAAAAAAATTAAAAAAAAATCTAACTAGGACATATTAAAAAGGATTAAGGCATTAACCTGGAAAACTTAGGGGCAAAGTTCAGAGCCTTACCCCCATGCTATCTGTCCCACTGGCTCTCTGGACCAGTACTTGCCTACCCTAGGAGAGACCATGGGTCCTGCTCTAAAAATATGCCTATCTGGTTCCTCCAGTGTCTCCACCATAATGAAGGCAATTCAGCAGCAGCTCCAGTTGCTGAGCTCAACTGTGCAATGGTTTCCCAGGCAGCTGTACACTTGAAACAATTCTGTTTGTAGAACGCTCAACATGACCTCAGCTGACTGGAGTGGATTCACGTACGAATCACTTCAGACTCAACTCTATTCCTTTTTGCAGTCACATCTTTCGGGGGTTTCCAAACCACTTGTTCTGAACCACTAAGTGCCCAAGATAATTAAATATGAAGCATATACAAAAGCTTCCCTCTAACACATGTGCCATAATAAATAATGTTCTATCTTTGTCTTTTTGTTTTTGAGACAGGGTCTCCCTGAAGCCCCAGCTGGCCTGGAACTTGCTAGATCAGGGTGGTTTCACTCTCATGAGATCCACCTGCCTCTGCTTCCCAAGTGCTGGGATTAAAGGCATGTGCCACCATGCCCGGCTCAATCTTCTACTTTTGCAGTCCTTAACATCTACCTTGTTGTATTTTCATGAATTTCTACTTTACAAGGTTGAGTATTTTATACATGCTGAAGGCAGTATACAGTAAAATAGTAAAAACTTTTTAAAAAAGTCAACCTGAACCAGCTTTCACAGGTCAAAATGGAAAATTTGTAGACTAACAGGAATAAAAACTGCAAAGAAATGAAATACGAATACTCAAATCTGTAAGTTCACAGGTATACTTTAAAAAAAAGAAAAGAAAAGAAAATCAAGCATTATTACAGATTTAATCACCAAACTCATTATTTTGTACACTGGGAAGCAAAGAGAAAGCATCAAACATTTATCGTGTACCTCTAAATTACACCATTAAGCAACCAAATGAGAGATTAGGGAAAGTCCTTCATCCCTTACTCCTCCTCCCCTCTTTCAAGACATGGCCTTACTATGAAGGCTTGGCTGACCTGGAACCTTCTATATAAAGCAGGCTAGCATAAAACTTGTAGTGATCCTCTTGTCTCTGCTTCCTGAGTGCTGGGAGTTGTAGGCATGCACCAAACACCATGGCTGGTGATATTTTCCTTTATATAACTATATCAACTAACAAGCAAAAAAAGGAGGATAGAATGAAAAGAGCATCTTCCCAATCGTAATAAAGGAATGGCTCATCAATGACAGCTGACAGATGAAATGTCATGGACCTATCAGAAGAACACAAAACCATCTATAAAAATGTAGCATACAGGAGCTGTGGATGTAGATCAACTGGTAGAGTGACTGCCCAGCATGAATGGAGCCCTGGATTAGATGCCCAGCACTACATCAACCAGGCCTTGCAGCATTTGGGAAGAAGAGGCTGGAAGATTAGAAGTTCAAAGTTAAACCTGGCAAATTTGAGACAAACCAGGAATACATGAGGACCAAATCTCAAAATGAAAGAAAAAAAACGAGTACAAAATTCATATAAACACTCTGGGTTTGGTTCCCAGCACCCACATGGCACCACCACGCCTAGCTATATTATTTTCTTGTTAATAAACTCCAACTCCAACTCTGTTTCTTACTGGCTTGTCCTGAAATAATTTACCTCTGCAAAGAATCCAACAAAACAAAACAACCTGGTGTGGTGGTGGCACACGTCTTTAATTTAGCACTTTAAGTCACAGCTTAAGAGACGGTTCAGAGAGTAAAGTGCTTGCTGGATGAGCATGAGGACTGGAGTTCAGATCCCCAGCCCGAGCATCCATGAATTAATAAAAAGGCAGGAAGTGGAAAACAAAACAAACAACCAAAACAAAACCAAAGGGTGAGGACAGAAACAACTAACCAAAACTCTAGATCTCACTATCAATGTACAATAAAAACCTGAACACAGATGTTTAGAGCAGAATCAGAATTTATAATTGCCCAAACTTGGAAGCAATCATCTTTTAGTAGGTGAATGGATACATAAATGGTGGCATACCCATTCAAAGGAGTGTTAGTGCTAAAAGATGAGCTGTCAAACCATGAAAAGACACGGAAGAAAGTTAATTGCATACTCTACCCATCCTATTTCTTTCAGGCACAGTCATATTTCAGGAATTTCGCATACAATCCCAGCATTAAGTAGGTGGCATACATCCCAGATCCCTTAAGACTGAATTGTTAGAAACAGGGAGAGGGAGAGGAAGGGAAGGAGAGAGAGGGAGAGGGGAATGGTCACTGTGTTCCTGTGCTGGAACCCTGGTGGTAAAGCTCTGGCAGCCTTAAGATATTCTAGAGACACTTGTGCCCCTCCCTTTGCTTATCAAACTACTGGACCCCAAAGAATTAAAACTTCCCCAGGAATCAGCATGCTGGAGAAAGGGAAAAACTAAAAAGCCCTGTTACCACAGGGCCAGTCAGAGGAGGAAGAGATTTCATACATCTCTGAGAGCTTATCTCATAGTTAACATATGTATTTCCCCTGGCTTTTGTTTCATCTTTTCTATAAAACTAACACTGCTTCAGGAAAGGCAAAGAGAAGGTAAGATTCTTTCCCCTGATTTGTCCAAAGTATAAACTCATTTTCCTTTATCAATTTTTACTTTTCCTAGTTTCTTTAAAACACAGAGAAACTAGGTGGAGGGTTTATGATGTAAGTACAGTGCTGGATAGATGTTAACACAAAAGAGTTTAAGTTTTATTAATTTTCTATATTTTTTGAGACAGGGTCTCCCTGTAGCCCCAGCTGGCCTGGAACTTGCTACGTAGACCAGGATGGCCTTGGACTCACAAAGATTCACCTGCCTCTGCCTCTCAAGTGATGTGATTAAAGGTGTGAACCACCACACCGGGCCTTATTTTTTATGTGCATGAGTGTATTGCCTGCATGTATGTAAGTGCACCCATGTTATACAATGCCCACCATCGAGGTTAGAAGAAGGCGTCATATCCCCTGGAACTAGAGTTACAGACAGTATTTACCTGGAACTAGAGTTACAGACAGTATTTAGCTGCCATGTCGGTGCCTGGAATCAAATCTGGGTCCTCTGCAAGAACACCCAGTGCTCTTAACCACTGAGCCATCTCTCTAGGCCAACACAAAAAATTTTTAAGGCAGGAAAACTAATTCTGGTTTGTAATAGTTGATACATTTGTCCAAATCCTTAAAATGTTAATCCACGAGGGATCACACAGTAACCTACAGTCTTTGAGTGATGGTGATGTCAGTGTAGATTCACTGACTAGCAAATACCACTTCGGTGAAGGACATGATACACCTGTGAGGCAGGGAGCACAGGTGAAGTGTCTTATTGTCCTTTCAATTTTGCTATGAACCTAGGAAAATTAAGTGCACTAATACAAATATCAAACATATCAACACCAGAGAAGCTATCAATAAGCAGATGGTGTAGCAGTAGGCACCATGTGGCTCCCTTTGCTTACAATTCTCTCTGGGTATTTCCCTCAGAAAACAACTGTTCTGGGGCTGAAGAAATGGCTCAGTGGTTAAACAGAACACTGGCTCTTCTTGTAGAAGACCAGGGTTTGAATCCCAGCACCCACATGGCAGCTAACAACTGTTGGTAACTCCAGTTCCAAGGGATCCGACAGCCTCTTCTGTCTTCCAAGGGCATTGCACGACATGGGTGCACTTACTTACATGCCGGCAATACACGCATACACATTAAAAAAATAATTAAAAAAAAAAAAAAAACCTGTTCCAAGGGAAAAGTCTTGACTCTTCTCATATTTTCAGAAATCTATGCAATGACTTTTTAGACATACACAGGCGCCAAGGATCCAAGTGCAACTGATTATGACTAGTAATAATCAGATACATAAAGATTAGAGATGCATGCG
>NW_008358858.1:1058403-1092933 GCF_000622305.1 Nannospalax galili | reverse complement strand
ACTGAATATGTTAAAGCTGTAGTGAAATGCTTCTCCTAATCATGTAGTTATAAAAAAAAAATAGTTTATCTACCTTTGGAAGTCAAAAGTAGATCGAAGGATATCTGATTAATAAAGAATTCTCTGAACCTGCATATAATAAGACTTTTCCTCAAAACAATATTAGCTTTAAAAGATAAAACACTTATAGACATCTTTATGTATAAACTATATTTCAGGCCAAAATAATGTAATTTTAAAAAAAGAATAAAAAACATAATTAAACTGCTGAATCTTTTTTTTTTTTTCTTAAATCATTCTAGGTAGCCCGTGTTGGCTTTATACTCATAAACTGCCTCAGCCTCCCAGTATGGATAACACGCTTGCTCAATTGCATCTGCTTTGTGTAAGCTAACTTTCAAAATTACCAACTCATTACATTATTATTATTTTTGTTGTTTTTGAGACAGGGTCTCCCTGAAGCTCCAGCTGTCCTGGAACTCACTAGATCTGCCTGCCTCTGCCCCTCCTGAGTGCTGGGATTAGAGGTATGGGCCACCACATGCAGCAACTCAAGACATTATTTAGAGTTGGACTATTCAGGAAGATTGTTACATATAATACTTCTATACTTATTTCAATTTAGACTTAGATTTCTAATATCTAACCCTAAATACTTGGCAAGTGAACAGTAGCTTCTTGTCTAAAAAAAAGAAAAAAGCCCAATAAGAAAGATTTCATTTTTGGGGGGTTTTAACTTTATTTATCTATTTAATTCTTTTTTGGGTCTTTTTGAGACAGGGTCTCCTTGTAGCTCCTGTTGGCTTGGAACTCGCTATGTAGACCAGGCTGGCCTTGAACTCACAGAGATTCTCCTGCCTCTGCCTCCCAAGTGCTGGTATTAAAGATGTGCACCACCATACCTGGCTTTAATTTTTTTTTGAGACAAGGTCTCATAATGTAGCTTTGGCTGGCCTCAAACACAGAGATCCAGCTTCCTCTGCCTCTCTGGTGCTAGGATTAAAGGACAGCACCACCACAGCTGACCTGTAACTTTATTTTAAAAATACTTTGGAAATAGCAGTCCTGAAAGCCTACACAATAATGAAAGAAAAAAAATTTAAAAATATAACCCAATAATAATTTTCGACACAAAAAACATTCATTTTTCAAACAAACAACAAGGTATTCAGAGAAACTCTTACCACTTGGATAAGGAATTCTACTGGAAAACCTCCTAATGTTTCAGTGTCAGAGCCAGAAATTTTAGTTCTCCAAGGAGACTGTCCTAATAAAGGATCACTATCCTAGGGAAACAGAAGAAATCAACCAGTCATTGACTGTGCAAAAAACAATGTCTTTAGATAAAATCAAATGTCTACTTTAATGAAAATTATATTAAAATCCAATAAAATATTTCCAGCATTTAAACAACTACTTCTTTAATATCTGACAACTCAGTATGGGTAGATCCTGAAGTCTGAAATTGTTAACAGATGCTTAGTTCCTAAGAACATGATTTATAGTCACAACAGTTAAACTACTGATGGCATTTCTATATTACTTACTGTAATTGGTGACTGGAGAGGAGGAGTATAATGTAATCGTGGTGGAGTCATAAAAAACCGAGAAGGCCGTTGTTTTTGTCCAAAGGCAGCAATTGGCATTGTCTCATGAGGCTCATTGCTCTTTGGGAAAAGAGAGGAATCTATAAACTTAGAGAATCTGCAAACATTATATTTGAACCTGAGCTACACCTCATGCATAGCTCATGATTTATGACAGTTCATGAAGCATACTCTATGATTTTATTATAGGCTGTATCACTCTAGAAATAGCAAAGGCCAGAACTTAGATCAGATAATGAAAACACTGTTTTGTTGTTAAAGAACCCACAAATCAGGATTAAGAGAAGAAATAGAACAAAGGATCAAAGCAGTCTGCAGAGCTAGCCATCCACATTAAAGGATCTATGGCTGCTTTGGTTATCTGTGGTTAGACTACCTGAAGATACTCTACTATAATTAAAGCCAATTCTTGTGTAGCCAAGGAAAAAAGCTTTGAATGGTTTTAAATTATTGAAAATAATATTAATGAAAGTAGGAAAAACAACTTTTCATTTTTGAAAAAGGAGGCGTGAAGATTCCTCCTTCCTGTGCAGTCTCAGCGTGCTGTTCTCTGTTCTGTCTAGTCCACGTTTATTTCTCCTCTGCAGCTCTTTTCTAAAAGGGATGTTTGGTAAGAAAATTCACAACAAACAGGGAGTTATAGCTTTTAAAACACATTTTTCAGAAGAGATTCTTTTATTTTTTCATTAAGGAGATAAAGAAAATTTGCTTTTAGTTATAAAATCATAATCCTAAAAATTAACACCTGGGCAGTAGTAGTGCATGCCTGTAATCCCAGCTACGTGAAAAGGTGAGTGAGGGTTGCAAGGATGAGGCTTGGGTAACTTAGTGAGACCTTGTCCCCAAACAAAAGTTAAATAAACCGAGAGTGTAGCTCTGTGGTACAGCACTTACCTAGCAAGAGTGAGGCCCTAGCTTTAATTCCTAGTGCCATAAAAGAAAAAAATCAGGATGGGAAGGATGGTTATTTGTTTAAGAGCTGACTGCCCTCGCAGAGGACCCAGGCTCAATTCCCAGAACCCATAACCATCTGTCACTACAGTTCCAGGGGATCTGATTCCCTCTTCTGGCCTCTATGGCCATTGCCTGACATGAATGGGTGTACTTCCATACACTCATACACATAAAAAAGGAAGAAAAGAGAAAAAAAAAAATCAAGTTTTTGACAGACATAAAAGGAGAGGCTAAAATCACTGCCCACATCTTAACACATACACACACACACACCACACAGAGAATGAGGATAGGCTAAAAGCAAACAGTTTAATTTTTATTACACTTAAAAGAACATATACTGGTACACAGTCCAAGTCAAGAATGATCACAAGTAGCCCAGTAGATTAATGTGAACCAGAATGTCAAAAGGTCTAGATTCTAGACTCCATTTGAGTAAAAACAAAAACAAAAAAACAGCTTTAGAGCCTTGAATAAATTAATAATCACACTTATGTCTCAATTTCATCCTGCAAAAAGTGAAGGTATTGTGCCAGTGGGACGGCTCAGCAGATAAAGTCACCTGACAATGGGCTCAATCTCTGGGACCCACATGGTAAAAGGAGAGGACTCCAAGTTTTCCTCTGACTTCCATACATATTTGTGAAATGCACACCCACACACATGCACATAAAATACAAATGTAAAAAAAGAAACCTGAAGGTATTAACTCACAGTCTACACACTGTGCAGATAAAACAGAACACTGAAAGTTCAAGCTACAGATGGTGGTGAGCAGCCATGTGAGTGCTGAGAACTGAACCTAGGTCCTCTGCAAGAGCAGTAAGCAATCTTAACTGCTGAGCCCTCTCTCTATCCCCGTTATTTTTAAAGGCATTTTCCAAGAGAACTGACTCTACCTTAACGCTAAAGTTCTATGGGAGTGAAGGACAACAGAAGGATCCTAGCTTTTGGAAAATGAGAGTTAAGTACAGTTCTGCTCCAGGGATCTAGTAAGCAGGTTGGGCACGCCTAAGATCTCTTCCTCTTTGAATTAAAGCCTTGATTCTCTCATAAAATATAATTTCTAAGTAAACACTACACAAAATTAAAAGGCACAAATATAAAATACTACTTACAAGAACTTCATAGTCAGGGATGGTGTGAGTCCCAAGGCCTGTCCTATCAAAAGTTACTCTATAAGTAGCATTAAGAGTGTCCACAGCATCTATCTGTCCAGTAAACAGGCCATCGTGTACACCACGTAATCGCGCTGAGAAAAGAAGCAAAGATATTATGTTTGGGAAAGCAAAGAACTATCAAATACAAAACTGTTCTAAGCATGTAGTTTAAACCATGAAAAGCAGGGCCATTATCATTAGTTTTAAAATGAGTATGTATTTTATTTTAGGCTTAGAGAGGTAACAAAAAGTTATTCTTTTCAGCTAGGCATGGTGGGACATGCCATAAATTCCAGCACTTAGGAGGCAGAGACAGGACTGGTCTGCATAGTAAGTTTCAAGACATCAAGGGGCTACATAGTGAGATCCTGTCTCTGCCGCCACCCGCCCCCCATACACAAAGTTCTGTTTTTTTTGACAGTCTCCCTAGTCCCAGTCCACCAGAAGTCACTATGCGCACTAGGCTGGCCTCGATCTCACAGAGATCTGCCTGCCTTTACCTCCCAAGGGCTGGGATCAAAGGTGCATACCACTATGTCTGGTGTTGAAGTTTTTTTGTTTTGTTTTGAAAGCAAAACTACAGGGGCTGGAGAGATGGCTCAGTGGTTAAGTGCACTGGCTATTCTTGAAGAAGACCCAGGTTTGAATCCCAGCATCCACATGGCAGCTAACAATTGTCCAAAACTCCAGTTCCAGGGGATGTAACAGCCTCTTCTGTCCTCTGTGGGCATTGCACGACACGGATGCACTTACCTACATGCAGGCAATACACGCATACACATAAAATTAGTATTTTTTTAAAAAAAGAAAAACTACAAATGATAATTTGACATATTAATCAAATCATATAGCTACCTAATAGACCAAAGGCAGAAGAGAACTCCATTTGGAGTTAAAACTAACAAAGGAACTTAGGATGTCATCCTTCAAAGTGACACATTAGCAGCAAAAAAAGTTCTGTTTTAGATAGGGTCTCATGTATATCCCAAACTGCCCTAGAACTCACTATGTAGCTGAAGATGATCTTAAACTTCTGATCTTCCTGCCTCCACTTCCCAAGTACTTGGATTACAGGCATATGTTCTCATTTGCCTTCAAATGCTGTGACAAAACACCAATACCACCAACTTGGGGAGGAAAGGGTTTATCTTATCTTACATCTCCCAGGTCACAGTTCATCAGGAGTCCAAGGTAGGAACTCAGGGCAGGAACCTAGAGGCAGGAGCTGAAGCACAGGCCATGGAGGAATGCTGCTTACTAGCTTGTTCCTCTGGCCTGTGCTCAACCTGGTTTCTTTTTTTTTTAAATTTATTATTTTTATTTTTTTATGTATATGTATGTATTGCCTGCATGTAGGTAAGTGCACCCATGTTGTGCAATGCCTGCGGAAGACAGAAGAGGCTGTTGGATCCCCTCGAATTGGAATTATAGACAGCTGTTAGCTGCTGTGTGGGTGCTGGGATTTGAACCCCAGTCTTCTGAAAGAACAGCCAGTGTTCTTAACCACTGAGCCATCTCTCCAGCCCTGTCAACCTGGTTTCTTAAACAATACAGGACCACCTGCCCAGGGGTGACATTGCCCACAGTGGGCTGGGCCCTCCTACATCACTCAATAATCAAAAAGATGCCCACAGGCATGGTTACATACAGTCCAATGGAGGCAATTCACCATTTTAGGTCTCTCTACCCAGGGGTGTCAAGTTGACAACTAAAGCTATCCAGCACAACTGATCCCTTGTCAACTTGACATACAAACACATCACTATTGAACCACAACATTTCCACACATATATACATACACACACTCAATAAAATGTAAATAGTATATATACATATATATAATGTACTATTTAATAGAATATATATTCAATGTAAAGCTATTTAAAATAAAAGGATTGAGGGTTGAAGAGCTGGTGCAGCCATTAAAGGTTCAGGCTCACAACCAAAAAGACAATAGAATGATTGATTGATAAAAACACAATTGTAGGGGCTGGAGAGATGGCTCAGTGGTTAAGAGCACTGGCTGCTCTTACAGAGGACCCGGGTTCAATTCCCAGCACCCACATGGTGGCTACGAACCGTCCTTAACTCCAGTTCCAGGGGAATCTGAAGCCCTCTTCTGACCTCCATGGCACTGCACGACACGGGTGCACTCACGTACATGCAGGCAATACACTTATACACATAAAATAAAAAAAAATATATAAAAAAAACACAATTGTAGGAGACAAAATCATTACTCTGTCTCTGTCAGACCAATTAAAGGAAAAGGAATGCAGAGGATCTGAGTACCAAGGTTAGCTGAACACACTTGAGCACAGAGATGGACTTCTGGCTGTGGCAGCATAAAGAAGTTGGTGCTTCTTGGCTGAAAAGATGACCTGTGGTTGGGGGCACTGGTTGCTCTTGCAGACAACCCAGGTTCGAGTCCCAGCACCCACATGGCGGCTAACAACCATCTATAACTCCAGTTCCAAGGGACCCAATACCTTCTTCTGGCCTCCATGGGCACACTTACATACATGCAGGCAATACACTCATACACATAAAATAACTTTTAAAAAATTCACTGGAGGGCTCATCAATAGGGTTGAGACACAGAAACAAAGTCAGTGAGAATTTTAGACACGTTATAGCAAGTGTATAATCCTTATTTCTAAATTTTCAGATAAAACTATATGTATTTACTATGCAAAACATGTTCTGAAATGACACTGTGGAATGACTAAACCTAGTTAACGTATGTATTATCTTACATAATTATCAATTTTATGGTGAAAACAGATCCTCTTACCATTTTGGAAGAATATACAATTAACTACAGTCACCATACTGTATAACACATCTGCTTAATTAAATTTTGTACCCTTTGACCAACATCTCTACAACTTCCCTCCCCAACCAACTGGTCCCTGGTCCATGCACCATTCTACTCTATCCTAAAACCAATGTTAAGTACAATCACATATTATTTGTGTTTTTCTGCCTTGTTCCAATAATACTCAGGAAAGTAAAAATCAGACTCAGTTGCTGATACAATAGTCTCAAAAAACATCACTTTTTATACCAGATGCACATACTCCTCCCCAACAACCAGGCGATGCTGCAGTAATGGACGTTTTTTGATCATCCCTTAATGGAAGTCATTTCTAACACTACCTACTTCAGATTATTTCAGATCCCACAATCTGAAAGTCCAATCCACAAGACTGTGCCCCACCTCAGATGCCAGTCACAAGCCCAGGTGTTTCACCCATGCTTCTGAATGACAGTTATACACTAGGATTCTTAAAATCATCTCAGATTCACTAAGTGGCTCACAGAACTCAGGGAAACATATTTAGTGGTTTAATGTAAATTATATTTCAAAGGATGCAGATGAAGAGGTATGTATAGAGGAGGGATGGCCAGCTCTCATTCCTTCTCCAGGCATACTACTCTTCCTGGAACTTCCATGTGTTCATCTACCTGGAAGCTCTGTCCTTTAGGTTTTTATGCAGGCTTCACTGCATAGGCACAACTGATATGATCTGCCAACAGCAATCAATTTAACTTTTAACCTCTTTGCCACAGAGGTAGAGTACTAAGACTCTAAGTTCCAAACCTTCAGTCCTATCCATTCTGTGTCTTCCCTGGGGCTGCCATCCATCACTCACAAATTAGCATACTTTGGAGAATCCAAGGATTTTTAGCTAGTTTATGCAAGGAACAGCACAAAGATCAAGTACATATTTCACATCATCACACTGTCATATTTCACTTTAAACAATGCCTCACCTTCATCTGTGTTATTGCAAATGAAAACATTTTTTAAAAGACTGAATAGTTTATTGTATAAATATCTATTTTTTAACTTTTTAAATATTTTATTTATTATTTTTATTTTATGTATAGGAGTATATTGCCTGCACGTATGCGAGTGCATCCATGTTGTGCAATGCTGCGGAGGTCGGAAGAGGGTGTCAGTTTCCCCTGGAACTGGAGTTAAGTATGGTTTGTAGCTGTCATGTGGATGCTGGGAATTGAACCCGGGTCTGCAAGAGCAGTCAGTGCTCTTAACTGCTGAGCCATCTCTCCAGCCATGCATAAATATATATATATATATATATTCTTTTAAAAAAAGATTTATTCACCGGGCACGGTGACACACGCCTTTAATCCCTGCACTCAGGAGGCAGAGGCAGGCAACCTCTGTGAGATCAAGGCCAGCCTGATCTATACGGTCCAGGTCAGCTGGGGCTACATAGAGACCCTGTCTTAAAACATAAAAAACAAACAAAAAAGCCCAATAATTAGTTGATTAATCCAATAATTCTGTAAACCCCTTCAGTATAACTATTAACCCACTTGTTATGGCTTGTACTACATAAATTGTAATTTTACTTCATCAGATTATTAAAGAATAGTTTATAGCCAGGTAGTGTGGCTCATGCCTGTAACACCAACACTTGAGGAGAAGCAGAAAGATCAGGAGTTCAAGGCCATCCTAGGCTATACAGAGGAGTTTGAGGATAGCCTGAGCTACTTCAGATCCTGACTTAGAACAACAACAAAAACTTAAGGCTGTTGGGATTTTTCTTGCTTGTTTATAGCTTAGGCTGGTATCAAACATGAAATATAGCCAAGGATGGCCTTAAACTCCTGATCCTCCTGCCTTGTTTCTTGAATGCTGGGATAATGGATTCACAGACATGCATTACCACACAGGGCTTTTTTTGATTCCTGTTACAGTCCTGATCTTTGAACCTAGAGTCTAGTGCATGCTAGGCAAGCACTCTACAACTGAGTTATATTCCTAGCTATACATGAAGTTTTTGTTTTGTTTTGTTTTTTAATTTTTATTTTATGTAAATGAGTATACTGCCTGCTTGTATGTGAGTGCACCCATGTCATGCAATGCCATGGAGGTCAGAGGACTTCGGATTCCCCTGGAACTGGAGTTAAGGTCGGTTCATAGCTGCCATGTGTATACATGGAAGTTTTTATTATAATTTTCCTCTTTGTTATAAACTAAAGTGGGTATATAGAATCACATCAATTAAATCAACAAATTTTATACCTTATAAAAACTTTTTTGAAATAAAGTCTTGCTATATGTTATTCCAGCTGGCATGGAACTCGCAATTCTCTCCCAATTCTTTTGCCTTAGTCTCCAAAGTAACCGGGAGTTCAAATGTGTGCCACCACAAACCTGGCTCCCACCACACACCTTGGCTCCATCTTCTCCATCTTACATTGTTCTGAGAAAACTACCTACTGAATAATTTAGTTTTATTCAGTTATTAGAAATAGATTATTTCTATACTCAAATACAAGAGCAATGTTCTTTATGAATTAGCTAGACGAGGCTCATTAGGAAAGGAAAACATATAACGTGGAAGCAAAAGAGAATAATTAAAACTTTTTGTTCAATTTTTATTTTTTTGGTCTTTTTGAGACAGGGTCTCCCTGTAGCCCCAGCTGTCCTAGAACTCACCTTGTAGGCCAGGCTGGCCTTGAACTCAGAGATCCGCCTGCCTCTGCCTCCCGAGTGCTGGGATTAAAGGTGTGCGCTACCATGCCTGGCTTTCAATTTTTATTTATTTATTTATTTATTTGTTTATTGGTTTTTTTGAGACAGGGTCTCCCTGTAGCCCCAGCTGGAACTCACTATGTAGACCAGGCTGGTCTTGAACTCACAGAGAGCCTCCTGCCTGCCTCCCGAGTGCTGGGATTAAAGGCGTGCGCTACCACGGCTGGCCTCAATTTTTATTTTTATTTTATGTGATGTGTACAAGTGTTTTGTCTCCATGTAAGGGTACCACCTGTGTGCAATATCTACGGTGGACAGAAGAAAACTCTATATCCCCTGGAACTGGAGTAATGGAAAGTTGTTAGCCGCCATGTGGATGCTGGGCACCAAATCTAGGTCCTCTGTAAGAGCAGTCACTGCTCTGTTTTGGGGTTTTTGTTTTTTTTTTTTGTCTTTTTGAGACAGGATCTCCCTGTAGCCCCAGCTGGCCTGAAATTCACTATGTAGACCATACTGGCCTTGAACTCATAGACCTCTGCCTCTGCCTCCGCTTCCTAAGTGCTGGGATTAAAGGCCTGCAACACCAGGCCTGGCTAACAACCAGTACTCTTAACTGCTGAGCCATTTCTCTAAGCCCCCCAAAAAAATTTTTTTTAAATTTTCATTATTTTTAATTATGTGCATGCATATGTTTGTGTGTGGACTTGTACATGTGACTACAGTGGCTGTGGAGACCAGAAGCATTGGATCTCCTTGGAGCTGGAGTTACAGGCAGCTGTGAGCCACCCAATGTGGTACTGGGAATGGAACTTGGGTTCTTTGTTAGAGAAGTATGTGCTCTTAACCATCGAGCCTTCCCCCAGCCCCCAATTTTAAAAATTTAAATTTAATTAAAGAATTTAAAAAGTAAAAAATAAGGCTGGGCATGGTGGCACATGCCTGTAGTCCCAGTACTTAAGAGGCAGAGGCAGGCAGATCTCTGTGAGATTGAGGCTAGCCAGGCCAGCTGGGGATACAGGGAAACCCTGTCTCAAAAACCAACCAACCAACCAACCAAGACCAAAACAAAAGTAAAAAATAAAATTTAAACAATAAACTATACTTATTCTGATGAATCTTAAATCTCATCTTTGTAACTATTTATTATTATTTTTTAATTTTATTTTTATGTGTATGAGCATATTGCCTGCATGTAGGTAAGTGCACCCACATCATGCAATGCCCACGGAGGACAGAAGAGGCCACTGGATCCCCTGGAACTGGAGTTAGGGACAGTTGTTAGCTGCCATATCGGTGCTGGGATTCAAACCTGGGTCTTCTGCAAGGACAACCAGTGTTCTTAACTGCTGAGCCATCTCTCCAGCCCCCAGCAATTAATTTTTTTAATTAATTTCTTTTTTTGTGGTACTGGGGATTAAATCATTACTCATGTGAGGTGCCACTAAGCTATATCCCTAGCCTTGATTAATTTTCATTTTGAGACGAAGTCTTGCTATGTAGCCCAAGCTGGCCTCGGTTTCCCAAGGAGCTGGAATTATTACCACCATGCCTGGCTACATTAGCTTATATTGTAGTAGATGTAACTTTGAACTCATATTTCTTTTTCTTTAATGTATGAGTGTTTGCTGCATGTATGTGTACCACATGCATGTCTGTTGCCCACAGATGCCAGAAAAGGATCTCAGGTCCTCTGAAACTAGAATTATTGACAGTTGTGAGATGCTATGTGGGTGCTGGGACCCGAACCTGGATCCTCTGCAAGAGCAGCAAGTAGTCTTAACTGCTGAGGCATCTCTCTAGTCCACTTGTGTATTTCTTTACTAATGAGTTCAAGTAATGGTCCACACAGGAAGAAGAGTTAGCAACTATATTAAATTGCTACAGAACTACAGTTAAGCTTCCTTAATTTCTAAAATGCTTTATTAATTAATTATTTAACGTGTATGAGTGTATTCCCTGCATGTATAAGTGGACCCATGTCTTGCAATGCCTGCAAAGTCAGAAGGCGGCATCTGATCCCCTGGAACTGGGGAGTTAAAGAGTTAAAGATGGTTGTTAGCTGCCGTGCGGGTGCCGGGAAACGAACCCAGGTCCTCTGCAAGAACAGCCAGTGCTCTTAACCACTGAGCCATCTCTCCAGCCTCGATAAATTTCTTTTCTTTCTTTCTTTTTTTTTTTTTAAGTATTTTCCACTTCTTTTTAAATTTTATTTTTATGCGTGTATTGCCTACATGTAGGTAAGTGCACCTGTGTCGTGCAATGCCTGCAGAGGTCAGAAGATGCTGACAGATCCCCTGGGACTGGCATTATGGACAGTTGTTGGCTGCCATGTGGGTACTGGGATTCGAACCTAGGTCTTCTGCAAGAACAACCAGTGTTCTTAACTGCTGAGCCATCTCTCCAGCCCCCATCCTCTAAATTTCTAATAAACATAATCTTGGCTTCAGCTTTCAGGTGATGATAATAAGCTTGTCTCCACTTACCTGTAACTTTGGTTCCAATAACCAAGGGTAGAGGAATTTCATCTGGGAGATCTTTAAATTGTGAAACATCTGCAACTTTCCTTTGTTGTAAGAGCCTGATTTTCTGCCGTTTCTGTTTTAATGCTGATCTCTCTTCCTCAAAAAATGCAGAAGAACATCTAGAATAAATTACAGAAATCACATAAACTAAGCCAGGTGTGGTACTGCACACCTGTAATCCTAGCACTTGGGATGTATAATTTAGCACATAAATTATAAATGTTTGAAGTATACAATTAGATAAACTTTGAGGAGCTGGAGATGACTCATGGTTAAAGTGCTTGCTGTGTAAGCAAGAAGATGAGCATTTGGATTTCCAGAACTCACATAAATGCTGGCTGGGTGTGGCAGTCCACCTTTAAGTCCAGCCTGGGAAGGTGGAAACATGGTATCCCTGAAACAAACTGGCTGGCAAGACTACCATATGGGCCAACTCTGGGTTTGACCTCAAAGAGTAAGATGAAAGGGCAATGAAGAAGACTCCCAGCTTCAACTTTGGGTATCCACATATATGTCCACACATGTGAACATGCATACACACACACCACACACACATAACACGTGAAAAGAAAAGCCAAAAAAGGGTTGGCAAGGTGACTCAGCAGGTAGAGGCACCTGCTACCGAGCCTGATGATCTGAGATTGATCCCTGAAACCCACATGGTGGAATGGAAGGAGAGAACCTAACTCCCATAAGTTGTTCACCCCTCTCCACATGTGCTGTAACATGTGCAAACCTACACCCATCAGGCCACCTACTCCTCCTTTAGACTGCTCCATTTCATATCCTGACTTCTCAAGCAACCATTAGGTTGCTTTGTGTCATTACAGCAGTTTCTATCTTCTAAATGTTATATAAATGAAACCATCCGCTATGCACTCTTTTGTCAGGCTTCTTTAATTCAGTGCAATTATTCTGAGTTTTACCCTGTACCAATGGCTCATTCCTTGTATTGGCAATTTTTCTCTGTATAAACGCATTACAATTTATTCATTCATTCAACTGTTAGACAATTGGGCTGCTTCCCATTTTTTGCTATTACAAAGTTGCTATGTATATCAGTGTACCAGTTTTTACATAAACATATCCTTTCATTCTACTTCCTCTGTGAGTATCAAACTATTTTCCAAAAGTGTGGTACCATTTTCTATTCCTACCATCAGTTTATGAAGAGTTCAATTGCCCCACACCCTCCCCAACATTTGGTATGCTCAGTCTTATAAATTTTGGACACTATTGTTGAAAGTTTACATTTCCTGAAGGACTAATGATGGCGTACATCTTCCTATATGCTTATTTGACATCTATAGTGAAGCATCTATTCAAATCTTTTGCCGATTTGTTAAATGAGCTGTGTGGGTCTTCTTCCTCAATTCTGAAGTGTTCTTCGTACATTCTGGATATAATATGCATACTTCTGCCAGCTTGATTGTATTTAAAGAGTATTTTTGGATAGTTGATACATTCATATGGCTTCTATTTAAAAGGTTCAAAGGCACTGAAAACTAATACCTGTGTTCCTCTGTTAGCTTGTTAGTTTCCCAGAGGCTTGTTATGGTATATTTCTTATGTACTCTTCACTGATACCTTAGCTGTACACAAGCAAAAATTGCATACGTTCACCTCCTATTTTCTCAAATAGCAATAATATGCAGTTAGATTATTTTGCTTTCTTGGTTTATCTTAGCAATTACTTCTATTGTTAATTCTTGGGGTTCTTTTAAGAGACAGAGAGGACGGGTGCCAGGGATGTTATTGTTATTAATATTGCTATATGTACTAAGTATCTATTTCACCATACCAGTTACCTCAACATTTTACAATTTTATGAACACTGTCACTCTGAGAGTTAAAAAACAGTATCTCATCATACTTTTATATCCAAATCCCTGAGTAAAACTGAATATTGTTCACGTTTAGAAGAGGCATCGTTTTTTAATCCCAGCACCTGGGAGGCAGAGGCAGAGGCAGGAGATTACTGTGAGTTCAAGGCTAGCCTGGTCTACATATCAAGTTCCTATGAATTGTTCACTTACACTCACATTTATTATGGCTATCTGACCTTTTCTCATTCATCTATAGGAATTTTTTTTTTTTTTTTTTTTTGTCTTTTTGAGACAGGGTCTCCTCGTAGCCCCAGCTGTCCTGGAACTCACAACGTAGACCAGGCTGGCCTTGAACTCACAGAGACCCGCTTGCCTCTGCCTCCCAAGTGCTGGGACTACAGGCGTGCACCACCACGCCCAGCTAGGAATTTTTAAATACATATAGAAAATTAGCCCTCCCTACCCTAAGTTTCAGATATTTGTGTCATTGTCTTTTGTCATTTTGTTTTCTGGACATGTAAGATTTTCTTCTTTAAAATTTATTTATTATTTTTATGTTATGTGTATGAGTGTATTGATACATGTTAAGTGGACCCGTGTTGTGCTATGCTGGCAGAGGTCAGAAAAGGGCACCAGATCCCTTGAAACTGCAGTTATGGACGGTTGTTAGCTGCCACAGGGATGCTGGGAATTGAAACCAGGTCCTATATAAGAGTAACCACTGCCCTTAATTGCTGAGCCATCCTCTCCAGCCTCCCTCCTAGCTTTTAATCTACTAGAATGTTTTCAAATCAAGACTATACATTACATAGTATTTAAAACTATAAATTATACAGTATCTAAAACTGTTTTTCCTCTAGCAGTTTCACTGTTTCATTTTTTTAAAATATTTAAATTTGCTGAGCATGGTGGTACACACTTTTAATGCCAGCACTTGGGAGGCACAGGCAGGCAGATCTCTGTGAGTTTGAGGCCAGCCTGGTCTACACAGTGAGTTCCTGGCCAGCTGGGGCTACAGGGAGACCCTGTCTCAAAATGAACAACAACAACAACAACAACAACAAATTTGAAGTCCTCAATCCTTTCCTAACTTTTTGCTAATGTGAGATAGGAGACCAACTTGCTTTTTCTCTGGATTGTTACACAGTAGTCTCAATTTCCATAATCAAAAACAATCAATTCTCCACCGTCTCCATGTAGCTGAGAGACATTCCCTTAACTCCCAGAGATCTATGGGATTGTACTGAATTGTCTCTCATTCATCTTTCCCTTTTTGTACCCTTCTCACTCCGTTTTAATCATAACCACTTATTAATTTGTGTTCTAGATTTTTTATTGTTAGCCTTAATCGTAGTGGTTACTGCAATACTTCAGCTAATAGCTGATAAATTTTGTCATTTCTTTGCTATTTTAGACTTTTTATACTTGACTTCTCTAACAAATATAAATTAATTTTTGTTTTGAGATAGAGTCTCACTGTTTAGCTTTGCCTGTCTAGAATTCTCTATGTAGACCAGGCTGGTCTCAATCTCATAAGAGATTCACCTGCTTGTCTTCTGTAATTAAAGATATGCACCACACCTTTAATGTAAGTATGAATTTTAGGATTAACCCATTGTAAAAAACAAATGTGGGGAGGGGCTGGTCACAGAACACTTTCCACTTGTATAACATGATCCAGATCCTGAGTTTGACTTGGAGTATGGAGACTGAAGAACAAACAATGGAGGAAGAGGCCATTTTTTGGGTATTTTTTAACTTACAGATGAAGTTAAGATGTTTAATCTTCTTTTCCAAGATCATGTGTGTCTTTATATTTGCTTGTATGTATTATACATGTTTAAATTCCATCCTAGCAGTTTAACTTTTTCCCCCTCCCTTAAAAAAAAATCTTCACTTACTTTTTTTTGCTTTTGCTTGCATGTAAGTGCACCATATGTGTGCAGTGCTTGTGGAAGCCAGAAGAGGGCGTCAGATCCATTGGATCTGAAGACTATGAGCAGTCATGTGGGTGCTGGGAATTTAACCCAGGTCCTCAGCAAGAACAGCCAGTGATCTTAACCACTGAGACATCTCTTCAGTCCCTTCCTTCTTGTTTATACTGTGACTAAATTAAGTTTCATCTATTGATTCTTTTAAACTTTTACATTTATTTGTGCTTGTGTGTGTGTGGCATGTGACATGGTGCATATGTGAAAGTCAGAGGACAACTTGTGGGGGTTGGTTCTCTACTTCCTAGGGATCAAGCTCAGACTTGGCAGCTAATGTCCTTATCTGCTAAGCCATCTCACTGGCCTACACCAAGTAAAATTTGAAATTAGGGTATTTCTGAAAGTTTATTGTATTAATAATTTGTATTATATCTTGACTTCCTTAAGAAAAGGAAAAAAATTACAAATTTTTATTTTAAAAGACTTTATGACATTGTATACATATATGCAATCTCAAAGAATAAAAAACTATTTAAAAAGAGAGGAAGGAGAAGTGAGATGGCTCAGTGACTAAAGGTGCTTGCCACCAAGCAGGATGACCTTAGTTTCATCCCCAGAACCCACATGGTACAAAGAGAGAATCAAAAACCAACTCCTACAAGTTATCCTCTGACCTTCATATGTGCACCATAGCACTCACATGTTCACACACACACACACACACACACACACACAAATTTTAAAAAGCAACACAAGCTGGGCATGGTGACGCACACCTTTAATCCCAGCACTCAGGAGGCAGAGACAGGCAGAGCCTCTGTGAGTTTGAGGCCAGCCTGGTCTACAGAGTGAGTTCCAGCTGGAGCTACAGGGAGACCCTGTCTCAAAAAGAGTACATATAGGGGCTAGAGAGATGGCTTAGCAGTTAAGAGCACTGGCTGCTCTTGCAGAGACCTGAGTGCAAACCCCAACACCCACACGGCAGCTAACAATTGTCCATAGCTCCAGTTCCAGGGGATCCAACACCCTCTTCTATCCTCTGTGTCCACTGGGTGACACAGGTGCTCTGCATACATATAGGCAAAAACATTCATACACATAAAATAAAAATAAACCAAAAAAAATTTTTAATGTCCATATAACCTTATAGCTTCCTTAAATATTTTCCAGGACTTGTAAACATATTTTTTGGGGGGTGGGCTAGGGAATGTAGCTTAGTACATGCAGCTTGGAGTACCTGCATGAGGTCCTGGATTAAATTTCTAGTACTGCCTAAGAAAAACAGGGTGTGGGGGACTGGAGAGATGGCTCAGCAGTAAAGAACACTGGCTGCTCTTTCAGAGGACCTGGGTTCTATTTCCAGCACCCACACAGCACCTAACAACCGTCTGTAACTTCCTTCAGTTCCCGAGGACCCAATGCCCTCTTCTGACCTTCACAGGCACTGCACTACATGGGTGCACTTGCATGCATACAGACAATACACTCATACACACAAAATAAACATTTAAAAAATAAAAACAAAACAAAACTGGGAGGTGAGATGGACATAGAAAGACAGTAATTTAAAACAGTAATATTATGTTAAAATATGCTAAAAACCTATGAGCTGAAAAAAGTGAAACTACACATTTAATTCTTAAGTATGAAAAACACTGTGTGCTGAGGGGCACTTATTCCTCTGAGGGGCGGGACCTGCTGTGGAGAATTGGCTGCGGAGAGTTAGCTGCGGTGGGAGGAGTGTAGGCGCCACCTTGGCAGCAGCTGTGCTGAAAAAATGGTCCTGGGATGTGAGAGGGGGTATTTAACTACCTGGGGTGAGACCACAGGCCCACGAGGCATGGAC
This sequence comes from Nannospalax galili, assembly GCF_000622305.1. Taxonomy (NCBI): domain Eukaryota; kingdom Metazoa; phylum Chordata; class Mammalia; order Rodentia; family Spalacidae; genus Nannospalax; species Nannospalax galili. The sequence continues at coordinate 1,075,575 of NW_008358858.1, read as the reverse complement.
GAAAGACAGCATGTCCTGTCTAATGGAGACTGTGAGGGGGGCGTGGAAGTACTCTGCCTTTGTAAGTTACTCTATTTCCCCTACCCAGGATACAAACTATGAAAAAATTCAGATAGAGATGTGTTATATGGTTTGTCTCATAGCGCCAGGAGCAAGGGACCCTAAGGGAATTCTGGCGACACACCTATAGCTGGGCATGGTGGCGCATGCCTTTAGCCCCAGCACTGGGGGGCAGAGGCTGGCAGATCTCTGTGAGTTCAAGGCCAGCCTGGTCTACATAGTGAGTTCCAGGACAGCTGGGGCTACAGGGAGACTTTGTTTCAAAAAGATCAAAAAAAAAAAAAAAAAAAAAAAGCACTTACATTATTCATTAAAAGATTAAAAGGATATATTTAACATTTGATTATTGTGTTTCGTTACTACTGGTGGCAAAGATCAAACAGTCAAGGTAGTAATGATACCATCAATTATTTACTGACTTTAAACAAAAAACTGTTTTTACCTGCGTGGTTTTCCCATTAGCCGTCTGATTTTTCCCCATTCTACTCTTGTTAATTTTCTTGTTTTCAAATTAGGAAAAGATTCCTTTAGACATACACAGAAGTCGTTATCGCCTTCAAAAAGTGGTCTGCAAAACAGAAATGGTATTTTATTGGTTCCTATATAACAATGTTTTACTTTCTTAAAAGAAATAAAATCCAAAATACACAATCCAAAGTTGGACATGGTGGTACATGCCTTTAATTCTGAGATGTGAAGGTGGGAGGATCAGGAATTCAAGGACAGCCTCAGCTACATAGATGTTTGCAACTACACAGTTACATGGCAAATTTTGGGTCAACCTGGGCTACATGAGATCCTTCCTCAAACAAACAAACAAACAAACATTCTAATTTTTCACAGCATACTAATCACAACATGCCAAACTTCTATTTCCAAACCATACAGTAAGTGAAATTCAAGAGGCTGGAGGTAGGTCCTTACTGTGGGAATTATCTAAAGTGTGAAAGTTACTCCAGAAGTCATTGTACTGGAGGGTCCAAGAGATGCTGTCTTTTGTTCAAATTTCCATCTGGGTCCTCCTCTGAGAGGCCAGGCTGGTTCTGGCATTACAGTTGATAAAGACAAACAGTATTAGCTTACAAAATATCTTTGTCCCAAAGGTAATGTCATCACCAAGGAGTCCTCTCCTCTTGGGGTTTAAGACAGTCTTACTACACTGGCGAACTCTAAAGGTTGGGGTAGTTTGGGAGATTCCCAGGAGAACTGGATCACATTAGGACTCCATGGGAATTCTCTGAAGACCATGGAAAATTTCTACTCAGGACTTTGGGAAATGCAGAATCCAGTCTTAATTAACAACAATACATAAATGTGAATATCCATGAAGTTCACAAGCTTTGTTTGGAGCAAGCAACTGTTTTTGGAGGACAGAAGGGAAGCATTGATAAATAGCCAGCAAAGCAACCACCAATATCTGGCCCAGGAGACATAGAAGAATCACGGTTTTTCCTCAATAAGTCTATTGTCTAGCTATTGGATTTCAACCAAATCTCTATGACCAACTCAAGTATTTCTGTACAGTTAAAGCACTTAAGCATTAGGCCCCAAATACAAAGACTCTTTATTCTATAGCAGTACTTGTTAATTAGAATACAGAAATTATACCTTTTTTTGTTTTTGTTTTTGAGACAGGGTATCTCACTCTGTAGCCCTGGCTGGCCTGGAACTCACTTGGTAGACCAGGGATGGCCTCAAACTAACAGAAATCCACCTGTTTCTGCCTCCTGGGTGCTGGAGTTAAAGGCATGCACCACCACACTCAGCTTATACTTTCATTTAATCTTTTCGCAAAATGTGTAACTTCTCATGGGGAAGGGGAAGGAGATAGAGAGCTGTAAGAAATATCAAAGAAACTGGAGTACAACAGCAGAAAAATGAAAAATGAACTCTATGCTGGGTATGGTGGCACATACCTGTAGTCTCAGCTAATTAGCTGGAAGCTGAGGCAAAAGGATCACTTGAGCCTAAGAGTTCAAGATAAGCCTGGACAAAGCAAGACCTTGTCCCCAAAACAAAGGATTTAAGGAAAAAAACAAACAAAAAAAAAAACACCAAAGGCCAAAGCAGACTTACAGAAAAGGTGGGAATATAGTAACATTTGGAAAAAAAAAAAAATCTCATTTTCAGTTCATGCAATATTAATGTTATAAGCAATGGTACATACTTGTCTATATTTGAATAGAACCACTCATATATGCACCATTTATGTGCTTTGGGAAGCTTGAGGAGGTTCCGTAATCGAAAACCAATTTTCTGTGAAGCTTTCTTATCTGGTGTTGACATTGTTGTTTTTTTTTTTTTTTAAAAAAAAAAAAAAAAAAAAAAAAAGATTATAGCTCCATTAAGTAAAAATAAATATTTATAATTCTGAATACATTCATAAAAAAGGTATACTTAAGTACTCAAAAAGATTCAATAATATTCAACATGGAATTTTTTAGCAAACTTCCTGATTATTTCTTATAAAGTTAAAGCCTTGTGCTGGAGAGATAGCTAAGAGGCTAAAGTTGCTTGGCCACCAAGCTTGATGACCCGAATTCAATCCTTGGAACCCACGTGGTAAAAGGAGAGAACTGACTCCCACAAGTTGTCCACACACACACACACACACACACACACAAAGTATAAAAGAGTTAAAGCCTCAAATAAAAATAATAAAATATTAAACCAAAAAAAGAAAAAGAAATTCATGAAATATCAATCACATGTATGGATTTTGTTTTTTATTTTTAAAATTTTTTTGTTTTATGTGTATGAGTGTTTTGCCTACATGCACATAAGTGCAACTGTCATGCAAGGCCCATGGAGGCCAGAAGGGAGTATTGGGTCCTCTGGAACTGGAGTTAAGGACAGTTGTTAGCTGCCACATGGGTGCTGGGAATCAAACCCAGGTTCTCTGCAAGAGCAGCCAGTGCTCTTAAATACTGAGCCATCTCTCCCGCCCCTATTTTTTTGTGTTTTTTTGTTTGTTTGTTTTGAGACAAGATCTCACTGCGTAGTCCTTGCTGGGCTGGAACTCACTATGTAGACCAGGCTGACATGTATGGATTTTAAAAATCCTTAATAGGCTGGGTGTGGTGGTGCAAGCCTTTAATCCCAGCACTTGGGAGGCAGAGGCAGGCAGATCTCTGTGAGTTCAAGGCCAGCCTGGTCTACAGGGAGACCCTGTCTCAAAAAGACAAAAAAAAAAAAAAAAAATCCTTAATAAAAAGAAACTACCAGACAAGCACCATTAGAACATCAAAAGAATTCGATGCAACACAGTAGAATTCACACTAAGAATACCAGAATGGGCCAGTATTAGGAAACTATTAGTGAAATTCATAATTATTAATAAACTAAACCAAGAAATGGTATATGATCATTTCCACTGACGGTAAAATGTCTGAATACTATTCATTAAAACAAAAACAAAACAAAAATCTCTTAATAGAACAGAAACACATGAGATGACTGGGGAAAAAAATTACCAAAAATTAAACAATAGTGCTAACGTAGTACTCTGAGTAAAATTTATAGGCTTTGTGTGTATGTGTACACATAGACCTGTGTGGGGGAAGTGTGTCCATCTATGTGTGTGTGTGTGTGTGTGTGTGTGTGTGTGTGCACACGCATGTAGGCCAGAGGTAGATGTTCAGTATCTTCTTCTATTTTTCTTCATCTTATTTTCTCAGACAGGAGCTTACTGATTGGCTAGACTGGCTGGCCAGGTGTACAGTGCAAGGCCCAGCCATTTACATGGTTTCTGGGGATCTGAACTCAGGTCCTTAAGATTGTGTAGCAAAATTTTTTTCCATTGAGCCATTTCCCTAGTCCCCAATTTATAATTTTTTTAAAAAAAAAGTTTATTTTTATTTTATGTGTATGAGTGTACTGCCTGCATACATGTAAGTACACGTGTCATGCAATGCTCATGGAGGTCAGAAGAGGGTGCTGTATCTCCCCTGGAACTGGAGTAATAGACAGTGGTTAGCCACCATGTGGGTGCTGGATCCAGGTCCTCTGCAGGAGTGGTCAGTGCTCTTAACCTCTGAGCCATCTTTCCAGGCCCACCAATTTAGTCTTTAACTTTAAATCTAACCTTTATTAGAAAAGAAAGCCCTGGCAAAATGGCTCACCGAGTAAGGTACCTACTGAAAAGCCTGAGTTCAATCTCCAGGACCCACAGAGTGGAAGGATTCCTGCAAGTTGTCCTCTGACCTCCACACACATGCCCACACACGCACGCAAAATAAATACATAAATAAATGTAAAAGTTTTTTTTTAAAGAAAGATCTTTAATAAACAACCTACCTACTTTTTTGCCAGTAACACATTACCACATATATACACAAACTTGTAAAAAGAAAAACTACAGTAAATCCTATGATGTACTCTCTATGAATACATATTTAAAGTTCTGTTTTTGTTGGTTTTGATTTGTTTTTGAAACAGGGTCTCAGGATGTGATCCTGGCTGGCCTGGAACTTGCTATATAGATCCCGTTGGTCTTGTGTCAATCCTTCTGCCTCTGCCTCTCAAGTTTTTGGATAACAGAAATGCACATATGTAAAACTGTTCTTTTTAAAATAAATTCCATGTATTAAAAAAATTTCCATTTATTTACTTATTTTGTGTGTGGAGGTAAAAGGTCAACTTGAGAGAGTAGGTTATACCATGTGGGTCCCAGGGATTGAATTTAGACGGTCAGGCTTGGCGGCATGTGTCTTGCCTGTTGAGCTATCTCACTGGCCCCACATATATAAAGCTTTAAAAGCACACTTTAAAAGTATAAGCAAAACTACAGTGCCTACCTAACTGGATGAGAAAGATATCGCAAGGCCCAGCCATTTACATGGTTTCTGGGGATCTAAACTCAGGTTCTCAAGATTGTGTAGCAAGAATTTTTACATAGTAATGGTCTCACTAAGTACACCAAGCTGGCCTTGAACTCACACAGATCTGTCTGCTTCTGCCTCCCAAGTGCTAGAACTAAAGATATGTAATTGGGCATGGTGGCACAGGCCTTTAATCCCAGCACTCTAGAAGCAGAGGCAGGTAGATCTCTGTGAGTTCAAAGGAGCCTGTTCTACATAGTGAGTTCCAGGCCAGCTGTGGCTACAGGGAGACCCTGTCTTAAAAACAAAAAACTGAGAACTTTTTTTCCCTGATATTTGGAGAAGGTTGGATACTAACACTGTGAACACACAGTAGCCTTGGTTGGTTGGCTGGCTATGTCTGTACATCTCTTTGGGAGTAGATTCTTCTAGGTGGACCCTAGAAGTCCTGGAGTGGACATGGAAGAGGGCTGAGATTTTAAAGATGTGAATGGCCAGGACATGAAAAGTTCAAATGCTGGTTCTGGGCAGGAACAAGCTGAGACTTGTGTGTCCTGAGATAATAGAACTGACATCTTTTTAAAGTGCCATCAAGCCTAGCTATAAATTTTTTTTTTTTTTTGGTCTTTTTTGAGACAGGGTCTCCCCAGTAGTCCCAGCTGGTCTAGAACTCACTATGTAGACCAGGCTGTCCTCGAACTCACAGAGATCTACCCGCCTCTGCCTCTCCAGTGCTGGGATTAAAGGCGTGCTCCACCACACCCGGCTTAATTTTTTATTTTAGAAAAATTGTGTATTGCAGGGCATGGGAGCACATGCCTTTAATTTCAATACTTGGGAGCTAGATAGATCAGCTTGGTCTAGTAGCAAGTTCTAGACCATGTCTCAAAAAAGAAAAGTTGTATATCTTCTGAAAAGTTGCAAAGATGATACAGTGTTTCCAAATGTACTTTACCTAGCTTTCCCTAATGTTATCATCTTATACAACTCCAGGAATGTATTTATCAAAACTGTACAGTACTAGTACTTACAAACTATTTATATTTCACTAGTTTTTTTTCATTAATATCCTTTTCTGTTCTAGAATTTGAGTTAGGATATACTCTGTTTAGAAAAGTATTGTTATTATTTTTAGACAGACTCTCACTGTGTAGCCCTGGCTGGCCTGGAACCTGTGACAATTTTCCTACTTAAGTCTCACCAGTCTTGGGATTACAGTTTATATGCCACCCTATCAGCCTTAGAAAATTAAATTTTTAATATAAAAATAAAAATATTTTAGACTATTTACTTTTTATCATTATTGTGCATATGTATACATGATGTTTTTGTGGGTGTTGGCATGTGTGTACCACAGTGTGTTTGTGGAGGTTAGAAGATAGCTTTTAGGAGTTCTCTCCTTCCACCATGGGATCCAGGAATTGAACTCAGGAAACCAAGATTGTGTGGTGTTTTTGATCCATTCAGTCATCTCAATGCTCCCAAAATACGCAAGTCATAAATCGTGCTGTTTCTCTCTATGGAGTTAGTTACCCAGATTTTTTTTTCTTTTTAAAGCAGGGTCTCCCTGTAGCCCCAGTTGCCCTGGAACTCACTATGGAGACCAGGCTGGCCTTGAACTCACAGAGATCCGTCTGCCTCTGCCTCCCAAGTGCTGGGACTACAGGCGTGTGCCACCATGCCTGGCTCCCAGATATTTTTTAATATTTTAATTATATTTTATTTTATGTGTATGCATGTATTACGTGCATGTAAGTAAGTGTACCCATGTCGTGCAATGCCTGAGGAGAACAGAAGAGGCTGTCAATCCCCTGGAACTGGAGTTACAGACAGTTGTTAGCTGCCATGTGAGTGCTGGGATTAGAACCCAGGTCTTCTGCAAGAACAGCAAGTGTTCTTAACTGCTGAGCCATTTCTCCAGCTCCTTAAAATTAGTTCTTTAGTGAGAGTGGGGGTGGAGGCTTGGCATACACCTTTAATCAGACGCAGAGGCAGGCGTATCTCTGTGAGTCTGAGGCCAGCCTGGTCTACATAGTGAGTTCCAGGCCAGCTGGGGCTACAGGGAGACCCTGTCTCAAGAAAAAGAGCCCCCCCAAAATTAGTTTTTTAAAATTTATTTTTATTTTACGTATGTAAGTACACCCATGTTGTGCCCACAGAGGTCAGAAGAGGGTGTTGGATCCCCTGGAACTAGAATTAAGGACAGTTGTCAGCAGCCATGTGGGTGCTAGGAACTGAATCCAGGTCCTCTACAAGAGCAGTCAATGCTCTTAACCAACCACTAAGCCATCTTTCCTGCACCATAACGACATTTTCTAAGTTAGTAGAACAGTTGCTGAGGGCCAGGCCTGGTGGTGCACGCCTTCAATCCCAGCACTCAGGAGGCAGAGACAAGCAAATCTCTGTGAATTCCAGCCAGGGCCACATAGTGAGACCCTGTCTCAAAAAACAAGTAACAAAACAAAAGTTGCTGAGCAGCAATACTAATCAAAAGAATGCTTTCAAAATGTAACAGAATAGCCGGCGAATCCCAGCACTCCGGAGGCAGAGGCAGGCTGAGTTCGAGGACTGCCTGGTCTATATAGCAAGTTCCAGTATAGCAACTGGGGCTATAGGGAGACCCTGTCTCAGTATTAAAAAAAAAAAAAAACAACTTTATCATATTGAGTAATCACTTCCTTTATCATATTGAATAATTACTTCCTTTCACAAGAAACAAAATTCACATACACGTACCTGTGGGGTCATTGCAACCCTCTGGTTTCTTTTAGGTGACTTTGTATTTATTTGTCTGTCATCTTCATCAGAAAAGAGTCGACTTCTTTTTGAATTTCTGAAAGGCTAATGATAGATTTTTTTTTCTCTTTAATCTAATGAATGCTTTTTCATTTTTGTTCCAAAATGCAATCTATCTCTTGAAAATACAGCCAACTCTGGATTATCACCAGCATGGAAGGACTACTTATGAGTAACAAAAAGCCAAATGTACACAAACTTCTATCAAAGTACTTAATAGATACTTCTGCAATTTGCTTATAAGGGAAACACCCAGCTGATGATTAATCTAAAACCAGAACCCTCATTTCTGTAGGACACTGGCAGCCTTGCATGATGAAGACAAAAGAGTAAATTCTGGAAATTCCAGTTCAAATTCTCTTGGTTAACATCAGTGGGTATTACATGATGACTGCTGCATAGGATTGGGCTAGACAAGGACATTAAATCACTGTTGAAGACTACGTCTATTATATTAACACTAGATCTGACGTAAAAAATTATTTGCCAAATTTCCAACTATAAATTAAAGTCCATGATACATATAATTAGTAACTATCTTTAGAACTCAAAAGTATGTTAAGTATCAGAAGTACAGAATACACTATAAGAGCTATATGAAAAAAAAAAGTATATAGTCTACCTTAGATTTAGAGGTTTCCTGAATACTGAGAAAAAGAAATAATATCCCAGTTGAGGCCCCTATCTTCTCCCACCACTCAAGTCAGATCTTTATGCATATGGAAGGGAGACAGGTGTAGAGGACTAACAACATATAGACAGTGTCCAACTGAGCCAAGACTAAAACCTTCAACTCACTCAGTCTCAACATTTCACGCCCCGAGAGTTAAGCCTCTTCTCTCCAAGCCCTGTTTCCATGACCTCAGGCAGAAGGGAAGAGGACTAACAGTAATGGAGCTGGCAGAGGAGTGTCCCTCCTGTCTACAATTAAATGCTCCCTGGGACACCCCTCACATCTGTGCCAGCTCTAGGCTTGTTCCCTGGCTCACCCTAGGGCTTGCTACACCATGGCTGAGGAGTAAGTTTCTAAAACTGTCAGTCAAGCGACTATGTACTCATCTTGACTTGTTACCTCTAACCACATTTATCCTTGACTTTCACATGATTTTATGCCTTACCATTCATTTAAGTATCTTTTGGCAGAGACCAGAACCGCATAAAATATTTTGCATATCTAATGAAAATGTGACATTAGGTTTTTAGCATTTTTTTTCATCTTTCTGAAAGAAACTACATTAATTTAACACATGCTTAATGGTGACCAGAATCACTAGCTAAAGATAATTTATCTAAATAAGATCAAATACTACTCAATGACATGTAAAAGATTCGAATGCTATAGCTGGGGGAAAAAACTTGCAAACCCCTTTTCGTGCTATACATATGAATTTACACATTACAACAATACAATTTAGCTAGAATTACTCTATGAAGTATAGGAAAAACTCTCTTACCATTTCTACAGCAGGGCCTGTAGTCCTGCCTTTCCAAACAGGAGTTTTCTGTAAAGAACTGTACTTTTCATTCCATGTGTTAGATAAACTTCCCTCTGTAATAAATAATTACACAAACAAGCAAATAAATAAAAGCAAAAACCTCCAACTCAAGTTAGTTAAGAGGCTGAAGCAGGAGCAGTTCCATGAATTCCAGGCTGCTGCTACCACCACCTCCTTCTTTTCCAGAAAAGTCCTATTCTTTTAGTTTATGAACTGTCAACATTACTTAGAAGACAATTCTTAAAAAAAATAAAATTTGTCAGGAGCAGTGGAGCACACCTTTATTCCCAGCACTTGGAAGGCAGAGGCAGGTGAGATAGATCTCTGTGAGCTTGAGACCAGTCTGGTCTACAAAGGAAGTTCCAGGCCAGCAAGGGCTACATAGCCAGATCCTGTCTCAAAACAAAAACAAAAACAAAAACAAAAACCCACCTTTCATGCAAGCATATAGCTTAGCACAGGTTTAATAAATGCCATAAATCTAAACAAGATCTTTCCTGAATGTTTAATTAAGAGACTTTTTTTTCTCCAGTATGAATTTAGAGATTATGGAATATTCTACCACTGAGCCCCAGCCCCAGTTCTAGTTACGATACTCTTTAAGCAAGGTGTAGTGGTACACACCTTTAATCCCATATATACTCTTTGATAATTTTAGTAAAATTTTCTTTCTTTTTATTTTTTTGAGATAAGGTCTCCCTGAAGCTCCAGCTGCCTTAGAACTCACTGTGTAGACCAGGCTGGTCTTGATTTCACAGAGATCTACCTCCCTCTGCCTCATGAGTGTTGGGATTAAAGGCAAGGCTACCACATCTAGCTAAGAAATTTTTCTTAATTTTCCACAACTGAAAACCAATTCTCCCTTAAAAGCACACAATTTAGGGCTGAGGGGATGGCTCAATAGGTAGAGTACTTGCCACATAAGCATGAGGACCTGACCTGCATTTATTCCCAGCACCCAAGTAAAACCTGGCCCAGCAGGGTATGCCTATAATCTCAGCACATGGAAGGCAGAGACAGGAAGATCCCTCGGGCTCACTGGCCAGCTCCAGGTTCAATGAGAGAATATTTTTAAATAAATAAGGTGGTCAGTGATTGAGAAAGATACCTCTGAACTCTACACACACATACACAAAAATAAAATAAAAACTTAAAAGTATATGAACTTAAAGTTACCAGTAGGAGGGGAAAAAAAAATCAATGCTTATAAGCTATAATGAGTTATATATTAACTTAGAAAAGAAAAACAATACATCCAAACTATAATACATAACTAGAAGCACATAATTCTTACCTTTTAAACTGACAAGGGCTTTTGCTGAAGAGCCTGAAATTAAAAACAAAAATCAGTAAATATTTCATAATCAAAGTGAGAGGAAGAATACTTTGGGGGTAAAACTAATCCAGTTTGAGCAAGGTTATTTGACATGATGGTTTGATATGCAATTACAAATAACTAGCTGGAGCCATGCTTTTGGCTCACACCTTTAATTCTAGCACTTGAGAAGCGAAGATAGGATCTCTGTGGGTTCAAGGCCAGCTTGAGCTACATGGTAAGTTCCAGGACAATCTGCACTACACAGTGAGACCCTGCCTTAGAAAGAAAGAAAAGAAATAACTAGCAGGCAATTCAAGCGATAAGCCCAGAACTCAGGGTAAGAACTAGAGAGACACTGGGGAGTCCTACCGAAGTTGTAACAGCAGCTGGAAACCATTCTAAGAGAGAAAAATGTAAACAGAAAGGGAAAAGGAAGAGCAAAGACAAGTAATTTTGGATCCTCATTCAAAAGTGCGGTGTGCTAGAAAGAAAAAACAACAACAACAACAACAACAACAACAACTGACCTTAGAGCAAAAGTCAGGAAAAGTAACAGAATGGAGAAAACAGAAAATGAACCAGAGACTGTCATAGCAGGCAGTTATGTCCCTAAAGTCTAGAATGCAGGTAGTACACGTAAACACTTGAACCATGCTGGAAAAAGAAGCTCAGAACACCCAAGGAGGGCTAGCATAAATGCTGAGGGGATTCACTACATAAAACAAACTTGAGTGTGTATTAGAACAACCAGGAAGCTTTTCTTACACACAGAATTTATTATCAATAAAGCTCTTATGGGGATCTGTTGCAGGTAACCCTCTTTGAGAAACAGAGGGCCACAGGTTCTGTTAAAACTGTAAAGGATAAGCTCTATGGATGGTGGAAGTAGGAGAATCAACTGGGAAAGGAGTTTTTTTGATGTTTAATGGTCAAAATATAAAATTATGGGTAAGGGTAGCAGGGGAAGAATGTCATAAAATCTTGCTAAAAAGGGCTGGGGATACAGCTTGGTTGAGTGCTTGCCTGTTATGTATGAGGCCCTGGGTTCAATCTCTAGTACCACAAAATAAATAAAAATCTTAAGAAAGCCTTAAACACAACACAACTGAGAAGCAGTGAGGTAGACAGAGCACACACATAGCCGCGCAGATAACCAAGAAAAATATAGCTCATCCAAGGAAAACATGACTATGTACCAAGTGCTGTTTGAGTGGCAGGTCCTGCTTGGGCAATGGGGACACCACAGCAAGGAAAATAAGCCAGTGTCCCCACTCTCCTGAAGCTTGTGTTCTGGTTAGGGGGGACAAACAAATTAAGCCAGGTGATGATGAGCACTATGGAAAAAGTCAACCAGGATAACAGAGAAACAGAGAAGTGGAGTGTGGGAGGGCAGACTATTTTTATGTAAGTACCCATAATTAACTTCTCTGAAAGGGTCATCTTAACAGGGACCTGGAAAAAAGGTACAGGTCACAAGGGCATCTTTTACTCCATAAAGGTGGAAATCATCTTGAGGATTCTGATTTGTGACCTTTAACCCTTTTACTTTTTTTTTTCTTTCTTTTGCTTTTTTTGTTGTTTTGTGACAGGGTCTCCTTGTAGCCCCAGCTGACCAGGAACTTGCTATGTAGACCAGGCTGGCCTGGATCTGAGATCTGCCCAACCTCTGCCTCAGAGTGCTGGGATTAAAGGTGTGCACCACCACGGCAGGCAGAAATAAACATTTTTAAAAGCGAGAAAGTGACTAGGTTCTAGATCATTGAGGTTAGCTGGTCTGAATTTGGCTCTGCCAATTCTTTGCTATGTTACTTTCTGCGAATGCCCTAAGCTCTCTGTGTTGTTGTTTCTTCATTTGTAAAATAGGGACTAAACAAGTACATATGTGAAAAGTACTAAGAACAATGTCCACAGTACATAACTAGCTTTCACAGAGCTCACTGTTAAATATTACATTGCTTAATCAAATACCTATTGGTTTAGAAAAATGAATTTTATTTATCTATTTTTAAATATTTTATTTTATTTTTTAAATTTTATGTGTATGAGCACATTGCTTGCATGAAGGTATTTGCACCCATGTCGTGCAATGCCCGAGAAGGTCAGAAGAGAGTGTTGGATCCCTTGGAACTGGAGTTAAAGACGGTTGTTAGCTGCCATGTGGGTGTTGGACTCAAACCTGGGTCCATTGCAAGAGCAGTCAGTGCTTTTAACAGCTGCATCACCTTTCCAAAACCTTTCACCTTTTATAGGCAGGTGAATGTGATTACATTAGAATCCTGCTCTAACCAGGTCTAGCTATTCCTCATTCAATGAGTATTTACTGAATGCTTGCCTCAAGCAGTTTTAGAGGCTGGGGATACCCAGTGAAAGCCTCTGCTCTCAGAGAGCTTATATTCTAGAGGAAAGAGACATACAATAAATGAATACATAAAACTAATTAGTTTGTGATAGTTACTATAAGAACATAAACAGGGTAGCTAGGGAAGCTTCTCTAAGGAAATAACATCTGAAATGAACAAGCTTATTATAAAGGCAGGAGGTCGCAGCACAGAGTCTGGGCAGAAGAAAACTAACAAAAAAGGCCTGAGAAATTAGTTTAGAATCTGAGGGAGAAAATGACCACTGTGCTCAGGGAGTAGAGTAGAAAGGTATAATAGGGGTGTGCATGGAGACGAGAAGGCAGGTGTCTTCCCAGTTATTTCTGCGTTACTGTGACCAGAATACCTGACTAAAACAACTTAAAGTTGGGAAGATTTATTTTGCTCAAGGTTTCAGAGGGTTCATTTGGTTCATCATAGTAGGAAGAAGATGGGGAAGCAGGGAACAGATGTGATGATGGCCAAGAAGATGCCAAGACAACACACAACCACCAACAAGCCCAGTGACCTACTTCCTCCAACTAGGCCCCACCTCCTAATAATGCTGTCATGGGATAAAGGTCAGAACCTTCATCACCTAATTGTCTCTGGAGGTGTTCTCAGACACACCCGGACTGTGCTTTACGAATCTTGGTATTTCTCAATCCAATCAAGCTGACAATCAAAACTAACCATCATAGCAGCATCAGAAAAAAATGAAGTGGCCCTGCTCTGGTGAGCTGCTGATCAAATAATCACACAAATAAATGTACAGCTGCAAGTGAGACAGCCACCCTGAGAAGTTCCAGTGGTATGCAAAGACTAAAGACAACATACTCATCAGGGAGGATGAAAAATCTTAAAATGGGACTCCAAAGGATAAGGAGAAGTATCTGAAAATGGAGGGGAGGGGAGAACACCCTAGTTAGAGAATAGCATATGGAAAGACCCTGAGGAAAAGGGAGCACCATGGTGAATGAAGATGGCCCAGGTAACTCAAAGGGACAGCAGGAGGGGAGAGGTACAAAATGAAGCTGGGCAAGTGGGGGACAGTCAGGCCACAAAGGCCCTTATAGCTGGCTACTAAGGGGTTCTAAACAAGAGGATCCCTGGGTATGGTAAGGAACACCTGTGATCCCACTACTCAGGAAGCAGCAGCAGGAAGACTGCTGCAAGTTCAAGGTCAACAAGCTCTGCAAAGTGAAATTCAAGCCAGCTAGAGCTACATGGCAAGGCCCTTCATGAATAATTAATTAAAAAAAAAAAAACAACAAAAACAGGGCCCTGTGTGGTGGTACATGCCTATAATCTGAGCACTCAGGCAGAGGCAAGAGGATCTCTATGAGATCAAATCCAGCCTGGTCTACATAATGAGCTCCAGGCCAGCTGGGGCTATAAGAGAACCCTGTCTCAAAACAAAACAACAAAAAACCCCAGAAAAACAGAACGATATATACCCACTTTGAAAGGATCCCCCTGGCCTACTATTAGGGAAGGAGTGAGTTACTAGGAACCTGAGGTGATTCATGTAAGAACAGAAATGGTGACAACCTGGGCTGAGTGATACTAAGAAGAACTGAGAGGTATATAGAAGGTAAAGGCTCCAAGATTTAGTAAATGCTTAAATATGAGAAGTGAGAGCAAAGAGTCAAAGATGACTAGGTTTCTGCTCTGACACCTGAGTGCACGATGTAACCATTACAACAGGAGCAACTGGAAGTATCTATGAGTGTTGAATTTTGAACCTTTAAAGTTTGATGAACCCTCTGAAGCATCTAAAAAGGAATTGTGAAATAGAAAAAAAAAAAAAGTTCAAGAACACAAGCTCAGAGTAAAGATTTTTTTTTTTTTTGTCTTTTGAGACAGGGTCTTCCTGTAGCCTCAGCTATCCTGGAACTCACTATGTAGACCAGGTTGGCTCAAACTCACAGAGATCGGCCTGCCTGCCTCTGATAAGTACTGGGGTTAAAGGTGTGTGCTACCACATGCCGCTCAGAGCAAAGATTTTTGACTAAAGATAGTCTGTTTCCTCATATTCAAGTACTTACATCAATTGAAATGAAGATTAAATGAGTAGGAAAAAAATAACAAATTGTATGAGTAAATATGTATAATAACCTTTTTATATATCTGGTCCATAGTAAGAACTCAATAAATGACAGCTTTTATTATTGATATTGCAGAGGTTATACCTAATATGCTAGCTAGCTCCCTTAACTAAAGTTGACAAAAATTGTTTCTTGTATCAAACTCAAATCACCTTTCCTCTCCGTGATCATGCTCCATTTTAATTATGTCTATTATTCTACAGTCCATTCTGTTTTAGGCAAGTCTTAAGTCTATGGTACGGGGTAATGTAAATGATTAGGTTACAGTTTGAGAGTGTAGCTGAAATCTGAACCTTAGGATAAACCCCAAGTTTCTGCAAAGGACAGCAGTAAGAAAAACTTTTCTTGGGGGAGGGGTGGTGGTAGGGTTAAGGCAAGGTCTCACTCTGTAGCCCAGGCTAGCCTTGAACTTGCATCTATCTTCTTGCCTCAGCCTCCCAGGTGCTAGGTTAACAGGCATGGGTCACTATGCCCAGTTTAGAAAAATTTCTACAGATGGCAAGTGACATTCTTCCTATCAGGCTCTGTACTTGCAAGCATCCTAAATCACAATCATACTCTCCAAACAAGAAACAATAAAACTCACAGATGTTCTACAGTTACACCCTATTGGATACAGTAATGACCTATTCGATACAGTAATCACCACCCATTTAAACATAAGTCAAGACTAAGTGAAAATAAAAAATCAGAACCTTGGCCATTCCATCTGGAATGTTCCACAGCCACATATGACTAGTGGCTAACCTATTTGACACTGGAAAAATGAACATTTCCTTCACTGAGAAAGTTCTTTGGGGACTTAGCATGTGTCTAAAGCAAAGTTGGAGCACAAACACTTTGAATATAAGTCTTCATCAGCTTGACAACTTGAACTTTTGACTTCATAATATATTTTAAGAATACACGACCTCAAAGAAAATAGAATCAGGAGTATCTTAAGCTTTCACTCTTCAAGGTCTATTTGCCTTGTGCACAGATACATTTAAACGGTGATCAAATCTTTTGTTCTTATACTCTGACCAAGTGACACAAACACATAAACCAAATAGTGAGTGTGGATTCAGGACCCTTTTGTAGTGAACTAAAATATCTGCCTTTTAATAGTTTGTACAATACAACAATTACGAAATTGTTCCCATGTCCTGAGGTTGCCGAATTGTTGCTTTTACTGACTCGTGACAGGTGAGCATCCCTGTCTCAGAGGTCAGGTGAGTAATTATGGTTAAGTGAGGCAATGCACAGGGGTGGGTGTCGGGGCAGAGTACCGTACATGTATGCCGCGGTGGTCACATCCATGTGTAAAGACACCCCATATTCTTAAGACACATCCACTCAGAAGGAAGTCTGGGATGGAGCTACCTCAACACTGTGTATCCAGGCTGGATCATCTCCGGAAAGGTCCACGGCCACCTGTAGTCCCAGGGGAAGGGGCCAACCCTGCGACACGGAAGGAAACACTTCCAGGATGGACACGGGGGGTGGGGGGTGGGGGGTGGGGTAGGGACGACTACAAGTGCCCGCAGAGGCAGAAGGTGTCACAGGGCAGAGCAGAGGCCCGGGCATGAAGAGGGGCTGTGCCCGAGGTGCCCAGCCCGAGCCCTCCCGGCCCCCGACTAGCGAGTTACATAACCCGGCGGGCGGCTTCGGCGCCCGGAGGGCGGTGCAGCGGGCAAGAACGGCGCCCGCGGCTGGGGGCCGCTCTTCGCCCACCTCGGCCCCGGCCCACACGGGCCGGTCGGGCTGGGGGAGTAGCAGCCGACTGGGTCAGGACCGGCTGGGCTCCCGGGCTTTCGGTTTCCGGCGCTGGCGCTCACACAAGCCCAGAAACCTACACACGGACACCATAACAAAGGCGGCGACGCGGCGGCAGCACCCGAGTAGGACGACCGGGGACCGCGAGGGGAAGGGTGGCAGCTAGCCCACCTGCCCGGCGAGGGGCCTCGACCGCCCGTCCCGCTCGGTGCGACCGCGGGCAGGCAGCGGGCGGGAAGAAGGGCTGCTCCCAGACGCTACTTACTCTCGTCAGGCAACTGGTCGAGCTCCGCCATCTTGAACGAGCCGCGCCGCTTTTTCAAAGGCTGCCCGCCGCGGTGCATTGTGGGGCGGAGACTGTCTGCGAGGGAGGTTCGAATGCGGAGCTCGCGGCCCGCGGCGCCCGCTCCCGCCCGGCCACCCGGCTCCGCCGGAGCCTGCCGGGAGGGGGCCTCCGGGACC
>NW_008358858.1:1042816-1058353 GCF_000622305.1 Nannospalax galili | reverse complement strand
CGCGGCACCAGCCCCGATGCGCCGGCCCGCGCCGTCCCCCTCGCCCGCGCTCGCTCCCGGCGCACGGCCCGCGCTGCGGCTGCGGGAACTGCAGGCTGTTTGTTTCCTGGGGGAGCGGGAGGGAGGCCAGGCCGGCTGGCGCGGGGCAGCAGCGGGGTTCCGGGTCTCTCTGCACCGAGGGGGCCCTGCCCGAAGTAGCGGACTCGGTTCTTTTAACCGCCTTTCTCAGGCGTCTGCCCCCTCCTTCCCCTGCCCAGTTCCCCTGCCCCAGCCCAGGCCTCAGCGGCCGCACCACACACCACCCCAGACCTGGGGTCCGTTGGGTCGGAACCCCAGCTGCGCTCAGGTGGGACGAGACCTTGAGAGGTCTCGAAGTTGGTGCTGTGGGCCTGGTGCTAGGGTAAATCGTTCTGCGCTCTTAGTAATGCGTCCCACTCTAGACCGTGCTAGTGAGCTGGGGAGATTTTACAAAGTGGACGGGAAGACTTGGTGAGAATACAGAGAAGGAACCCTATAGGGTGGGCGTCCACATGTGATGAGACTACAGGAAAACTCGACTACACTGAAAAGCCCAGGAAAGATTCCACAATTCCCATCTGAAACACTTTCCACTAATAAGGCACTGTTGCTTTTCAACTATTCATTTAACAAAAGTGGTTGGCCCTGTAGGTCTTTTCTCCAGGAATTTATGAGGGCGGAAGGAAGATGGGGTGACGGAATGGGGCAGTTGAGCAAAGAAAACTCTGAATGGGTGGATTCCAAGAACTAAAAAGTTAAAAGGTGGCAGAGTGAGGTGAGAACAGATCTCGACACAGATGCCAGCCCAGGCAATAAAGGGCTCTGGTTTTAAATTGTAGGCTGGGAGGTTTCCGTTTGTGTTCTAGAATAAAAATGTGGGAAGTGGATTGGAGGGGGACAAGAGGAGGATCTGGACATCCATAGAGAGGAAGATTGCTGGGTCACGCAAAGGGCTGCAGGTGGCTGCCCTAACTGGCTGTGGAAGTTGAGGGTGGAACTTGGGCTGGTTTGTCTAAATTTGTGCTTCAAACAGCTGTAAAATGCAGGCAGTTAACAATAGTCTTGATTAATGAGTTGAAACTCTTATAATGGTTTCTCTCACCCAGCAGTTAGCTCTGCACCACCGCTTAGATGGTATCAACCGAGGGATGTGCTGGTTGATGGAGGGAGGGTCAGGACACTATCCAGCTCCCAAGCTGTGAGGAAAAAGACTTGGTGAGTCATGGGTGTGAGGAAGAGGAAGCGTTATTGATGATGGCTGCCCTGTGTCTGGGGTAAGTGGGTACAGAGAGGTAGCAGAGAGTAAAAATTCAGTTTTAACAAAGTAACTGTGAGTTAATCTAATCCCTTCTGCCTTTCTAAACACATTCTGACCTGCCTACTCCTGAAAGGTGGAATAAGCTGGATCTTGTTGTCACCAACTGGGTGGGGGTGGGGCAGTGGCTTGCCCGTCATCAATTTGAAAATGAGATCAAGCATAAGTTAGCCTTCTGAAAATAAAAGATGGAAATAAACACGGAGGAAGCCAGGAGTGAGAGAGAACCAAGTTCTGTGCATGTTACACAGCTGAAGTGTCATCAGATAAAGGCAAACCACATTTTATCCTGAGGCAGTTTCTATACATTTGTAGTACCTCAGTTTCTCTCTGAAGCAAGGATAATGTCTTAATCCATTTGTGCTGATCTAACAAAATACCTTGTGACTGGGTAATTTATAAACCATAGGAATTTATTTCTCCTAGTTTGGGATTCTGGGAACTCCAAGGTGTTTGTGCCAGTATTGGTGAGGGCTGCTCACTCCTTCCACAACGGCATCTTGCTTTTGCATCCTCCAGTGGTGAAGAATGTGTTCATTCATGAGACAGAACAAGAGTGTTCCCTTCAGTACTGAGCTTTATAAGGGTGCTAATCCCATTCATGAGATCAGAGCCTTTTAATACTGTTGCACTGGGGATTGAATCTCAACATGAGTTTTGGAGGGTACACCATCATTCCAACCAAAGCGATATGAAGTGATATGAAGGCTGTTAATCTGCCTTCAGTTGTATAGTTCAACTAAGATAACGTGATTCTGTAAGTCTTGTTTGTTTTTTTTTAAAATACACTAAAGTTTGGATAAGAACACAAATGTTTTTAAACAAAAACTAGATATGGCTAGGGGTAGAGATCAGTAGTAGAGCACTTGCTGAGTGTATGAGTCCCTGGCTTCTATTCCCAGCATCACAAGAACAACATGAACAGAAAACTAAGAATAGACCATAGAGCCAATGGGATGGCTCAGCAGGCCTGATGACCCAAGTTTGATCACTGGAACCTACATAATGGTTGTCTTCAGACCATCACACCAAGTATAATTTCACTTACCAATATGTATGTATAGACTAAACCCAAAACAAAAGGTATTCAATATAATAGTGGCTATCTCTGGATAGTGGAATCATGGGTGATTTTTATTTTCTTTATATCTGTATTTGTAGCTTTTCTACAGTAAAAATTTTAACTAATAAAAAAGCCATTACAAAAGTAGTCTATATAAGCCAGGTAGGGTGGCACACACCTGTAACCCTAGTACTTGGCAGGTGGAGGCAGGAGGATCAGAAGTTCAAGGCCAATCTCCATACAAATTCAAGGTGTGCTGGGCTCAGTCTGGGTCTGAAAAAACAAAAGGGGTTGGAGAGATGGTTCATTGGTTTAAAGCATGTGCTGCTCTTTCAGAGGACCCAAGTTCAGTTCCCGGTACCCACATCAGGCAGCTCACAACCACCTGTAACTCCAGATCCAGGGATTCCAACTCCCTCTTCTGGCCCCCAAAGACAACTGTACTTGTGCACATAATTCCACACAGATGCACATACATTACACTTAAAATCCTTTTTTTTTTTTTTTTTTTTTTTTTTTTTTTTTTTGTCTTTTTGAGACAGGGTCTCCCTGTAGCCCTAGCTGTCCTGGAACTCACTATGTAGACCAGGCTGGCCTAGAACTCACAAAGATCCACCTGCCTGTCCCAAGTGCTGGGATTAAAGGCATGCACCACCACGCCCGGCACTTAAAATCTTTTTAAAAAAGCAAGCAAGAACTGGAGAGGTAGCTTAGCAGCTAAGAGCCATCTGTTGCCCTTGCAGAAGACCTGGGTTAAATTCCCAGCCCCCACACAGTGGCCAGTAACCATCTGTAACTCTAGTTCCAGGGGACCTGATGCCCTCTTCTGGCTTCTGAAGGTACCAGGCACGCATGTGGTGCACTTACATACATATAGCCAAACACTTATATGCATAAAATAAAAATTTAAATTTTAAAGCAAAACGCTTTAATCCTGGCACCTGGGAGGCAGAGGCAGGTGGATCTCTGTGAGTTCAAGGCCAGCCTGGTCTACATAGTTCCAGGACAGCTTGGAGCTACAGGGAGACCTATCTCAAAAAAGACCAAAAAGAAAAAAAAAAATTAAAGCAAAGAAAAAAGTATATCTGTGGAATAATATTCAACCACAAAAGGAGTGTGCTGATGAACACTGCAATGTGGATGAGCACTGAAAACATGCTGAGTGAAGGAAGTCCTCAAAAGAACACATTGTGTCATTCCGTCCATAGGAAAGGACCAGAGTAGGCAAATCTGTAAAGACAGAAAAGTACACTGAAAGTAGCAAGCAGCTGTTGGGGTTGAGTGGGAAATGAGGTGTAGCTATTAGGAAGTATGTCTTTTTTTTGTACCCTTGGCTGGCCTAGAATTTGCTATGTAGACCAGGCTGCCCTTGAACTCACAGAGATCCACCCACCTCTGCAACCTGAGTGCTGGGATTAAAGGGATTTACTACCATACCTGGTCTGGTATAGAATTTCTTTTTGGGGTGATGGTTGCACAATTGTGCATCAACTAAAAATCACTTGTTAGACATTTTAAATAGGTGAATTATAGGCCAGGCGTGGTGGCGCATGCCTTTGGTCCTAGCACTTGGGAGGCAGAGGCAGGCGGATCTCTGTTGAGTTCAACGCCGGCCTGGTCTACATAGTGAGTTCCAGGACAGCTGGGGCTACAGGAAGACCCTGTCTCAAAAAGACCAATAAATAAATAAATAACTAATAAAAGTAAATAGGTGAATTATAAGCTATGTATATATTATTTATATAATAAACCT
This sequence comes from Nannospalax galili, assembly GCF_000622305.1. Taxonomy (NCBI): domain Eukaryota; kingdom Metazoa; phylum Chordata; class Mammalia; order Rodentia; family Spalacidae; genus Nannospalax; species Nannospalax galili. The sequence goes on along the minus strand of NW_008358858.1, from coordinate 1,054,204 downwards.
GTTAAGAGAAAAATCTTATTTTCAGACTATGTTAATCAACATTCTGACAAAACAAATACCTGAAATGATCAACTTATAAAGAAAAAAAGGTTTATTTTGGCTCCCAGTCTGTCACTGGTTGGCCCTGCATCTTTGAATCTATGGTGGGGCAGTACATCATGATGGGAGAGAACAGTATAATAAACCACTCAAGTTAGGAAAGAGACCAACAAGGGGCCTGGGGTCCCACAGTCCCCTTCAAGGGCACACCTCTAATGACCTGAAGACCTCCCAGTAGACCCCACTTCTGAAGGGTTCCACCAGCTTCCAATACTGCATCCCTGAGGACCAAGCCCTTTAACACATGGGCCTTTGGGAGATACTCAAGAGCCAACAATTATACAATCTTTAGGATATGTCTCAGTCTAAAATCTTTGGTAGTTTATACCCAGATTTCCTTTCTAAGCCATGTAATGAAGATAACATGCCAAAAACGATGCTCTTCAGGACTGTGTGAAACAACAGCTGCAAACAAGACTAATGTCTCTCCATCCCACTGTCTCTCCATCAAACATTCACTCACTGAAATCATACTAGAATGGGAAACTGCTTTTCTTATTGGACTCCAGTGACTTTCGGGAAGAGGCAAACTGGATTCCTAACAGATCCTGTTTTGTTTTTGTTTTTTATGTATATGAGTGTATTGTGTGCATGTGTGTAAGTGCACCTGTGTCATGCAATGCCCAGGGAGGTCAGAAGAGGGCGTTGGATCACCTGGAACTGGAATTATGGACAGTTGCTAGCCACCATGTGGGTGCTAGGAACTGTGAACCAGAGTCCTCTGCAAGAACAGCCAGTGCTCTTAACTGCTGAGCCATCTCTCCAGCCCCAGATCCTGTTTCTTTAAAATGACTCCAAGAGGACTGGTGAGATGGCTCAGCAGGTAAAAGCACTTGCCTCCAAACCTGACAACCTGAGTTTGATCCCCAGGACCCACACAGTGGAAGAAGAGAACCAGCTTCTATGAGTTGTCCTTTAACTTCCACACAAGTGCCATGGCGCATACACACACATAAAGTTATAAATAAATGAATAAATAAATTTTAAAATTTATTCCAGAAGGGTCGTCAAATTCCTATTTCTCTTGAGACTCAGGTAAAAGTATCATTTTGGGTGAGGAATAAAAGAGGAGGGGAAGAAGGGAGGAGGAAAAAGGGAGGAAGAATGAGAATGAAGCTTATCTCCTAGGGCTATAGTGAGAATTAAATGAGATCACTTATGTAAAATTCCTGGCTCACATCCCAGCCCATAAATACCAGCTCCCTGCCTCTCTTTCCTATGTCCTGCTTTCCTGACTTGTGCCCAGAAGGGACTACGTGGCTGTTAACTGTTTTCTAAGACACTGTTTATAAAGACATTATTCTTAGCAAAATTTACTGGTGCATCCTCTTTATTTATGGAATTTATGGAAGTCCTTTTGCTTTTCCTTCTATATAAATGTAGCCAGGATACCAAAGACTTAACACTTCCTTGAAGGAATAGCAAAATCTCTTTTCATCAGATACTTTGTGTAACAGTGTATCAACAAGTTACAATAGATTATTCTGTGTGAGGGAGGGTAGAGAGATATCCTCACCACACACAGGCGCACTAAATCATCACCTAGAATTTCCTAAATGCATTGGAGGTTATCAGCAAGAGCACACCAGAAAGAACAGGTGCCCAAAACAGAGTCCTCTGTCCAAACCAGAATGACTGAACAGTTCAAAACAATGGATTTGTGGATTTGAACCCAGAAAGTTTTTCCCTTCAAAACATGTATGTATCCATGGGGTATAAGGTTTGTGTATTTGAGCACTTGGCCCCCACCTGGTAGTACTGTTTGAGGAGGCTGTAGAACCTTCAGGAAGTAGGATCTAGCTGGAGGAGGTAGGTTGCTAGGGAGTGGGCTTTAGGCATTAGATTCCCACCCCACTTCCAGCCCAGTGTCTCCTCTTGCTTCTTGGTTCACCAACATACACTCTTGCAGCCATGACTGCCATGAGTTCCACCATGCCTTCCCTGCCACAGTGGACCCTCAAACCATGATCCAAAATAAATTCTTCCTTTCTTAAGTTGTTTCTTGTCAGGGCTGGAGAGATGATAGCTCAGCAGTTAAGAGCACTGACTGTTCTTGCAGAAGACCTGGGTTCGAATCCCAGCACCCACATGGCAGCTAACAACTGCCCATAACTCTAGTTCCAGGGGATCCGACAGCCTCCGTGGGCAATGCACGACATGGCTGCACTTATCTACATGCAGGCATAACACTCATACCCATAAAATTAAAATAATAAAAATATTTTTAAAATATTTTTATTTTTTATTGTAAAATTAAAATATTTTAAAAATATTTTTTTATTTTATGTGTATGAGTGTATTGCCTGCATGTAGGTGAGTGCACCTGTCTCGTGCAATGCCTCGGAGGTCAGAAGAGGGCTTCAGATTCCCTTGGAACTGGAGTTAAGGACAGTTCATAGCTGCCATGTGGGTGCTAGGAATCAAACCTGGGTCCTTTGCAAGAGCAGTCAGTGCTCTTAACCACTGAGCCATCTCTCCAGCTTTAAAAAAAGTTGTTTCTTGTCAGATATTTTTCCACAACAATGAGAAAAGTAACCTATAAGGAAACATCAAGAAAGTTCACCTGTTGTGGTGGTGCATGCCAGTAGGATATGCTGAAGAGGCAGAGGCAAGAAGATCAGGAGTTCCAGGCTACCTTGGGCTACACATTTAAAAGGGGGAGGAGAAGAGGCTGGAGAGATGGCTCAGCAATTAAGAACACTGACTGCTCTCACAGAGAACCCAGGTTCAGTTCCCAGCACCTACATGGAAGCTAATAACCATCTTGTAACTCCAGATCCAGGGTATCTGACACCCTCTTGTAGGCTCCACAAACACTGCACACACCTGATGCACTTAGACGCAGGCAAAACATTCATAAAGTAAATGGATAAAATATTTTTAAATTTTAAAGCATCTTTTAAAATTATTATTTCACAAGTGGCTGCAAGTTTCTAGGTTCACAGTTGAATTAATACAGTTATACAGTATTGAAGTCAGTATAAGTCTTTTTAGGGTGTCACACAATTCCTGCATATTCCATTCTTGTGCTTTCTTAAATTTTTCATTATCTTTGCTTGAGTGGTCTAGTTCGTCCACTTTATCTGCCAGTCTTAATATTCTGTTTTTCATTTCATTCATCCTATTGGTGAGGCTTTCTTCTGTCATTTCTAATTGGCTTACTGAGTGTTTCACTTCCTTCTTCATTTCAGCCTGAGTATTCTTCAATATTTCTAGGTCTTTTCTGAATTCATTCAGAAGTTTATCCCTATCTTCCTTCAGTTTTTTTGATTTCTTTCTTTGTGTGTTCTTTAAATTCACTGAATTCTTTTATCATGTTTATAATTGTTCTTCTGAGTTCCATGTCCTGCATTATCTTTGGGGGGTTCTCATTGTACTCCTCTAGAGGACTATTGGTATTTGGTGGGGATATGTTATTTTGGTTTTTCTTTTTCTTTTCTTTTCTTTTTTTTTTTGGTCTTTTTGAGACAGGGTCTTCCTGTAGCCCCAGCTGTCCTGGAACTCACTATGTAGACCAGGCTGGCCTTGAACTCACAGAGATCTGCCTGCCTCTGTCTCCCGAGCACTGGGATTACAGGTGTGCACCACCACACCCGGCATGAAAAGCTGGTTCATCTAAGCTTCCGGTTCTCTCTTTTGATTTTATGTTGGAGTGGCCAAATTGCTTTCGTCTTCAGGAGTTTCCACAAAGGCCCAAGCCAGATGAGGAACAGATGCTCTCAGTCTTTCTCCTAAGGTCTAGATTCCTCCAGGAAAGATGGTGGCTTCAGGAATTTGAGGGCTGGCCTGGCCTGGGAGCCGGGCCCAGGAAAGATGCTGGTCTAGGGAAGCTGGTGGCTGTGCCACCCAGAGATGCAAAGGAAGATGGGGCGGGAAGCAGCCCCAAGGGCTCCTGGGGACTGCACTGAGGAGCTGGGTTGGTCTGGATGCAGAGGATCAGAAGGCAGAAAGGTCAGCCCAGGCGTCCAGGAAAGAAGCTGGCAGGTTGTGCAGGCCCAAGGAAGAAGAGGGAGGTGAGGGCAGGGCCAGGCCCAGAGGGCTCCTCAGGACCGAGAAGGAACTGAGTTGGTCTGGATGCAAAGGATCAAGAAGCAGTGGTGATTCCCCAGGTGTCTGGGGCGCCAAGAGAAGGAATGGGACAGTACCCAGGCTAGGAGGAGAGACTGGCGGGGGAGTTGGGAGGGTGAATGAGGCTGGGGGAGTCAAGGCACCGTGGACGCGATGGACTTACCCCGGAGAGAGCCAAAACGGGTCGGAGCCAAAACGTCTTTTAAAAAAGGAAAAAACTGAACTTGAGGAACTTGAGGATAGCTGGAGAGTTTAAAATGAGGTATAAGAAGATTTAAGACTAGTGGGAGCACTCCTGATTCCCCTCCTCCACTTCCTAAGCCCTGCAATTACAAGCATGAGCCGCCTATGCCCAGAGTGGGCAGAGGGTCTTAAACCTTTGCTGAAGAGTCAGGCATGGTGGGTGTATGCCTTTAATCCTAGCCCTCAGAAGGTAGAGGCAAGATAGAACTCTATGAGATCAAGGCCAGTGTGCTCTATCTACATAGCAAGTTCCAGGCTGGCGAGGATTAAAGGAAGACCCTGTCACAAAACAAAACAAAAACAAAACAAAACAAAAGAGGGGCTGGAAAGACGGCTCAGTAGTAAAAAGCACTGGCTGCTCTTGCAGAGGATCCAGGTTTGGTTCCCAGTACCCACATGGAGGCTAACAACTGTCTGTAACTCCACTTCCAGAGGACCTGACGCCCTCTTCTAACCTCTGTAGGCATTGCACAACACAAGTGCACTTACATACATGCAGCAGATACTACACTCATACCTGGGTTTCAGTAGCTACAGAAGTCTCTAGTTGTGAGAGGTGCAGTTAGCTGCTAGTTTCCAACTGCTGCCCCAAATCTGCCAGTGTCCAGTCCCTGCCATGCTCTTCCAGGCTGCTCAGAACCACCAACTGAGCAGGGTAGAGCTGATGGAACTAGGTCTGCCTCCTGTGATGGGCAGTCTGTGCACCAGGATCACTACTTAGATGATCTAGACTAGTCCAGTAATCTACAGATCTGTCTGGAGTGTGATGGCCGCTCTTGGCCATCACTATGGAATATATCAAATGATCTCTATAGCCACCACTCTGTGGATTGTTTGGGGTCAGGAGGTATCAGTCTGTTGACATTGTTTAACACTTGTTTCTTTGGTGAAGCCCAGAGTAGTTCAACAACTAAGGCTTTTCATGGAGCTGGAGTATGCTCACATATTCTACAGCTCACCCTAAAAGATCCAGACAAGAATCACTTTTATGTCCATGATGGTTCAAGACCTGGAAGTACTGAACATCCCACGAGATCCAGTCACAGACTGCATGTCTGCGAGGCATTTTCTTGATTATTGAGTGATGTAGGTGATGCCACTCCTGGACATGTGGTCCTGGGTTGCAAAAGAAAGCAGACTGAGCACAGGCCAGGGGAGAAAGCCAGAAAGCAGTGTTCTTCGATGGTCTGTGCTTCAGTTCCTGCCTTCAGGTTTCTGCCCAGCTTGGCTATTTCTGCCTTGGCTTCCCTCAATGATGAACAGTGATGGGGATGTGTAAGCCAAATAAATCCTTTCCTCCCCAAGTTGGTTTTGGTCAGTGTTTTATCACAACAATAGAAAGCTAAGATACTCTGCCTGTAAACATTGAACTGGGACTATAAACCTGTGAACTCTTTCAAAACACAAAGGGTGTGTGAAGAGTGACTAATAGCCTCATCAGCCTGGCCAGGATTTCCTTGGGTTGCTCCTGTTCAATGCCCTTTGCCCCCTCTTCCCCTCTCCTCTGCAGGTGGTAAACCTGTATTCTAGTCTGACCTCCCCGCTGCTCTGTCCTTCAGAAGTGTTCCCCTAATCTTCTACACACTTGCTTCCTTCACACTTTTCATCTCCGAGAACCTAACCCAAACTCGTGAGATCTGGAATGGTTGGAAATGTGGTCAACTGCAGACTGATAACTCCTTATCTGGCCAGCAAGGATATCCCATCGTAAGTGGGTGCTGGGTACTGAGGATGCCTGGTCAGAGTGGGTGAATGCTCCTCTGTGGTGTCCTGGAGGTAATGGCCTTTGTTGGTGAGATGTTTCAAAGCAAAGCAAGACAGAGAAAAACAGTGCTTAAAAGGACAGTGGAGTTAGCTGCAATCATGCCCTGTGTAGAAATAATTAACACACCTAAAAGCTGAGTGAAGAAATGCAGTGGTTTGAAGGAGAAGGTCCCCCATAAGCTTAAGCATTTGAACACTTGATGTATGGTCCCCAGCACTGTTTGGGGAAGGTCATGGAACCTTAAGGAGGTGTGGCCTTGCTAGAGGAAGCATGTCACTGGGGCCTGGCTTTGAGAGTTCATAGCCTTGTCCCACTTCCAATTTCTATTTCTGCTTCCAGTAAGTGATTGAAGATATCAGCTCTCAGCTTTCTGCTCTTGCTGCCCCTGTCGTGCCTCTCTGGCCATGATGGACTCTGATTCTTCTGGAACAGTAAGCCAAATAAATTTGCCTTGGTCATGGCATCTTAGCAAAGAAAAGTAACTAATGTAAGAGCCAAGATCCCTTTGGTAGCTTACAAAGAGGCCCTTACTGCCTCCATGAAGAGTGGTTCCCACTCAACAGCAAACTCAGGACTGGATGGTGAATGCCACTGAGCTCCAGAAATATTTAAGTGTCAGTCAAGGGAGGTTTGCTATGCTAAACTGAATCCTACTTGAGAAGTCCTGAAACTTTAACTTGTGCAATGGAGGCAACTGAGGTGGAAGATCCCCCCTAAAGATTCATCTCTACAGAATTGGAGGTTAGAAAGGTGTCTAACACTTCCTCACACAGGGAAGCCTTCAGAGGAGGATCTTTGGTAAACAGCAGGGTTCCCCTTCAGGAGCACCTTTTCCCTCTTCTCTTGGTGACTAGATTGATGGCCAGGGTTATATCCCAACATATTCTGCATGGAAGACAAGTAGGGCCTGATAAGTAAACAGCTTCAAGAATTACCTAATAGCCATGTGTAATTTCAGTTGAATTTGAGGCCATCTTGGGATACACAGTAAGTTCCAGGATAGCCTAGGCTACATAGCAAGACTCCATCTCACAACAAAACAAATAAACACAAAGAATTGCCTAGTATAGACATTGTATTGAGTGAAATAGTCAGGCACAGACAGATAAATACATCTCACTTCTATGTGAAAACAAAAAGTTGATCTCACAGAATAGAATGCTGGTTATCAAAGCCAAGGAAGGGTATAGAAGGGTTGGTTAATGACCAGGGCTTCAGTTGGATAGGAGGGTCTATGGTTAACAGCAATTGACTATTTTAAAGTAGTATGGACTGGAGAGATGGTTCAGGGGTCAAGAGCATGGACTGCTCTTCCAGAGGACCTGAGTTCAGTTCCCAGCACCTATGTCAGACGGTTTGCAACTGACTGTCACTCCAGCTCCAGAGAGATTCAGTGCTGCTGGTCTTTGCAGGAACCAGCACTTACATGTTCATATCTCCATACAGACACAAATGTATACATATAATTAAAGATAAAAATTAAAAGGTCAAGTAGATTTCCAATACAAAGACATCATATCTGAGGTGGTGGATGTCAATGACCCTGATCTGATCATTACACATTGTATACAACATCGTACTGTACCCTACAAATATGTACAATTACATATTTGTTTACAAAGAAATAGATATCTAAAAAGAATTGCCTAGGGATCTAGGGAGATGGATCAGTTGGTAAAAAAAGCTTACTATATAAGCATGAAGACCTGAGCTTGATCTCCAGCACCCACACAAAAAAGCCAGGCGTGGGGGCTGAAGAGATGTAGCAGTTAAGAGCACTGGCTGCTCCTGCAGAGGACCCTGGTTCATTTTCTAGCACCCACTGGTGGCTAACAACCAACCATAACTCCAGTTTCAGGGGATGTGACACCTTCTTTTGGCTTCCTCAGGCATTACATGACATGGGTGCACTTACGTACATGTAGTTACAACACTCACACACAAAATAAAATAAATTTTTAAAAAATGACCAGGCATTGCAAACACTTTTAATCCTAGTATGAAAAGGCAGAGACAGGTGGATTCCTGGATTCACTGACCAGCCAGCCTAGCCTAATTGGTGAATTCAGGCCAGTGAGAGAGAGATCCTGTCTCAAAAAGAGAACTCTGAGGGCTGAAGAGGTGGCTCAGTGGTTGAGCACTGGATGCTCTTGCAGAGGACCTGGGTTGGGTTCCCAGCACTCACATGGCAGCTAACAACCATCCATAACTCCAGTTCTAGGGGATCCAATGCCCTCTTCTGACTCCCACCAGCATTTCACAAGATGAGTGCACTTACATACATGCAGACAATATATTCATACACATAAAATAATAAAAATAAAATATTTAAAAATTAACAAAAATCAAGGCAGAAGGCACTTGAGGAACAATACTCTAAGCTGACCTCTGATCTCCACACATGTATGCACATATGTATACTCACACATACATATAAGTACATATATGCATACACACACACAAAAAAAGAAAGAAAAATAATTACCTAGCAAGTACTGGCAGGACCAGGAAAGTACATTTAGGATTAGATTTTCAGATTTTGAGACAAGAATATAAAGCTGCGTGACTTCCCTGACTTGGGGATCTCCTTGGGACACAGGATTCAGTGCCTTGACTAGAATCTCAAGGGAAGCTAAGATGCCTGGAGAAAGCCATAGCCAATGAATAACGTTGAAAAAAGTTTCAGGCAGGGTTTCATGCTATAGCCCAGGCTGGCCTTGAACTTGAGACCGTCCTCCTGCCTCAGCTTCCCAAGTGTTGGAGTCAGAAGCATGAGTCACCATACTGGGTTAAGTGGAAATTCTTAAATTTTCTGGCAGATGATGGAAAGAAGGGATTAAAAGACTCAGAGAGGTATGATAGGCTGGCATGGATATAATCTATGAGGCCAGAAGACTTAACTAAGGAGGGTGATATCCCCTTGTTATCTGGGGAGGCTCCCAAGATGCTCTAGTTGGAAGGAAAGAACCAACTCCACAAAAGTCTCCTACGACTTGAGCATGCCTGCCCCTACATCATACCTGGACACAAAATTTTAAAATATTTTATTTATTATTTTTATTTCATGTGTATGAGTGTCATTGTATTGCCTACATCCACATGTATGTAAGTGAACCTGTGTCATGCAGTGCCCATGGAGGCCAGAAGAGGGTTTTGGATCCCCTGGAACTGGAGTTATGGATGGTTGTTAGCTGCCATGTGGGTGCTGGGAACCAAACCCAGGTCTTCTATAAGAGCAGCCTGTGCTCTTAACCACTGAGTCATCTCTCCAACCCCATAATAACAATTTTATAAAGCAAGAATGTACGATTCACCAAAGCTAGCAAGAATATGATTGCAGGAAGAAGCAGTATCAAGAACCTCTGAAAGTCAAGGTGGTGGTAGGAGAGGCATAAGAGGGAGGGGCATGACAGGAGTCCACGAATGTACTAGAAGCCAAGTAGCAGCGCTTAATATGACAAGATGGGAGCTGTCTTTAATATAAAAAGCAAACAGGGTTTGAGGAAAGTCAGTGGAAATGGACCCACAGAGACATAAGGAAATGGAAATAACTAATAGAACAAGGTATCTGGGGGGCAAAATAGAGGAACATCTGTAAGCAAATGGAAGTAAAACTGGAGGAGCTGTAGGCTGTGGGCAATCATTCCAGTAAAAGTCATGATCTCTTGTTTAGTTCTGGGACCCAAGCCAACTTTCAGATCTGGAACTCACTGAAGAGCTAGCCAAGACCAAAGGAGGCAGAGTTTTCGACACTGTGACCAGTGTATACTAAAATGACTCCACCTTATTCCCCAGAGGGACCCTTTTAGAGCAAAGGGAAATAAAAGATGTTTCCAGAACTGTTGATACAGGGTCTGAGTTGACGCAGACACACACAGACTGGAAGTTGCAGCATGAGGAATGGAAGTGAAAGGTGATAGATAGACTCCTGACCAAAGTCTCCTTTCAGGTCTTCTGGGTCTATGGATACATTTGATGGTCACTTCCTGATTCCTAAAAGTAGAACTCAGCACTTGAAAATTTTCCTCCATTGGCCTGTGGGGTTAGAGCTACTGTAGTAAGAAAGGTTAAAGGGTAAGTGCAAATCTCTGAAATGTTTCCTGTGTTCCCTGAATCTATTAAATAAAAAGAGCTGGGCAAGGTGGTGCATGCCTATAATCTCAGTGCTTAGGAGACTGAGACAGGAGGATGGTGAGTTGGAAGTCAGCCTGGGCTATGCAGCAAGACTCTGAAAAAGGAAAAAAATAAAAATAAAATAAAATCACATTCCAAGGGGAATATGAAGGCTGTCCTTAAAAGTGTCTCGGGCTGGAGAGATGGCTCAGTGATTAAGAGCACTGACTGCTCCTCAAGAGGACCTGGGTTTGATTCCTAGTACCCACATGATGGCTAACAACCGTTTGCAATACACGCATACACACAAAATATTTTTATTTTATGTGTATGTGTGTATTGCCTGCATGTAGGTAAGTGCACCCATATTGTGCAATGCCCTCGGAGGTCAGAAGGCTGTCAGAGATCCCCTGGAACTGGAGTTACGGACAGTTGTTAGCTGCCATGTGGGTACACAAAATATTTTTATTTTATGTGTATGTGTGTATTGCCTGCATGTAGGTAAGTGCACCCATATTGTGCAATGCCCTCGGAGGTCAGAAGAGGCTGTCAGATCCCCTGGAACTGGAGTTACGGACAGTTGTTAGCTGCCATGTGGGTTCTGGGATTCAAACCTGGGTCTTCTGCAAGAACAACCAGTGTTCTTAGCCACTGAGCCATCTCCCTAGCCCCCTAAATAAATTTTTAAAATAAAAGATGTCTCAGACTTGATTTTTAAAAGATCATTCTAAGTTTAAAATATGCAAGTTGCTTGTAAAATCATTCAGTTAGACATATTTGTGCTGGTTAGTTCTGTCAACTTGATGCAACCTAGGATCACCTTGGAAGAAAGTCTCAAAGAGATGAATTATTTTCATCAGGTTGGCCTGTAGGCATGTCTGTAGGGGATTGTCCTGATTTTTAATTGATATAGGAAGATCCAGCTGCTGCAGGCAGCATCATTCCTTAGGCAGAGGGCACTGAACAGTGATTTCAAACCACAAAATCATCTTAAGTTTCCCTTTGTTGCTTTTCACAAAAATTATTCCTTTTTTTGTTTTGTTTTTGTTATAACATATAACAATTGTCCTTCATTTCACTGAGATCTTTTTTTGTTATTA
>NW_008358858.1:1040831-1042598 GCF_000622305.1 Nannospalax galili | reverse complement strand
AATGATGTAGTTATTAAAATACTGCTTCATGCAGAAAAATTCATTTTTTGATGCAATTAACATCAATATGTTTGCACATATGTAATCTCTATATATCTGATTATTACTAGTAACAGTCGGTTACTTTCTGAGCGCCTTGGCATCTGAGTATGGATATAGTCATTAGGTAGATTTCAATGGTAATGTTTTCCACATCTACAAATCACTAAGGAGCAAGTTTTTATGCTTTGAAGAATTATTATTTTTTTAAATTTAATAACCACATGATTATAAGAAGCATTTCATTACAGCTTGAACATATTCCGTAACACACTCCAGAGCAAGGATATATCTCTTTCAAAAGTGGCTATAAAATTTGTAGGTTCACTGTTGAATTAATACAGTCATACAATATTGGACACAGTTATAAGCCCTGTAAGACATAAAATTGGATGTTTTTAACCTTTAAAAAAGATCTCCATTTCATTTCAAATATACTGTTTCTCACAGAAAGACTCATTGTTTTTGCTACTAACAGTGAGATGTTGGCGCATGTGTCTCTAATCTGTATGTATCTGATTATTACTAGTCATAATTGGTTGCACTCAGATCCTTGGTGCCTATGTTTGTCTATAAAGTCATCAGGTAGATTTCAATGGTAATGTTTATAGCCTCTACTAATTAACATGACATAAATTTTTATGCTTCCTCCTCAAATATAATACATTTTTTTAGTTTCTTGATTTTTTTGTTTATGTGTATATCACACAGAACATCCCAAACCATCTCATTCAACTATATACCCACTTCCCAGATGGCATCCTCCCATAGCCTCGCTTCTCCCACTAGAGCCCTTATACTCTGATATCCCTGCTACTGTCTGCTGTGTTGTCGGCACCCCCAACTATTCCCTACTACTTTCCCTTCTGGTGAATCTAGTCAGCCTATCTAGAGGTCTTTGTTTTAGGAAGGTCAACTGTTCCTCATCTAGCAGTAATCAGTTATCTATATTCCTTTGGATAAGATTAGGGTCTGCTGTTCATTTTCCCACTTCATGCTGGGTTACTATCTAGGAGTCCCTTGGGCCACCCTGGCCAAAAACTCAAAGGAAGGCATCTCCTATCTGGCATTGTTGCTTCTTATGTGTCCTTTAGCTATACATATGGACTCTTAAAAAATTATATTGGCCCCTTTGATCTTTGGTTATTCTTTCCTTTTGGGTGTTTAAGGCCATACAGTTGGCCCAGATAAACCAATTTATTTTTACTCTTAAGGTCATTTGAGGATCTGTTCGTCAGGGATCACATGGGCTTGGGAGGAGCCCCTGGCTCCTTTCTTTTACCAGTTCCATCTATGTGAAGATAAGTTAAAGGTCCTGCTCAACCATGGTTGGCTTCGCTTGGAAGCATGGAAGAAATGAATCCTCTGTTGAGCCTCCTCTTTGTAGACTGGACACTGGTTCAAGTCCATCTGGTGGGGTCTCCTTGGCCTCCTTGGTCAAGAGGACAGCTGATCCACCACAATTACAGGACATTTTGAGAGATGCTCATAGTCCCCTGGAGCTAGTCGACCTAGGAGGGCAAGGAGAAAAAACTGTCCCTTATGCCCCTCTGACCAAATTAGTATAGGCTTAAAAGTATGTCTGTTTAACATCCAAGAAGTTTAGTTCCACCAGTCTGGCACTTTTAAATACCATGTGCCACGTAGATAAAGTTTGGGCAAAGACTAAAGGTTCTCAGATAAACCTTGCCTAGACAGATATTATATTCCTTGATCTAGTTGTATGAA
>NW_008358858.1:1038673-1040530 GCF_000622305.1 Nannospalax galili | reverse complement strand
TTTACTGCTGAGTAAAACTCCATCGTATAAATGAACCACATTTTCATTATCCACTCATCAATTTAGGGACAATTAGGTTGCTTCCATCTCTAAGCTATTGTGAAAAGAGCAACAACAAACATGGATGTACAAGTGTGTCTGCATTAGGATAAGTTCTTTGGGTATAGGCCAAGGAGTGGTATAACTGGGTCAAATGGTAGGTTCATTTGTAGTTTTTTAAGAGTTCATAGCCGGGCATGGTGACCATGCCTATAGTCCCAGCACTTGGGAGGCATAGGCAGGCAGAGCTCTGTGATTTCAAGGCCAGCCTGGTCTATATAGTGAGTTCCAGGACAGCTGGGGCTACAGGGAGACCCTGCTTCAGAAAACAAAAACAAAAAACAAACAAACAAAAAAACAAAAAGAGTTCTCCACACTGATTTCCATAGGGTTTGAACAAGTTTGTAGCCCCACCAACAGTGGATGAGTGTTCCCCTTTCCCCACATCCTCTCCAATATTTGGTATCATTTGTTCTCTTGATCTTAGCCAGTCTGATTGGGATAAGATGAAATCTTAAAATGGTTTTAATTTGCATTTCCCTAATTATTGGTGATGTTGAACATCTTTTAAGATGCCTCATAGCCATCTTTACTTCTTCCTTTGAGAACTCTCTGTTCCCTTAGCCCACCTTTTAATTGGGTTACTTCTTGTCTTGATTCTGTTTCTTGAGTTTGTTATATATTCTGGATATTAAACCTCTGTCAGATGTGTCGCTGGTGAAGATTTTCTCCCATTCTGTGGGTTTTCTCTTCACTTCCCTGGTTGCCTCCTTTGATGTACAGAAGCTTTTTAGTTTAATGAGGTCCCATTTGTTGATTCTTGACCTTGTTTCTTGAGCAATTAATGTCTGGTTTAGAAAATCCTTTCCTACACCGGTATCTGGTAGGTTTTCCCCAATGTTTTCTTCTAACAGTTTCAGAGTTTTAGGCTTTACATTGAGGTCTTTGAGCCATTTGGAATTGACTTTTGTGCAAAGTAAAATATAGGGCTGTGGTTTCATTCTTCTACAAGTGGAGATCCAGTTTTGCCAGCCTCATTTGCCGAACATGCTGTCTTTCATCCACTGAGTATTCTTGGCCCCTTTGTCAAATATCAGGTGGCTGAAATTGCACATAGTCGTATTTTGGTCTTCAATTTTGTTCCATTGATCTATGGCTCTATTTTTGTGCCAGTATTATGTTGTTTTTATGACTACAGCTCTGTAATACAGCTTAAAATCTCGTATAGTAATCCCCTTGGCATTGCTCTTAGTGCTCAGGGTTGCTTTGACTATCCGAGGTCTTTTGTGCTTCCATATGGATCTTAGGATGTTTTTTTCCAATTCTGTGAAAAATGTCATGGGGATTTTGATTGGCATCATTGAATCTATGAATGTCTTTCGGTAGGATGGTCATTTTCACAATATTAATTCTTCCAATCCATGAGCATGGGAGGTCCTTCCATCTTCTGATGTCTTCCTCAATCTCATTCTTTAAAGATTTAAAATTTTCATTGTAGAGCTCTTTAATGTCTTTGGTCAAGTTAATTCCAAGATATTGTATTTTTTTTTGCAGCTATTGTGAAGGGGAGTGTTTCCATGTGCTCTTTCTCTGATTGTTTATTGGTATATAGAAAGGCTAAAGACTTTTGTAGGTTAATTTTGTAACCTGCCACTTTACTGAACATGTTAATAATTTCTAGGAGTTTTCAGGTGGTTTTTGGCCTCTCAGATATAATGTAATATCATCTGCAAAATGGGATAATTTGATCTCTTCCTTTCCTATTATTACTCCTTTAATTTCCTTCTCTTGTCTTACTGCTCTTGCAAGAGTTTCAAG
>NW_008358858.1:1036912-1038557 GCF_000622305.1 Nannospalax galili | reverse complement strand
AATTATGTTAAGGTATGTTCCCTCCAGTCCAATTCCCTCTAGGACTTTGAACATAAATGCATGCTGAATTTTGTCAAAAGCCTTTTTCTGCATCTATTGAGATGACGATGTGGTTTTTGTCTTTGAGTCCATTTATATGATTAATGACATTATTGATTTACATATATTGAACCATCTCTGCATCTCTGGGATAAAGCCAACTTGATCATGGTGGATGATCTTTTTGATGTGTGTCTGTATGAAGTTTGCAAATACCTTGTTGAGAATTTTCGCATCTATGTTCATTAAGGATATGGGTCTATAGTTTTCTTTTTTGGTTGTATCTTTGGTATTAGAGTGACGTTGGCTTCATAGAAAGAATTTGGAAGTACTCCCTCCATTTCTATTTTTTTGAATACATTAAGTCATATTGGATGTAGATCTTCTTTAAATGTCTGATAGAATTCTGCTGTAAATCCATCTGGTCCTGGGCTTTTTTTAGTCGGGAAGTTTTGTATTATTGTTTCAATTTCTTTTTGTGTTATGGGTCTGTTGAAACTGTTAATCTTTTCTTGGTTTAGTTTTGGTGGTTTCCATGCCTTTAGATATCCATCCATTTCTTTTAGGTTTTCAAATTTAGTAGCATATAGGTTTTTAAAGTATTCCCTTATAATGTTCTGTATCTTTCTGGTGTCTGTTGTGATGTTTCCCCTTTCATCTCTGATTTTGTTGATTTGGAGGTGCTCTTTCTTTCTTTTTGTTAACTGGTCTAGCGGTCTGTCAATCTTGTTTGTCCTTTCAGAGAACCAGCTCTTGGATTCATTGATTCTTTGTATTGTTTTCTCTGTTTCAATTTCATTAATTTCTGCCCTGATTTTTGTTATTTCTTCTTGTCTGCTGGGTTTGGGTTTCATATGTTGTTGCTTTTCAAGTGTCTTGAATTGCAATGTTAAGTCATTTATTTCTGTTCTTTCTGATTTTTTAATGAATACACTTAGAGCTATAAATTTCCCTCTAAGGACTGCTTTCAGTGTGTCCCAGAGGTTTTGTTGTGTTGCATTGTCCCTTTCATTTAGTGCCAGGAATACTTTTATTTCTTTCTTAACTTCTCTTTTGACCCATTCATCATTCAGGAATGTGTTGTTTAATCTCCATGTGTTCATGTGGTGATTAGGGCGATTGTAAGCTTTATTGCATTGTGGTCTGATAGAATGCATGGAATTATTTCAATCTTTTGGTATTTGTTGAGGTTTGTTTTGTGCCCCGGTATATGGTCGATTTTGGAGAAGGTTCCATGGGGTGCTTAGTAGAACGTATGTCCTTTGGTTCTTGGGTGGAATACTCGGTAGATGTCTCTTAAGTCCATTTGATAGATGGTGTTGTTTAATTCAGATGTCTCTCTGTTAACTCTCTGCCCCGATGACTTATCTAATGGAGACAGTGGGGTATTGAAGTCCCCTACTATTAATGAGTTGGGATTAATCTGGGTCTTAAAGTCCTGTAGTATTTTTTTTTATCAAGTTGGGCGCACCAGAGTTTGGTGAATATATGTTCATGATTGTAATATCTTCTTGATTGATTGTTCCTTTGATCAAAATGAAATAGCCCTCTTTGTCTTTTCTGGTTAGTTTCAGTTTAAAGTCTATTTTGTCAGATATTAGGATTG
>NW_008358858.1:1029507-1036232 GCF_000622305.1 Nannospalax galili | reverse complement strand
ATGTAGTGTTTTTACTACGATGTGCCGTGGAGAGTTCCTGTTCTGGTCATGTCTGTTTGGTGTTCTATATGCTTCTTGTTTTGTATGGGCATGTCTTTCTTTAATTTTGGGAAATTTACTTCTGTGATTCTCTTGAGGAGGGAAATTTTCTTCTACAATCCTGTTGAAGATCTGGTCCATACCTTTATCTTGAGATTTTTTTTCCTTCCTGTATGCCTATGATTTGTAATTTTTGGCCTTTTCTATGGTGTCACACAATTCCTGCATGTTCCATTCTTGTTTTTTATTAAATTTTTCATAACCTTTGCTTGAGTGGTGTCCACTTTATCTTTTATCTTCCAGTCTTCATATTCTGTTTTCCATTTCATTCATCCTGTTGGTGAGGCTTTCTCCTGTCATTTCTAATTGGCTTATTGTTTCATTTCCTTCATTTCAGCCTGAGTAGTCTTCAATATTTCTAGGTCTTTTCTGAATTCGTTCAGAAGTTTATCCCTATCTTCCTTCAGTTCTTTGATCTCTTTGTGTGTTCTTTAAATTCACTGAATTCTTTTATCATGTTTATAATTGTTCTTTTGAGTTCCATGTCCTGCATTATCTCTAGGGGGTTCTCATTGTATTCCTCTAGAGGACTATTGGTATTTGGTGGGTATATATTATTTTGGTTTTTTGTGTTATTAATTTTTCTCTGTGATTATGATATGTGAATTTCTTTTGTAGTTTCTGATTATTGTGTGAGACTCTAGCCTTCAAGTTTAGGTCTACTTTTTTTTTTGGTAAACTTTGTGTGCCTTTGTGGTTTACTTTTTGGGTGTGAAAAGCTAGTTCCTCTAAGCTTCTGGTTCTCTCTTTTGATTTTATATTGGAGTGGCCAGATTGTTTTGTCTTCAGGAGTTCCCACAGAAGCTCAAGTCAGATGAGGTTCAGATGCTCTCAGGCTTTCTCCTAAAGTCTGGATCCCTCCAGGAAAGATTTTGGCCTCAGGAATTTGGGGGTTGGACTGTCCTGGGAGCAGGGCCCAGGAAAGGTGCTGGTCTAGGGCAGGTGGTGGCCATGCCACCCAGAGTGGCAAAGGGCGATGGGGCAGGGGAGAGGCCCCAAGGGCTCCTGGGGACTGCACTGAGGAACTGGGTTGGCCTTGATGCAAAAGATCAGGAAGCCAAAAAGTCAGCCCTGGCATCCAGGAAAGAGGTTGGTGGGTTGTGCAGCCCAGGGAAGCAGAGGGAGGTGAGGGCAGGAACAGGCGGAGAGTGCTCTTGGGGACTGGGAGAAGGAACTGGGTTGGTCTGGATGCAAAGGATCAGGTAGTAATGGTGGTTGCCACTGTGTCTGGGGTGCCAGGACAAGGAATGGGACAGGACCCAGGCTAGGAGGAGAGACCAGTGGGGGAGATGTGAGGGTGAATGAGGCTGGGGAAGCCAAGGTGTGTGTGTGGGGTGCTATCGACTTACCAGGGAGAGAGTCCTGAGAGGTGGAGGGATAGTGCAGCTCCAGGGAAGCATAGCACTGGGATCTTCTTTATGGACATGTTCTTCATGTTCTCCCCAAATACCATCATCAAGACTCACTATAGAAGCCTGAAATAGTGGCTCACACTTGTAATCCCAGCATTCTCAAAACTGTGGCAGAAGGATTACCATGAGTTTGAGGTCACCTTGGGCTACATAACCAGCCTGGGATACAGTATGAGACCCTGTCTCAGACAATAAAAAAAGACTCACTATGTGATTATCCTTGTGGTAAATTCATGTTCAACAATGTCTTCTATGCACACTATCCTAGTTTCATTTCCATTGCTGTGATAAAATACCTGGACAGCTGAGGGGAAGAAGTTTATTTTAGATCACAATTCCAGGTCAGAGTCCATCATTACAGGGGAGTCACAGAGGCAGGAGCTAGAGACAGCTGGTCACACCACATCCACAGACAAGAGCAGAGAAAAACAGATGTTCCGAGATTGCTTGCTTGCTAGTTTTCCTCACTTTTACACAGTTTGTAGCCCAGCCTAGGGACTGGTTCTGCCCACAGAAGGCTGGGTCTTTCTACATCAATTAACAGTCAAGACAATTCTCCATAGGCCGACCTGATGTAGACGATTCCTTATTGAGACTCTCTTCCAAGGAGAGTCTAGGTTGTGTCAAGCTGACAGTTAAAACTAACCAGGATCTCCAAGTTCATCATTTAAGGGCCCCTGCATGACCTTCTTACTCTAATCACATTTTCTCTCCCTCCCTCCCTCCTTCCCTCTCCTTCTCTTCCTCTTTCCCTCCCTTTCGTGCTGGGATTAAAGGCGTGCACCACCACGCCCGGCCATTTTTTTGAGATTTTAGGACAATGTCTCACTCTGTAGCCTAGGCTGACCTGGAATTCACTTTGTGCCCAAGCTGGCCTCAAACTTACAGCAATCTCCTACCTCACACCACACACACATGTATACACACACACACACACACACACACACACACACTCACACACTCAAACACACTCAAATATTTCATGTACTAACATACCCTACTGGTATTGGTCTTCTTTCTTTTGGCTCTTTATTAATCTTGTTTTGTTGTTTTGATTCCTTTTGTTTTTTAAGATAAGATCTTGTTATGCTTTCTAGGCTAGTCTTGATTTTCTGAGCACAAATGATCCTCCTTCCTAAGCCTCCTGAGTCAGCTGGGACTACAGGTTTGTATACATGCCCAGCTTCTCATTTCAGCATTATCAACAGTCTTACCTGTGCTGTGTCTAAAGGAGGAAGGCTTGAACGCCCCCCCCCCACCAAGTGTCCTCTTGAAACATGGTTTGGGCTCCATGGTGTGTTGTCAGAGCACCTCAGCTTTGCCTCAGGTGAAGTGCAAGGAGCCTGAAAAAGGAGAGGAAGCTATAATGTGCAAACAGGGCTGGGGTGAGATCCAGAGGCCTTTGCTGTTCTGTTTTGCTATGATAATTGGAAGGTTTCTCTTTTCCCATAAAATGCATTTTATTTGATCATAAAGCAGTGTTCCCATCCCTTCTACAATCCAACACACCCAGTGGTGGAGCACTAACATATGAATCTACCTGGGACACACTTCTGGCCACACTTCTGAGTTCACCCAGGACCCACTTCTGGTAACCTAATGAAGAAGTTCCAGTGTGCAAATTCAGGGCTTCAAAGCAGAGAATCAAGTTCAAGTTCTTATTCTGCCACCTACTAACTGCATGACTCACCCAGGGCTTCCAACTTCTCTCCCTTTCCTGTTCTCTATGGACAGCATGCTGAAGAATGACGGAAGCTGACACCTGTCTGTTCAGCACAGAGCTTGGCACATGGCTCAGTGGGTGCCATTCACAGCAGCTTCTTAACTGGTCCATCATGGAAGGTTGTATCACTGAGGGGAAGGGCTGGGAAAATACATAGAGCAAGGGCAGTGGACAAGGAGGCTGGACAAGACAATCTTCATCCTCTGCCTTGTACCTAGAGAACTGAAGGAGACTTCCCATCAGATCCCACTAAGAAAGCAAATCGTGAAACTAAAGACAACAGACAGCCCTCCTTCTGAAATGGAATTTCCTTGCATTTTCAAGTGGCCTGTCCCGAGGAGGTCATTGTGAATGAAAGCTGTGTCACACTTGCCACTTCCAGATCTCTGAGAGATCAACAGCACAGATTAGAGAGACAGAGTGCATTTATGGGCAGGCCTGGGTAAAACAGGCCAGCTAGGAATCCAGAGCAGGGTCAGAGGATCTGGCTTCCTACCAGCTGACCCTGCAGAGTCTGCCTCATTCTACTGTCTGATATACTGATCTAACAGAGCAGTTAGCTGGACAGTCTGGTGCTGGAGCAGGGAGCAGGTCTGGGCCATGAGGAGCATGAGCCCTCCTACCTGCTTGCCCTGCAGAACCAGGCTGGGCAGCTTGGAGTAGTTGATGAAGCCCTGTCTGCTGAGGATGGTGTCATTAATGCAGCCATTCAGCAGTGGTAGGAAAGGCATTGCATGACCCAGTGCATTTACATACATGCTGGCAATACACTCATACACATAATATTAAAAATAAATAAATAAATAAATAATTTTTAAAAAACAAAAATAAAAAAATTAAATAAAATTTAAAACACACAAAGAGTAAGGAAACCCCTTTAAATTTTTTTCTATTTATATATATTTTTTTATGTATATGAGTATTTTGCCTGAATGTATGACAGTGTTCCTATGTCATTTAATGCCCACAGAACTGGAGTATGGATGATTATTAGCCTGCATGTTGCTGCTGGGAACTGAACCTGTCCTCTGCAGGAGTAGCCAGTGCTCTTAACTGCCACCGAGCCATCTCTTCAGCTTCCGTGTGTGTGTGTGTGTGTGTGTGTGTGTGTGTGTGTTTATGTTAAGACAGAGATGTATCCCAGACTAGCCTTGTACTTGAGATCCTTCTACCAGCCTCCCAAGAGTTGGTATAACAGACAGGAGTCACCATACCCAGCTCTCGGTTATTAACAAGCTCTAGGCAATACTTCTCTGTCAATTCACTTCTTGATTTGCTCATCTGGCCAATATTTGCTCAGCTCTACTCACCTCTAAATACCTGCTTGGAGCCAAGAATGCAAAGTTATTATTTATTTATTTTTATGTGTATGAGTGTTTGGCCTGCATGCAAGTATACTCATGCACACAATGCCCCCGGAGGCCAGAAGAGTGTGTCAAATCCCCTGGAAATGGAGGTTATGGGTGGTTGTGAGACACTTGATGTGACTGCTGGAAACTGAACTAGGGTCTCTGCAAGAGCAGCCAGTGCTCCTAACCACTTAGCCATCTCTCCAGCTCCCACATACTCTTATGTAATGGCATTCTGCATAGTAATAATCTATAAAACTATTTGTTTCTAAACATGTATTTTAAAAATATTTTATTATGTTTATTTTATGTGTATGACTATATTGCCTGCATGTATGTGAGTGCACCCGTGTCATGCAATGGCACGGAGGTCAGAAGAGTGCTTTGGATTTCCCTGGAACTGGAGTTAAGGACAGTTCGCCATGTGGGTGCTGGGAATTGAACCCGGGTCCTCTGCAAGAGCAGTCAGTGCTCTTAACCACTGAGCCATCTCTCCAGCCCCATAAAATATTTTTTAAAAATAAAAAATATGTGTTTAGGGGTCTTTTGCAGAGGATGCGGGTTTGATTCCCAGCACCCACATGGCAGCTATGAACCATCCTTAACTACAGTTCCAGGGGAATCCGAAGCCCTCTTCTGACCTCCACAGCATCGCACAACATGGGTGCACTCACGTACATGCAGGCAATACACTCATACACATAAATTAAATTTTTTTTTTAATTTTATAAGCTGGGCATGGTGGCACATGCCTTTAGTCCCAGCACTCAGGAGGCAGAGGCAGGCGGATCTCTGTGAGTTCAAGACCAGCCTGGGTTATATAGTGAGTTCCAGGCCAGCTGATGCTACAAGGAGACCCTGTCTCAAAGAGACCAAAAAAAATATTTTTGTCTTTATTATTTTTATTTCATGTGTGTATTTTGCCTGCATGTATTTAAGTGCACCTGTGACCTGCAATGTCTGTGGAAGCCAAAAGAGGGCATTGGCTCCCCCAGAACTGGAGTTATGGTTGGTTGTTAGTTGCCATGTGGGTACTGGGAACCGAATCCAGGTCCTCTGTAAGAGTAGCTAGTGCTTTGAACTAATAAGCCATCTCTTCAGCCTCAAAACATGTATTTTTTTCTTCTCCTTATAGTTACTCATCCTCACAGAGCTAAACTTGTATTTTTTTAAAAAAATATTTTATTATTTTGTTTTGTTTTGTTTTTGTTTTTCGACTATACACCCACTTCCCAGATAGCACCCTCCCATAGCCTCTCTCCCCCCAGCCATTCCCCACTACTTGCTCTGCTGGTGAATCTAGTCAGCCTATCTAGAGGTCTTTGTTTTAGGAGGGTCAGCTGTTCCTCATCTAGCAGTAATCAGTTGTCAATATTCGTTTAGATAAGATTGGGGTCTGCTGTTCATTTTCCCAGTTCTATGCTGGGTTACTATCTGGGTGTCCCTTGGGCCACCCTGGCCAACAACTCAAAAGAAGTTATCTCCTATCTGGCATTGTTGCTTTTTATGTAGCCTTTACCTATACATATGGCCCCTTTAATCTTTGGTTATACTTTCCTTTTGGGTGTTTAAGGCCATACAGTTGGCCTATATAAACCAATTTATTTTTACTCTTACTCTTAAGGTTGTTTGAGGATCTGTTCCTCAGGGGTCACATGGGCTTGGGAGGAGCCCCTGGCTCCTTTCTTTTACCAGTTACCTTATGTGAAGATAAGTCAAAGGTCCTGCTTGACCATGGCTGGCTCGCTTGGAAGCATAGAGGAAATGATTCCTCTGTGCTGACACTCCTCTTTGTGGACTGGACACTGATTCAAATCCATCTGGTGGGGTCTCCTCAGCCTCCTTGATCAAGAGGACAGGTGACCCACCACAATTGCATAACATTTTGAGAGATGCTCATAGTCCCATGGAACTAGTTGACCTAGGAGGGCAAGGAGCAAAAACTGTCCTTTATGTCTCTCTGGCCAAATTATTATAGGCCTCAAAGTATGTCTGTTAAACATCCAAGAAGGTTAATTCCACTGGTCTGGTACTTTTAATTACTGTGTGTCACGTAAATCTTGGGCAAAGACCAGTTGTTCTCAGATAAACCTTACCTAGACATGTATTTCTTGATCTGCTATGTATAATTTGTCAGTAGAT
>NW_008358858.1:1027923-1028196 GCF_000622305.1 Nannospalax galili | reverse complement strand
AGCACCATTTGCTGAACCCGCTGTCGTTCCTCCAGTGAATATTCCTGGCCCCTTTGTCAAATATCAGATGGCTGAAATTGCATTTACTCATATTTTGGTCTTCAGTTTTGTTCCACTGATCTATGGGCTTTTTTGCCAGTACCATGTTGTTTTTATGACTATAGCTCTGTAATACAGCTTAAAATCTGATATAGTAATCCCCCAGCATTGCTCTTAGTGCTCAGGGTTGTTTTGGCTATCCAAGGTCTTTTGTGCTTCCATATGAATCTTAGG
>NW_008358858.1:1025413-1025861 GCF_000622305.1 Nannospalax galili | reverse complement strand
AATCTATAAATGGCTTTTGGTAAGATGGTCATTTTTACAATATTAATACTTTCCATGAGCATGGGAAGTCCTTCTATCTTCTGGTGTCCTCCTTAATCTCTTTTTTTAAAGGTTTAAAATTTTCATTGTAGAGCTCTTTAATGTCTTTGGTCAGGCTTATTCTGATATATTTTATTTTTTTTGCAGCTATTGTGGATGGGAGTGGTTCCATGTGCTCTTTCTCTGCTTGTTATTGGTGTATAGAAAGGCTACAGAATTTTATAGGTTAATTTTGTAATCTGCCACTTTACTGAATGTGTTAATAATTTCTAGGAGTTTGCGCATGGAATTTTTGGCATCCCTTAGATATATTATCATATCATCTGAAAAAGGGATAATTTGAGCTCCTCTTTTCCAATTATTACTCCTTTAATTTCCTTCTCTTGTCTTATTGCTCTTGCAAGAGTTT
>NW_008358858.1:1023833-1024248 GCF_000622305.1 Nannospalax galili | reverse complement strand
ATTTTCTTCCACGATTCTGTTGAAGATCTGGTCCATGCCATTATCTTGGGATTCTTCTCCTTCCTGTATGCCTATGATTCATAAATTTGGCCTTTTTAAGGTGTCACACAATTTCTGTATATTCCATTCTTGTGATTTTTAAAATTTTTCATAATCTTTGTTTGAGTGGTCTTGTTCATTCACTTTTTCCTCCATTTATTGATATTCTGTTTTCCATTTATTTCATTCATTCTAGTACACTTTCTCCTGTCATTGCTAATTGGCTGATTGAATCTTTCACATCCTTCTTCATTTCAGCCTGAGTAGTCTTCAATATTTCTAGCTCTTTTCCGAATTCATTCAGAAGTTTATCCCTATCTTCCTTCAGTTCTTTGATTTCTTTGTTTGTGTGTTCTTTAAATTCACTGAATTCTTT
>NW_008358858.1:1020247-1023109 GCF_000622305.1 Nannospalax galili | reverse complement strand
GTAGATGGTCACCATATTTTTAAAAAAAATTTATTTATTTATTTTTTGTGTGCGCATGTATTGCCTGCATGTAGGTAAGCACACCCGTGTTGTACAATGCCGGTGGAGGACAGAATAGGCCGTTGAATCCCCTAGAACTGGAGTCATGGACAGTTGTTAGCTGCCATGTGGGTGCTGGGATTCGAACCTGGGTCTTCTGCAAGAACTAGTCAGTGTTCTTAACCACTGAGCCATCTCTCCAGCCACAACAGTCACCATATTTTATCCAAGGGGAGCCTGGCTTGGCTTTGCCAAGCAGAAGGGGCTTTGCTGACTTTCCAGGAGGGAGAGAGGACCCCTATCTAGTGATTAGGCAGCAGGCTTGACTCAAACCCCAGCAACCAGAAGATGAAAGGAAGGAGTCCAGCCATGCTGTACAGGGCACAGGTGCCTTCCTGCTTTTGAACTACACAGCTGGGTGTCTTTGTTCTGAGGGTTCCTAGAGCCAGCAGTGAGGAAAAGGTAGAGGGAGGTAAAACAGAGCATGCTGATGCCAGAAAAGCCCTGCTAGATGGGAAAGCTGGAAAATTGTCAATAAGACACTCCACTGATAATGGCGACAGTGCCTGTTCCTGAGTGGCACTACTTGGCCGTAAAATGCTCTCATACTGGGTCATCTGCCCAGAAGCAAATCTAGAGTTTGAGGTGTGTGTGTGTGTGTGTGTGTGTGTGTGTGGTTGTGTTTATTGTTGTTTTGAGACAGGGGCTCATATATCCCAGGCTTGCCTTGAACTCACTGAATAGTTGAGGATGGCCTTGAACTTTCAGTCCTCTTGCCTCTACCTCCCCAGTGCTGGGATTCCAGGTGTGTGCCACTACACCTGCTTTATTCAGTGCTAGGGACTGAAGCAGAGCCTCATGTATGCTAAGCAACCACTCTACCACCTGTGCTACATCCCTAGTCCCCCAAATTCTGTTGGAATGATTAGAATCACTTTTTCACTCAGGAGCCTATGAATAATGATACCTTTGGTATAAACTTTTCTTCTAAGAGGCTCAGAGCTGCTTGTTATATGTCTCAGGAACCTCTGCACAGGTGTGAGGGACTGGCAGAGGTGTGCAAGTATACAAAAACATCATGTGGGAATTTTGAAGAATTCCAGTGAACCAGATAAACATATCCAGAGCATCTAAAAAAAGAAAAAGGGCAGATTTTACCATTATCTTCTGAGAATATAATGTCAATCTACACAAAGGTGCTATGAAAATTGTTGGTTAAATTTTAAATACCTAAGAAAGGGGCAGCCCTCAGGAGGTACTATTGATTCCTTATTAAAAAATGAGCCCTCAGGGAGTTCTATGCAAAGACATATTTGAGTTGGATTATGGTATCTTCCTGTCTCAAAACTGATATCAAAACAAAGATTTCATGAGAAAGGAAAAGTCATTTGGCCACATGGTTATGTAGATGGACTATAATGGTGGTGAGCTTTGTAAATGGGGAGGACAGGGTTTCTTGAGAAGAAGTAGTACCCCAAAGCTTGACTCTCAACCACAATTGTGGGTCAAGTTGCCTTTCAAACGAGACTCAGAGAGGCTGTGCAAAGTACTCAAGGTCAGATAGAAAGTGTTAGGGCTAGGATTCAAACCCAGGTCTTCTGGTGCCAAGGCTGAGGTCTAGTCCTCATGGCACTGGGAAGGACATGAAGTCAGTCAGTGCTGAACCCCTCTCCCAGGAGTCTGACCCCACAGAGGTGATGGGGAGACCTAAGACTGGTTAGCCTGTTAGCTGAGGTCAAGGGCTGGGGAAGAGTCAAGTGAGCCCTTCTCAGTCTGGCTGTCCCTAAGGAGAAGCTTTGAAGTTTAGCTCAGTAATTCTTTCAGATGCCTTTTTCCCACCAGGAGGCCTGCTGTGCACCTCTGCTGCAGGGGGTCTATGGCCATTTGCTTTCCGTGATCTCACTTTAGAACTTTATATGATCCTGCAGGTTGAGCATATATTAAACCCTATGTCCTATTGTGATTCAATGTCCACCTCACCCTGGGGCCGGTGAGGACCTGGGGCCAAGTGTTCTTCCAACCATGTGATGCTTGACTCTCAATGACCCTCAGAGGTAAACCAGGGCTAATGGGGCAGAAGTGATGACCCTGCTTCATTGTGAGGTAATCTGGGCAGAGAGAAGGGCACCTTCTCCTTAGTGTCTCCACAGAGCCTTGTCAGTTCTAAGGTGCTGGGACCCTGAAGTGCTGGATGTGGCTTCCTTTCTCTGCTGTTCCTACCCTGACCCTTCAGCTCTGGGGAATGGCATTGCCAGTCTCTGTTATGAGGAATCTGTACTTCCTCTGTTCTTGACCCCAACGATTCCTGTGCTTCCAAGAGAGAAGAGCTCAGGCAGGACATACTAGTAGATAGAACACACCGTTTAGAAAAAGCAGCTGAGAGGAGGCATGGGGTCTCATGCTGCTCTTTGTCTCACCCCCAGCCCCTTGCATCCTCCAGGGTGAGCACCTCCAGGAAAGAGGCTTGCTTTTCTCAGAAGCATACTAGGAAAAATGGTACCAGCACTCTGGGCTTGCTCCCCTGGCAAGGAAGCCTTGAAGTTGGTTTGATCTGGCCTAGCTAGAATTGACTGTACCATCTGTTGCTCCTTTATGTCCTATTTTGGGGTCCTGAGCTGGCCTATCTGGAGTCAAAACACTACTATTATCTTTATATACGCTTTTCATTATTTACTACTATTATTGTGTGTGTGTATACATGACGTGTGTTGAAGGGTGTCACAACATGCATATGGAGGTCAAAGGCAATTTTGTGGAGTTGGTTCTCTCTATATCTATGTGGGTTGCAGAGATTGAACTCGGGTCACAAAGTCTGTATGGCAA
>NW_008358858.1:1002039-1020146 GCF_000622305.1 Nannospalax galili | reverse complement strand
GAAAGACAGCATGTTCAGCAAATGGTGCTGGCAAAACTGGATCTCCTTGTAGAAGAATGAAACTAAACCCCTATTTTTTTACCCTGCACAAAAGTCAATTCCAAATGGCTCAAAGACTTCAATGTAAAGCCTGAAACTCTGAAACATTTAGAAGAAAACTTTGGGAAAAATCTACAAGATATAAGTGTAGGAAAGGATTTTCTAAACTGGACATGAATTGCTCAGGAAACAAGGGCAAGAATTGACAAATGGGACTTCATTAAACTAAAATGCTTTTCTACATCACAAGAAGCAACCAAGGAAAGGAAGTGAAAACACACAGAATGGGAGAAAATCTTCACCAGCGACACATCTGATAGAGGTTTAACATCCAGAATATATAAAGAACTCAAAAAACAAATAATCAAGAAAGCAAGTAACCCAATTAAAAGATAGGCTAAGGAGTTGAACAGAGAGTTCTCAAAAGAAGAAAAAAAAGATGGCTAAGAAGAATCTTAAAAGGTGTTCAGCATCATTAGTAATTAGGGAAATGCAAATTAAAACCACTTTAAGATTTCATCTTACCCCAGTCAGACTGGCCAAAATCAAGAGAACAAATGATACCAAATGTTGGAGAGGATGTGGGGAAAGGGGAACACTCATCCACTGCCGGTGGGGCTGCAAACTTGTTCAACCCCTATGGAAAGCAGTGCGGAGAACCCTTAAAAAACTACAAATGAACCTACCATTTGACCCAATTAAACCACTCCTTGGCATATACCCAAAGAACTCATCCTATTGCAGAGATACTTGTACATCCATGTTTGTTGCTTTTTCACAATAGCTAAGAGATGGAAGGAACCTCAGTGCTCCTCAACTGATGAGTAGATAATGAAAATGTGGTACATTTATACGATGAAGTTCTACTCAGCAATAAAGATGAAATCATGAAATTTGACACAAATGGATGGAACTAGAGACTGTTTATACTAAGTAGCACAGACTCAGAAAAACAAATGATATATGTTCTCCCTCATATGTGGATCCTAGCACCAAATCCTTATAAGTGAGTATGTATTCAGACATAACTATGGGAACCAGGATAATGAAAAGGAACCAGGGAGGTAAAGGAAAAGAAAGAACCTGAGAGAGAAGAACAGTAGGAAATAGGTGTTACTAAGGGAGATATGGATAAAAATGGAGTTATTTTAATGGGAGGGGGAAAGGAGGGTTATACAAGGACCCTTGGGGATAAAGGGAAAGAAGTCCCTCAAGAGAGGTAGGACCGTAGGAGAAGGGTATTATTAAGGGAGCAACGGGGGAAATGGGGGCAATGGGGGCACTTTAAATGGGGAAACCATGGTGGAAGGGTTAGACAGTGAGAGAGATAAATAATGCCTTTATAGTTTTAAAAAACCAGAAGGAACCATATTAGTCCAACAAATTATAAATTATACTGACAAATTATACTGACAACTAGTTCAAGGAACAAAATGTATGTCTAGTCAAGGTTTATCTGAGAACGTTTGGTTTTTGTACACTGAAATCTTATCAATAAAACCAGGCCTGAGAATTCAGGAACACACCAGACCAAGGAAAAGGTGTAATATCCTTACCTGGACCCCCTAAAGAGGACACCTAACACTGTAATGGCCCTCACTGACTTGTCATCTGATTACTTGGGAAATGACAGCCAGAGAACTCTTGACTGCCCCAGGGGCTTCAGCTTGGCTAGGTCTCCACTGTTGATGTGGCCTATTTGAATTACTGCCCATTGATCTATCTACCTGTTCATCAGGCTGTATCTGCTGCCCATTAGTCCTCCTATGTGATTATTAGTCCTTCATTCATGTGCTCCTGGTCTTACCTTTCACCTCTAAAGCTGTAATCTTAACACTCTTGATGCAAGAGAAGTAAAAGTTCAAGGTCATCCTTGGCTGCATAGCAAGTTTGAAGCCAGCCTGGGTTACCTGAGACAAAAAAATAAAAAATAAAAAAAAAGGGTCTGGAGAGATGACTCAGCAGTTAAAAGCACTGGCTGCTCTTGCAGAGGACCCAGGTTCAGTTTCTGGCACCCACACGGCAGCTAACAATTGTCTGTAACTTCAGTTTCAGGGGATCCAACACACTCTTCTTGCCTCTGAGGTTGCCAGGCACCCATGTGGTATACATATATACATGCAGGCAAACATACACATAAAATAAAAATAAATCAAAATTGTAATACTGAGGTTTTCGGTCTTCCTGTGGTTCACTCACATAGCTGGTGAGGGCTGCCGGTGTCCTTGTCCCAGTGTGGCAGCTGGCGTCCCCTGGAGCAAGCTACCAGGAAAGAGGACAAGGAGGAGGCTTTTTGTGCTGTGTCTGCTAGAAGCAGGTCACTAAGTTCAGCCTACACTGAATTAACATCTACTCATGAATAGACAGTTATCAAAGAATTTGTGGACATATTCGAAAGCTCTGTGTCAAAGTTGAGTTGTCCCAGATCCCACAGCCAACCATGGAATTCCTAAATTACTCCTGAATTTCCTTCCCTCACCAATAGATACAATCTAGTCACTTCTGATCAAAACATTTTCAAGGAGCCAGTTGTGGCATCTCATGCCTGCACCCCCAGCACTTGGGGGAAGATCTCTGTGAGTTTATGGTAGCCTGGTTTACATAGCAAGTTCTAGCCAGTCAGGAGTCAGGGCTGCATGGAGACCCTGTGTGGGAAAAAAAAATGCTGGTGAGATGGAAAGTGGGTAAAGGCATTTGCTTCCAAACCTGATGACCTGAGTTCCATCCCTGGGATCCACATGGTGAAAGGAGAGAACCAACTTCCTACAAGTTGACCTCTGACCTCTACATGCATGTCATAGAGCATGTACTCCCAAACACTCTCTCTCTCTCTCTCTCTCTCTCTCTCTCTCTCTCTCACACACACACACACACACACACACTAAAAAATTAAATAAATAATTAAATGTATCAAAATTTTAGTTAAAAAAAATCTTCATAGGCTCAAGAGAAGGCTCAGTGATTAAGAGCACTGACTGACTGTTCTTTCGGAGGACAGAGGACCTGGGGTCAGTTCCCAGCAGTCAGATGGCAGCTCAGAACAGTCTGTAACTCCAGTTCCAGGGGATTTGACACTCTCTTCTGGCCTCTGCAAACACATGCACATGGCACACATATATACACGCAAACACTCATACAAATAGAAAAAATTAATCTTTAAAATTAACTTTAAAGAAATCTTCAAGGATAGATACACACTAGCAGAGCAAAACAAAACAAAACAGCAAAAGCCCTCAGCCTTCCGCCTCCCCGTCACTGGCCCTGCTCTCCCGTCACAGCTTTCTTCCCTCCTCTTGGCAGGTCGCTGTTCACGCTCCTTGTACTTCACAGTGACACTCAAGGCAGAGCTGAAGCACTCCAATACTGACACACTGTGGAGTCAAGTCTGCATTTCAAAAGGAGGTTTGGTGGAGGTTTCAAGGGCCCCCTTCACCTTTAGACACAACCCAGGCTGAACTGTTAATAATGTTGCATATATAAGCCAGTCACTGGTGCGCACTTCGAGTGCCATGTACTTGGAGGCAGAGGAAGGAGGATCACTTAGATTCAGGAGTTCAAGGCCACCCTTGGCAGCATCAGACCCCATCTCAGAAAACAAAAGAAACCAAAACAATCACAACAAAACAAATGTTTCAAATAGAGGTCTTTTTCATTGACTAGTCAGAGGAAATGAAGCCCAGGCAGCTTAAGTGATGTGCAGAGTCATGTCTGTCACTGGCTGATCCCTGATGCTTTATTACGTTTCAGTCCATTGATTTCTTTGGTTTCTGTTTAACATGAGCAGTTTCTCCAAGATGGTATACCTAAGAGGTTTCCTTGGATTAAGAAAGAACAGAATCCATTTGACTGATCAAATATAATTATTTTTCCAGACTTTCTACTGATTTCTGGGTGATGATTTTGTTTTTAAAAGAGAGGATCTGGGGCTGGAGAGATAGCTCAGCAGTTAAGAGAACTGGCTGCTCTTGCAGAAGACCTGGGTTCATTTCCCAGCACCCACATGGTGGCTAACAACTATCTGTAACTCCCTTACAGGGGATCCAAGGCCCTCTTCTGATCTCCTCGGGCATTGCATGACAGAGGTATACTTCCATGCATGCAGGCAATACTCATACACATACAATTGAAAAATAATAAAAATTTAAAAAGTGAGGAGGGGTCTTGGGGCTGGAGAGATGACTCAGTGGTTGACAGTACTTGCTGCTCTTGCAAAGGACCCAAGTTCAGTTCCCAGCACCCACCGGGCAGTTCACAACTACCTGTAACTTCAGTTCCAGGGATCTGATGCCATCTTCTGACCTCTGTGGGCACTACAAGCACATGGTGCGCTTACAGGTGTACTTACATGCAAGCAAAACACTTAAACATGTGAAATAAAAATAAATAAATCTTAAAAAATAAACAAATAGAGGGTCTGGACCCAGAGAGATGGCTCAGCAGGTAAAGGTGTTTGTCGCCAAGCCTGAAGACCTGATGTGATCCCTAGGACCCACATGGCGAAAGGAAAAAAAAACACTCCTGCAAGTTGTCCTCGGACCTCATACACACACACACACACACACACACACACACACACAAACTAAATAAATGTAAAAAAAAAACTGAAAAAAAGAGCTAGTAGTCAGACATAATGATATATAGCTATAATTATAGCCTTTAGGAGGCAGAATCGGAGGGACTGTGATTGGAGGCCAGTCTGAGCTGCACAGAGAGACCTTCTCAAAAGCAAGCACAAAATCAAAGAGGGAAGGCAAGGCATGGAAGCCTTCTGCATGAGAAATGGCCTTTTCAGTCCAGGACTCTGCAAGATCAAAGGAAAGAGAAAAGAAAGTCTTTGCTTATTTGACCTAGCACTGCCCTAAGTGTTTAGCTGAGCCCTGGAGGCAAAACATCGATAGACTAAATGGCTTTGAAAGACAGAGTCCAGGTGCTTTTCCTGTGGCAGAAAAGCTGCCTGTCCACTTCCTGGGCCCTTTGATCACCTTGGGAACCAGCTGGGGCTGGGAAGGCACCAGTCAGGCCAGGTCACTGCTGTTCCTCCATGGTGTGAGTTTATTGGGTGCGCCTGCCAAATGGCATCTGTGGTCAGTCCTAGGGGCCTCATACCCTCTCAGAACAGGTGGTGACAGTGCTTGTGGAAAATTAACAGTGAGCACATTCTTAGGAAAGCAGCCCCCACCTTTACCTCATTCAGAAATGCAATGAAGGCACCATGTATTAGCCCACTGGAAAAGGTTGAACAGTGCCTACAATGGCCTAGAGGGGAGATCTGTGCTATCAATGAACTATCTCAGGGCTCATTTAAGATGAAGTATTTGTAATGTGAATAGATTAGCTCTAGGAACACCATCCTGGACTCTCCCCTGCTCAGGCCAGGCCCTTCTATGTCCTGTGGCGGGTTCTGAGTTCTGCTTCCCCTCTGTATTGACCATGGAGGACTGAGGAATGGGGCCTAGCCTCCTTTTCTTCTGGCTTTCCTTCTGCTATGAAAGTAGCTAAATGAATTTTCCTGTTTATTGTTGCTGGGAGCAGATGTGGGCAAGCTCCCGAATTCCAGATCCTCACGAAGTTCTCTCAGAGGTTTTCCCAGTATGACCTCTTCACCCCTTGCAGGATCCTCCATGTTTATGTTTAATTAGCCACAGGGCTCATTCCCTCCTCAGAGTTCACAAATGGCCATTTCCCTATAAAACCCAACTTCTCAGTCAGGAAAAATAATGTCTTCTGCAAGTGATTCAGGCAGAAAAGTGACTGTCACTGTCTCGACAGAAGTCAGGAATGAGGCCTGTAGGGACAGGAAAGTGTCTTTTGAAACCGAGGCTAGCAGAATTCTATCGGACATGTGATCTACAGGCATGCCTACCTCAGCCCAGACCTGGCTGAGGAGACTGTGGAGCCAGGAGATGCCAATCAGAAAGTCATGCTCTGAGGCCCTTTCCTACCATGTAACTTTCCCTGGGCATAACCAAGAGAAAATTAAGGAAACAGTAAACTCAAGACAAGTGCTCCCATGTAATAAACAACACGAGAGTGGTAGGGAACATGGCCAGTGTGACAGCAAATACACTTTCCATCCTACAGGGATTTATTGTTTTCATCACCTATTTTTACAGACTTATTGTGGAAAAATGTGAAAAACCCAAAGAATGAGAGCAACTCAGAAGATAGATACCGGGAGTACAGTTTAATGAAGAAGCTTCACAACTTGTATGCTCAAGTCCCATTGGTCCCATTTCCAGTACCAAAAGAAATAACCTTCCCCAACCAACAATCTAGACTTCTGCTTTAGAATTAGATTTTCTTCTCATTCTTTTTTTTGTATACATTTACATTTTTTCACAGATTTTCATCATACCATGTAATACAGAATTAAAAACAAAATTTTATGTGTACAAGTATTTTGTCTGCAAGCACGTAGGGTGCACCATGTGTGTGCAATGCCTATGGAGGCCAGAAGGGGGCACTAGATCCCCTGGAATTGGAGTTACTATTGTCAGCCATCAAGTCTATGCTGGGAACCAAATCCCAGCCTTCTGTAAGAGCAGGAAATGCTCTTGACTGCTGAGCCATCTCTCCAGGCCCCATATATATTTTTTTTCCATTATGCAGTCTAGCAGTCTAGGCTGGCCTTGAATTCACAATCTTTCTGCAGTGTTTTTTTTTTTTTTTTTTTTTTTGTAGCATTAGAAATGAAAATCAGGGCCTCACTTATGCCAGGCAAGCACTCTATCACTGAACCGTATCCCCAGCACCAATACAGAATTTTTAAAAGTTAGATTTATTCTTTTAGTGTATATGTCTATGTGTATGGGTTCACATGCATATCTAGCATGCATGTGGTAGTGATGGAACAACTTACTGGAGTCAGCTCTCTCCTACCATGTTGGTCTCGATGGTTAAACCCAGGCATCAGGCTTGGGGCAAGCACCTTTGATCCATCTTGCTGGTCTTAAAGTTTTTGGTTTTTTGAGACAAGGTCTTGTTATATAGCCCAGCTTAGCTGGGAACTCAGAGTATTCCTCTTGATTTGGCCTCCTATGTGCTAGGATCCTCTATGTGTATCACCCTACCTAGCTCCAGATTTTTAAATTAAGATTTATTGAACACTTTTTTTTGGTCTTTTTGAGACAGGGTCTTCCTGTAGCTGTAGTTGGCCTGGATTCACTATGGAGACCAGGCTGGCCTTGAATTAACAGAGATCCACCTGCCTCTGCCTGCCAAGTTCTGGGATTAAAGGTGTGTGCCACCACGCCCAGCTACTGAACACATTTTACTTATTTTTATTTTATGTGTATGAGTATTATGCTTGCATGTATGTAAGTGCGCCCGTGTCATACAGTGCCTGAGGAGGGCAGAAGAGGGTGTCCGATCCCCTGGAACTGGAGTTATGGGCAGTTGTTAGCCACCATGTGGGTGCTGGGATTTGAACCCAGGTCCTCTACAAGAGCAGCCAGTGCTCTTAACCACTGAACCACCTCTAGCCCCTCTAACACATTTTAAGTCCTCAGTTCTAATCAAATTTATTTATATAACAGTGCAGTGGTTGAAAGGGTAGGCCAGCCTAGCTACAGAGCTACTTCAAGGCCAGCCTGTGCATCTTAGTGAGACCCTGTCTTAAAATGAATGTGAAAGACAAGAAAGAGTTGAAGGTGTTGCTCAGTAGTAGAGCACTCACCTAGCATGCAGTACTACAAACAAATAAACCAAAAAATTAAAAAAGTTGAAAGGTTAAACCAGTTTGCAGTAGCCCAGAGGAAAGGCTGTAACTCTGGACAGGACAGAAGCACAAGCTGAATGTTCAGGGCAGGGGCAGAGGACAGTTCAGTGCTGCTGGTTAAGGGACTTTCCAAGCCCATGTGGCCCTTACCATTGTGGTCATCCAAGTCAATAAGTTCTAAGTATTTCACATTTCTTAAATAATGAAAAAAGCCAAAAGGTAAAAATTACCCATAAGTTCTTATAACTACTTCTTGAAGTAGGCTCTGTTTGATTTTCCCCTTTTACAGATGAAGACTGTGAAACACAGAGAGGCCCAGCAAGCAGGTTCCTGTTCACTTTCTCAAGCCTGGCCTAGGTCTAGTGGACTCACTGTACAGGGTCTGGACACTTTAAACTACAAGGAGAATTAAAGGTTTTATTTGTTGTTGTTGTTGTTACTGTAAAAAAAAATACCTGAGACAATCAACTTTAAAAGAAGAAAGGTTTATTTTGGCTCACAGTATTGTTAGGTTTCAGGCTAGGAGCTACTCAGGCCAGGCTCACCTTCCCAGCCTCTTCCTCTCTCTAGCTTCACAGATGGTGTAAAAGAAATGACAGGTATCCCATTGAAACTGTGAGTCTGTAACCCTCACTTCTCCAAAAGAGTTGGAAGGCTCTCCAACCTAGAACACTGACAAGCCCCCGGCTGTGCCCCTGCAGTCATAAAAGGCTACAAGTGTGCCCTATGTGTCCCATGTGGCATGGGACCTTCTCCTCTGAAGCCTGTAAGAGAGGATTTCTGCTCTGCTTTGTGGGCGTGAACTCCTTTCAGAACCCCTGCCATGTTGTCTGTCTGTCTTTGGCATTAAGAACTCTCCTAAGGACTAGAGAGATGGCTCAGCAGTTAGAAGTTCCTGCTGCTCTTGCAGAGGAGCCTAGTTCAATTCCCAGCACCCACACTGGGTAGCTCACAATCACCAGTAACGCCAGCTCCAGGGGCATCCAATGCCTCTGACCTCCACAGACACTGGCACTCACGTGTACAGACCCACACATGTCATTAAAATAAATCTGAATGTCTGGTGTGGTGGTTCACGCCTTTAATCCCAGCACTTGAGAGGCAGAAGCAGGCCAGCCTAGTCTACACAGTGAGTTCAACTGGCCTCACTGCATTTGGGACTGTGGTATAGCAGTGTATCATGATGGGGTGTGTGGCCAAGGATACTGCTCACCTTGTGGTAGCAAAGATGGAGAGGAAGTAGGGGGGAAGGAGAAGGAAGAAGTGGCAAAAGGCCCAATATGCTTTCTTGGACATGTCCCAGTGACTTAAATTCTTCCAATTAGGCCTTACCGTTTAAAGGATCTGTCATCTCAAAGTGTACCATAGGCTGGAGACCAAGCCTTCAACAACTGGCCCTTGAGGGACACTCAGTTGAACCACAGCACTCTTATACATCAGTGTGGGTGACTGGGAAGAAAGCAGTTAAGGGGTCCTCTTGCACCCTCTCCAGTGGGGGCTCAGCAGCAGGAAGGTGGAGAGCAAATGCCTGGTTACTAAGAACCTTGACAACACAATGGATATGCACCCAACACATTTGAGGGACCCACCTTGAGGCAATCAGCAGGAACCCATGAAAGCATCCTAAGAAAGAGCCTGCCAGAGGCCAGTGAATCAGGCACCAGTGAGAGGGGTGGGAGGAAACCTCAGTGAGATGTGAAGCTTCCAACTGGCAGTTGGGAACTCAACACCCAAGGAGCCAGGAATGAAGTACAACCCCAGGTGCAAATGGAGCCAGAAAAGGCTGTTTGACAGTCGTCAACCATCAGATGGCCCCAGCAACTATTGTCTACCATATTGGAACTGCCCTGTGGCAGCAGTGGGTGCAAAGGTGATCAAATTTTGCTGCAGTAACTGGAAACTCTTCTCCTGGGCACAGCCTGTCTTGTGGTGCCCTTCTGAATGATGGCTGAGCATCTGCTTCCCTCTGACTGCCTTGGCAGGAAAGGGAAGGGGTTCACCAACCTAAATGGGAACTCTTTTGGTGGTCTTGGTACTCCCTCTTCCTTCCAGGTACCACAACGCTTTCCTGGTTGATCTGTATTCTACACTTCTCATTTACAGACACATACCCAGCCAACCAGGGTCCGTCTGAGTCCCTATAACATGGTGTGCAGGTTCTCAACTGCTTGTTGGACCATTCCTAGAAGAAAGAAGAGTCTGCCTTTCAGATCAGCTAGACACAAACTACTCCAAGATTTAACCCACTGCTGCAGGCAGGACACACACACACACACACACACACACACACACACACAGAGGACAAGGTGGGATGGGATCTTTTTCCTATCTCATTCTTTGAGACTTGATGCTCTGGCTGCAAGTGGGAATTTGTTCCTGCTCTGGGGACTAACTTACTGGTTCCTGCCCACCAGGAACCCACCACTTTAGATCTGCTCTCTACAGATTCATTCTAGGAGGAACTGCTCTCAGTTGGCATCCCAGGGCCTGAGAGCCTAGAGCTATAAACACTTTCTATAATCTCTCAGTATCACTGAGAAGTTTGCTGTTAGTTCTGTCATTCCTGTGTGGTGGTGACCTTCTATACTATTCGAGTTGCTATTCCTGTGTAAATAGTCATCCTTTGTTATATGCCCACTTCATTTTGTTTCTTTGGTCTTTTTGAGACAGGGTCTCCCTGTAGCCCCAACTGGCCTGGATTCGCTATGGAGACCAGGCTGACCTTGAATTCACAGAGATCCAACTGCCTCTGCCTCCTGAGTGCTGGGATTAAGGGGATGCACCACCATGCCCTGTCTCATTTTTGTTTTTAAAAAACATATTTTATTGTTTTTATTTATGTGTATGAGTGTATTGCCTCCATGAATATAAGTGCACTTGTGTTGTGCAGTGCCCAGAGGTCAGAAGAGGGCGTCAGACCCCTTGGAACTGGAGTTATGGAGTTAACCACCATGTGGGTGCAGGGAACTGAACCTGGGCTCTCTGCAAGAGCAGCCAGTGCTCTTAACCACTGAGCCATCTCCCAGACACGCCCCCCCCTCCCGCCCCGCCTTTGTCTTTTTGAGACAGAGTATCCCAGTAGCCACAGCTGACCCAGATTCACTATGGAGACCAGACCTGCCTTGAACTCACAGAGATCCGCCTGCCTCTGCCACCCGAGTGCTGGGACTAAAGGCATGCACCACCACACCCGATTCCTCTTATTTTTTTGTTTTGTTTTTGAGACAGGGTCTCCCTGTAGCCCCAGCTGGCCTGGAACTCACTATGTAGACCAAGCTGGTCTCAGTCTCATAGAGATCTGCCTGCCTCTACCTCCTGAGTGCTGGGATGCCCACTTTATTCTTGAAGCAAGGAAAGAACTTGGTTGGAGAGAGAAGAATCAACTGTCTCATTGGTGAAGTTTGTCTCTTGAAGTTGCCCCTTCACTTTTCCTAAAATTGTTTATAAATAGGATGGCACTATAGTTTGAACATGGATACGTCTCCAAAGGTTCATGAATGAAAGACCTGGTCACCAGTTGGTGCTGTTGGGAGATGGCAGAGACTTTAAGAGGTAGGACCCCGTAGAAGTCTCAGACCATGGCACTTGGGAGGTGGAGTCGGGAAGATCAGGAGTTCATGGTCATGCTCAGCTACAAATTAAGCTTGAGGCCAGCCTGGGATAAATGAGACCATTTCTCAAACCAACCCCAAACAACAAAAACACCAACAAAAGTAACAACCTGCAATACATAAAATATCAGATTTGCCTTGACTGATCATTTAAATTACTGAGCTGAATCTTGGAGGGGTCACCATGGGGAACTGAGGGGAAGACTCACAGGTCCAGAGTTCACTTCTGGTGGCAGGAGAAATTTCTAATTGCTCAATTCTAAAGGGCCAGTCGGAGACAGTGGGAGACAAATAAATGTTTTTGTTTTTTTGAGACAGGGTCTCCCTGTAGCCCCAGTTGGCCTGGAACTTGCTATGTAGACCAGGCTGGTCTCAATCTCACAGAGATCCTCCTGCCCATGTCTCCTGAGTGCTGGGATTAAAGGTTTTGATCACAAGACCTGCCTGTACTTGTTCAACATGATGCAGACAGAACATGTTCTGTCGGGTCTTCGTTTCTTTGGCAGAGGTGTATTTTCTCGGTATTGCCACCAACCAGCCGTCTGGAGATGGTCTGTGCACTGGGACACTGCAGGAGTTGCCCAAAGACTGTGATTCAGTGCCAGGGTTCAGTGCTGTGGCTCAAGTTGTTGTCTTTTGGGACATGCCTGCCAGGAGAGAGCCTCACAGGTCGTCACAGTCAGTTGTGGAGGGTCCTGGGCATCACTGTGGCTGTCCACCAGAAGAAGTGATGGAATCACCACTCATACAAATGAATTCCTGTAACTGTTCAGGTAAATGATTTTGACCCCAGAGAAGCAGGGTAGGACAGTCCTCTTGGCAAAAACACAAATTCACAGCAGAAGGGCAAGTGAAGGCATGCCTGACAATGATCTCCCAGTGTCACCGAAGTGGGCTGAGCCCATGAGATTAAGTGCTGCCATTTAAACTATTCTGGGCAACAGCTTCTATTTCTGTGCTGCTTTACAGCTTTCTTTACAAAGTCACAGAATGGTGGAGCAGCTGAAGGAGGCTTAACAATGATCTGCAGCTGTGGACCTCAAGTTCCTCCGATCATGGACACGAATTGGATGAGCTCTACAGATCCCCACTTGAAGGCTACCCGTTCCTCAGCTTCTGCACATTCTCCCCAGGGGGTGGCACAGACCTCTAAGCTCTACTTCTTGGTTTTTGCTAAGAGCCACCTCTCCTAACCAGGCTGAAAATGCCAGGCAGCCCATGTAGATGGATCATAAAATGTGGTCCCAACCCTGGCCAAGATGAGGAGGTCTGTGAGGAGCAGTGGATGGCACGGGGGGGCCGGGGGTGGTGTACCTGCCTTGAATTATTGGTTCTAGGAGTCTTACCATTGTAATGCACCACCACGCCCAGCCTTGTCAGGGTATTTCATCACAGCAAGGAGAAAAGTAACTACAAGGCAGGTAGTAAGAAACAGCGCTTATGAAAATATAGGCTCTCCATGGACTCCTCAGTTCCAACCTGTTACTCCTTGAGCTTCAACTTCTACATTTGCCAGCTTCCTATTAGGTTGCCATTAGGCACTGCCTATGAGAGGGGGGATGTACATTCTTGTAGGAACTTTCCTCATCTTCAATGCTCAGCCCATCATCCAGAAGTGGCTCAGAGGATGGTCTAGGAAGCCACTGTGGCTGGTGCCACCTTTCTTCAACCAAGAGAGTAGTAGGCATGTCAGGGATGTTGACCTGCTACCAGGGAGGCAGCACTGGGCTGACATCTGCTTCTAAGCACCCCACCATCAGCACCTCACTAGTTTGACCACCTGCTAGCTCCACAGCTTTGGCTCTTGGTGGTTCAGAGAAACAAAATCCTTTAAAATTGTTTCTGGAATTCCTATCAAGTGCTAGGCAGACACAGAGATCACACCTCAAAGTTTCATTATTGGCTGTAAACCAAAGTCTCACTCTGGTTTATTCAAATCTAAAAAGCCCAGCCTGGTCCCTGGGTGAGTAGCACATGGCTAAAATTAGCCTGGCCATCTGCTGAGACAGCAGCAAGGCTATTCTGAGCCCCAGAGAGCCTGCTTGGAAAGTGGGGCTGGGCTTAGCAGGGAAGTGTCAGAGAGGCCTGCTGCTTTGTGGTCAAGGGGAACAGCAACCAGGGACAGGGCCACACTGGCAGGGAAGCCAGCATCACAGCAGGGGTTCACAGGAGACTGGAAATGCACATGGCAGGTTCTGGGTCCTCTTTGCCTCCTAGTTTCTTACCTGGAACTTCCTGATTACATTCAGACACAGGCAGTACCTTTCTCTGGATTTCAGCAATCATGGCCCAAACTGTTGAGTGCATGTCATAGGTAAGGAGCCATGCTGAGGACTTCACAGGGACCAGTGGGCACAGTCTCACAATTCTGACAGATGCCAGATTTGGGTGATTTAGAACAGAATATCCCACTTATGAAGTCAGTGAGAGCAAGGGCTCGCTGGGACCTCTGGGTCAATGACCAAGGTTTAAGGTCCTCTTCTGTGGACCAGGATCTCTGTTTCTGCTTCTGGAGAGGAACAGTATTCCTCAGTTAAGAATTTATTCAACCGAGGCAGGAGAGATGACTCAGCAGTTAAGAGTACTGGCTGCTCTTGCAGAGGACCCTGGTTTGTTTCCCAGAACCCACATGGTGACTCACAGACCTCTGTAACTCCAGTTTCAGGGGATGACTCCCTCTTCTGGCCTCTTTGGGTATGGCATGCATGTGATGTACTTATATACGTGCAGGCAAAACACATAAAATATAAATACTCCACAGGCAGAGTCCAGTTAATTATGTACTTGTGGGTTAACAGCCATCATCAGGAATCCTGCTCAGGCAGCTTGCTGTTTGTATTAAACTGCAGTCAGCAGGGGTGGGGTGGACACACACCTTTGATCCCAGCACTCAACAGAGACAGGCAGATCTCTGAGATCAAGGCCAGCCTGGTCTATATAGGGAGCTTCAGGTCAACCTGAGTTACAGGGAGACCCTGTCTCAAAAAAAAAAAAAAAAAAAAAAAAAAAACAAAAAAACCAAAACAAAAAATTCCCCACAAAATCAAACTCAGAACAAAAGCAAAAACAATCTGCAGTCAATGTCCCCAGCTGGTCACCTCAGCGCTGTTTCTACAATTGGTCCCAAAGCTTAGCTGGTACTTACCCTTCCTTCTTTCACAGCCCAGCCCATACTTGATCTTTGTAATTTTGTTATATTTACATATGTTTGCACACGTGCCATGGTGTGCATGTGGAAGTTAGAGAACAGCTTGCAGGAGTCAGTTTTGACCTACCATGTGGGTCTTGAATTCAGGTAGTCAGACTTGCTGGCAAGCATCTTTACCCATGAGCCATCTCATGAGCTTCCATACTTGATTCTGACCTCAGCCACAACCTGAGCTAATTGAAGTGACCCTAACCTTCAGTACTGAAGGGTGGGAGTCTTCAGCAGTCCTGTTGCTGTGTTCTTCTAGGCCTTTCCTATGGGAGCATAGACATGATGAGAAGCACTGGCTTCCTCTGGGCAATCAGGACTAGCCAGTACAGTCAGTCGGGTCCTTTGCCTGTATGGTGCTCCCTGGTGTAAAGAGGGTTAGCAGCTAGGGAGCAGCCTTCTCTCCCTGGGAAGACCTTTGTGTTCACTTGGGGGACTAAGACTTATAAAAGTAATGTAGAGTTCTTTCAGTTCCACTCTTGGCTCCCCATGCACCAGAACCATGGGAACAGCAGCTTATGTTGGTCTCTGATCTAACCCAGCCACAAAGGCTGTACCCTGTCTCTTCAGGTGCTGCCGTGCAATTGCAGTTATGGATCAATCCATTTTTGAATTAGGGCCTTGATGGGTGGTAGGATAAGTGGCAAAGCCAGCTAGTTCACAGCACTAAGCCCACTGCTCAATCTGCCAGGTTAGCAGCTTGATCAGAAGCAAAGTGAAAGGGAAGGCCTCATAGTGACTGGGCACTGAGGTCACGCAGTGCACAGGATGAACACTTAGGTGCCACTAGGCCAACAGGGGGCAGCATTTTCACACCAGGGCCCATTCACCATAAGTTTAGAGGCCTTATTTTCTCTTTTCACTAAGTCTCAAAAAAAAAATGTATCTTCTTATAACCTAGCTTATCTGCTGTAGGCTAGCAGAGCAGCAATGAACATCCACCCAAGATGGAGCCACACAAACAAGTCCATTCCACAAGGACCAGTGGGCAGCTAGTTGCCTCCAGCTCCATGTGGAGATGGATGGGCAGAATAGGGCACACAGGAAGGTGGAGACAGGAGGGTCAAGAGTTTAAGGTCACCCTTGGCTACTGAGGGGCAGCGAGATACTGCTTAATACCACACCTCACTAAATCCTGAGTCTCAACAAGATTCAATGTGAAGTGCCCTAGTCAAAACACCATACCTGGGGCTAGAGATGGTGCAGCACTTAAGAGCACTGGCTGCTCTTGCAGAGGACCCAGGTTCAGTTCCCAGCACCCACATGGCTGCTAACAGCCATCCATAACTCCTGTTTCAGGGGATTCAATGCCTTCTTCTGGCCTCTGCACCTACATGTAGGTAAAGCACTCAGAAACCAAAACTAATA
The DNA here is from genome assembly GCF_000622305.1 of Nannospalax galili. Classification (NCBI taxonomy): domain Eukaryota; kingdom Metazoa; phylum Chordata; class Mammalia; order Rodentia; family Spalacidae; genus Nannospalax; species Nannospalax galili. The sequence goes on along the minus strand of NW_008358858.1, from coordinate 1,004,215 downwards.
ATTTCTTAAAAAGCTAAAACATAAAACACAACAAAAAGCAAAACCCCACCACCACACCTCCATAGGGTATTTCTAAATTTCTGGGGAGTCCCAGAATCTGGGAGAAAGGAAAATGTTCCCCTTCAAGTGAATGAGAAACCCTGAAGCAGCTGAACTTGCTTTCCTGCATCATAAAACCATGTTAATTTGCATTTTTAAACTGGTGTTGGAAACAGAACCCTTGTTAGGCAAGTGTTTTTACCACTGAGCCACACCCACAGCCCAATAAAATGGTCTTTTTTGGGGGGAGAGGACTTTTATTATATACTAATTGTACAAAGTAATGGGTTTCATATTTCCACACATGTACATTAATTTTGGTTGAATTCACCCATTATCCTTTCTTACCCCATTTTCCCAATAAAATCATCTTTTAAAAAACAATTGTGTGGTGTACGCATGTGGGAACATGTGTGCACATGCACTGAGATGTGTGCACCATGCATTCATGTGTCCTGACTAGCAATCAGCTTTGGGTACTCACTGCCCTTCACTTAGTTTTTCAGACAGGGTTACTTGCTGAACCCAGAGCTCACCATCCCTCCCATCTGTGTCCTCCAGTGCTGGGATTACAGGTACATGCTGCCACATCAAGTTTTCTATGTGGGTGTTAGCTGAACTTAGGAACTCATGCTTGTGTGGCAAGAACTTCACCTACTGAGCCACCTCCCCAGCCCCAACTCATTGTTTTCCTGAGACAGGGTCTGACTTGTAGCTCAGGCAAGGCTTTTAACTAGTGAACCTGCTGTCTGTCTTCATAGTGTAGAACATTATTATATCTGGCAAGAAAATCACTGTTGAAGGCTAAGAAATCACCTTCTAGGGGCTGGGCTCAGCAGTTAAAAGCAGTGACTGCTCTTTCAGAGGAACCAAGTTCAATTCCCAGCACCTAGATGGTGGCTAACAACCATCCGTAATTCCAGTTCCAGGGGATCTGACGCCATCTTCTGATCTCCACAGGTACTGCATGACAGGGGTGCACTTATACACACACAGGCAATACACCCATACACATAAGTGGTGTGGATGTTTGTTGAAGGAGCTGTTTTTATGTCCCAAAGAGGTCAACATCCTAGTCACACACATCAACACAGAATCCTGCTGGCCAACACACTGGAGGAATGCACAGTGCCACTCATGACCTCTGTAAGCACAGCATGTGCTGTGTTGCAACAACATGGCCTGAAACATGAGCTGAAGGTGGGGATGAGCAGCTATTGCTGCCCGTGGGTTACATGTCCAGACACAGGAAGGAGGACAGCTTAGCAGGGGAGGCTGGGTATCCCTCTGTGTGCAGCACTCTGGGTTTGGTGCAAACCTGCCCTGCCCCATTAAAAAAAAGCAAACAAGGGGGAGGGGGAGCAAGAGGAATAGAAGTGACTAGGCCAGGAAGGACCACAGAGCCTTGTACTAGAATCTCCATAGAAACTGTTTCATCTTAACATGCAAAGGCCATAACTTGCACGGTGTTCATTTTTTTTCCTTTTAGGAAGAAAATGCAGAGAGCAAGCAATAGATAAAAATTAAGAATGTCTTTAAGAAAACTATACCAGGGTACAATGCCTGGGCCCAGGAAGGCTGTATACACAACTGGAAAATTCAGAGCCATATTAGGGAACATTCTTCTGAAGGACCAAAGGAACAGGACCAAATTTCTCAGCTCACATCATTTTAAACATAGAGGTAAAAGAGGGCTGGATGTTGTGGGTTTGTTTGTTTTTTGTATGCTAGGCATGTGCTCTACCACTAAACTACACCCAAGCCTGGTTTTTTAAATTTATAGATGTGCTCAATCTCAAATCTGGCTGCTGTTCTCAGGGTAAGACATGACCTTTTTTTTAAAAAAAAAAAATTTTTTTTTAATTATTTTTATGTGTATGAGTGCATTGCTTGCATGTATGTGAGTACACCATGTTGTGCAATGCCGTGGAGGTCAGAAGAGGGCTTCAGATTCCCCTGGAACTGGAGTTAAGGACAGTTTGTAGCCACCATGTGGGTGCTGGGAATCGAACCCAGGTCCTCTGCAAGAGCAGTTAGTGCTCTTAACTGCTGAGCCATCTCTCCAGCCCCGACATGAGCTTCTTAAAGATGAAGGGAGAAGGGGCTGGAGAGATGGCTCAGTGGCTAAGAACACTGG
>NW_008358858.1:986679-1000956 GCF_000622305.1 Nannospalax galili | reverse complement strand
AAAAAAAAAAGGGAGAAAGGAGCCGGTGAACACTGCAGTGTAATATGGTAGAGTCTTCATTAGAATAAAATAAGAAATGTGAATCTGTCTTTAGAAATCAGTTCTGATTACAGGGAACCCAGTAAGCAATCACTTTAAAAATACTTTGTTTAATCAGGTACTGTGAAGGTAACTGCTTTTCTGTGTTGCTAAAAAGGTGAGGAGTAGCCAATGAGCTATCCTGAATGGCTGGCTTAAGACAGGCTCTTGGTTCAAAGGTGCTAGAGACTTTCAGCAAGTTAGATACTGAAAAAAAGGTAAGCACTTAACTGTCATTCAACCAATACACTCATGTTCCCTTTCAGAAACCTAACCCTTCACTGTGGTCAGGTCCCTCAGTTTAGTCACATACCTGGCTTCTACAGGACATGGCTGTAGCCCACAAATAACACCAAAACAAAAAAAACAGCCCTCAGCTTGAGGTTCCTAGGGGTTATGGGGTGGGAGTCCTCTGTGGCTGTCATCTCAGGCCTGTATCTCTTGTTTCTGGTCTACAAATCTCATTCTCCTTTTGTAAAATGCCAGAAGGAACCCTGACTTTGAGAGAGAGAAGTCGCACATAACACTTAAGTTTCAATCTCAAATTTAAGGTAGCCCTATGAGGCCCTGTGGCTTCAGGACAGTGTAACATGAGTCTTATCACCACAAGCACTGGTAATCTGAAGGGAGCCTTCCTATGCTTGGTGTTTGGTTTTCTGCCACTCAGATAGGAAGTTCCCAACGGGCAAGACACAGCTTGCAGACTGGCACTCTTGGGGTTCAATACTTACAGGTCCCTGCTCTGGAGACCTCTCACGGTGAAGATGAGCCACACAACACAGGAGTGGAGAGCCATTTGCATTTTAATTGAGAATGATTAGCCCTTAAGTGGCTATACTGGTGATTACAGATGGTTTCAATTTGGAAGACAAAATTGCTCATGGATAAATCAGGAATTCCAAATGCAGAATCAAGCACGAACTAGGTATTGTGAGAGCTTCTTTGGTTAAGTGCGTCAAGAGGAAGCTCCCTCTTTCCATCTCTCCATGTCCATCATAAAACCCAAAGCAAAACAAAAGCCTCAAAAACTAAGAAGGGACAAGCACAAGATTCTTAAAAAAGAAAACCTACATAGTATGAAATTAGTTTTTATTTTTAGCTCAAAATAAATGCATAACATTTTGCCAAAATCAAAACTAAAGATGAACACTTAAAAAGGGGGAGGATGCACATTTTTCCCTCCCTGGAGAGACCAGTAAGGCAGACACCGTGATGTAGCTTGCTTTTTTCCTCAGGACTAGTCTAGGCAAACAAAACAAAAACCTCTCCCCAGTGTTTCCTCTACTGTCAGCTGTATCTACCGGGGCTGTGCCTGGTAGGATATAACCCCAAACCCTCCCGCCCCAAACCAACATGGAAGAAGGAATCTGAAACGTTAGGAAACCTTTAACCTGTTCGTATAAAATCCTTCCTAAGGAGATTCAGCGAGGGTAATGCCCCTCTGCAGCATAGCTGAGGTTTTTCGGTGTGTCCTGGGTGCATGGGCACCTTGGGGGAATTTATCCCCTCAGTCCCTGGGGTGCTGGGCTCACATTTTACCACAGGGATGTCTTAAAATTGAATTTCAGTTTCAGCAGATACTTCAGATTCACCTGAGCAATGTCATAGACAATGTACCTGAGGAGGGAGAGTGAGTCAAGGAGCCAACGATTTAGAGTCCCTGAGACCCAGTTTCCCAAATCCAATCCCTTGGAAATGGGGGAAGGCTGGTGCTGGGGGAGCCAGGTTTATCCATACAGCAGGGGAGTCAGGCCTCTAAGTAAGCACAAGAGACCATCCAAGGGGAACGTTGCCAACTCTACCCATACCATCCTGCCCCGGGTGACATTAGCACATGTATCCAATGGCACAGCTCCTGAACGCAGAGTGCAGTCATGAAAGGATACTCGTTATACAGCAGGCAGGTGTCATTAACACCTGATGGGATCCCAGTCCCCAGTGGAACCTCTACACCCTCCAGTGTGATGCTGGCCGAAGGGTCAGGAGTGGTTTTGCCCAAACCTGCAAGACAGGGCAATTGTTAGGTATGAGAAGGGATGTGAAAATGTCCTGGGGACATGAGGTCTACTGGGTGTGTGTTCAGATCCTATGCTCTGCCCCTCAGATGCAAACCTGGAGGCTGTAAAGTAAGGTTCCCAGGCATTAATCCTAGCTGGTTTTAATGAGAAGTCACAGCAGCTCCAATGGGGTCATACTGCTGCTGAACAGAATTCAACTGAGTCACTCCAAGGCCTTGATCATCATGTGCTACCCAGTCAGCAATCTTTGGTGCGCCAGAGGTCCCCCTCCCTGCCAGCTACAGCTGGTCAAAACCCCAGGGCAACTAAGTGTTCCTGGTGCCCCACAGAACTTCTATGGCATTGTGACACTAGCTGCTGCCAGAGCGTGAAACGTTTTTATTTTTAAATGAACCCCTGGCTGACAGCCTCAAGAACCCAGCCTTGAGGAAAGGCACAGACCCCACCTCTCCAAATCCACCATGTATGTCTGGCTGGAGGGATAGTACCTTTGACACTGTGTTTGCCCTTGGGTAACTTGCTGATATGCGAAGCATGCTTAAGTTCATACCTATTCAAAAGAGACAAGTCTCGGAATCCATCCTCACCATGGAACCTCCCTCTCCAGCTCCTGGACTCCTCAAAGCTTGGAGTTTCTTTTCAAGTATAGAGTCTACAATGACCGCCACTGCTTTGGGGCTACTTCTAAAGAAAGGGATTATCTGGAGCTGTGGCCAGCTGCTTGGAGGTTCCTGTCTAGTCTACCGTGGCCTAGTCCACCAACTTGCTCTTTTGGTTACAACTGATAAGATTAAGTGGTTGCCTGAACCAAGCTGGAGGAATCAGATCTCTGTGAAGAATTCAGACCTGAGATCAAGGGCCTGTTTCCCCGAGGTGGTCTCAGTGAGGAGTAGGGGTGTCACATGGTAACCATCCTGTAAGCAATTCCACCTGTTTCCCCTTCCTCAGAAAGGACAGATGTTCCTGTCCTTTTGTTTTCTCAGGCATTCCTTAACTTGAGTTGCTTTCTACTTACAAAGAGTCCTCCTAATTTGAGAGTCCAGTATCTGGTGGGGGGATTTCCATGGTCAGTGCTTGGCCAAGAAACCTTTTGTTCTTCCAGCTCATTCTTCCCGCCCTGGCCTCAAGGGCCAGGACACTTACATGTTTCCAAGAGCAACTTCTCCCAATAGTATTAGGCCAATGGGGTCTCCCTGAGATGTGTGGCAGTAGTTGGCACTCTTGGATACCATGTCGGCAAAATAGATCCCTTTCCCAAACATGTAGCCTGTCTGGAGAGTTGGAAGAGAGACAGCTGAAAACCTTTAAAGGGAAGTCAGGCTTTCCAGTCAGTGCCCACATAAGCCACCACCTAGCCAAGCCCTGCAACCATCACCTCCACGAGGCACCTGCTTTGTCAAATGCCAGTGTTGCATGAGGGGCTTTAAGAAGTCACCTAACAATTCTGGACCCCACTTTCTCTCGACCAGGAACAGAATCTTATGAGGCTAATGTGAAGATTAAATGGTCGCTACTTAGACCAGGGCCAGGCACATGTACATAGCCAACAAACCTGGCCACTTCTAGAGTCTTCCGAAAGATAAGCCCGAGACTTGGGAACTGAGGCCAGTGTCCAGCCACATACAGGATAGGGCACCAATGAGTCACTTAAGCCTCTTCACTTGCCTCACTCTCTACAATCAAATCAGTGCAGGGCTTGGATGGCCACCTCAAAGGGCCTGTTCGGCTGGTTCTTTCCATAACTTGTAGATGATAAAACCATTCCTTATCTTACCCACTTATTGGTGAAAAAGACAGTAGCTCATGGATGCTGCCAGAAGGGGAGAGGTAGAGGAATGCTTGGGCTCCATGTGGCCTGTATCCCAAGCCTGTTCTTTTCATGTTAACACGCCCAATTACCCTTCATGGCACCCCTAGCCTAGACACATTTATTTCAGAAACTGTCTTAAACATGTGCAGCTGGCTCCAGGGTTGGAGCTGGAGCTAGAAAAAAGATGCCTGGCTAAGGCCACTGTGGAGCCACAGCTGAGCCAATACCTCATCAACAAACAGGTCCTATTCTTAGGGCACATGCATTCTCACCTAAGTACCCAGCTCTTAAGGAGTAGACTACTTCAGGGACAAGTACTCCCATACTTCTCCCCATACCTCTGAAGCCAACCACCTACCACAGGTGCTTCAGGTGGGGCTATCCGCAGACCCTGAGATAAGATGCCGGCAAAGTTGGTGGTCCTGGACCCGTGCCATAGCAACCTCCTGTTGTGAAGCTGCTTGAAGGGTTTGTAGCGCTGGCTTTCTCCCTCACGCTCTATCTTAAAGATCTGGGTGGATCATTAACAAAGGAGAGAAAGAAACAGTTGCTCATCACTCTGGTTAACTGGAAGAGCTGACTGGACATGAGCTACTGATACTAACCACCTAGAAAACTTCAGCCTTGTTGCAGTACGGAGGTTTTCCACAGGCCGGGGACCCAATCTATAGAACCCAGGGCCCCACTCACCAGGGACGAGCCATTAAAAAAATTAGTACTGCTGAGTATCAAGGCCAGCCTGGTTTACAGAGTTCCAGGCCAACTGGGGCTACAGGGAGACCCTGTCTCACAAAAGACCAGACCGGACCGGACCAGACCAGATCACTGTGTAGCCCTGGTTGGCCTGGAATTCTCTATGTCGGCTAGGCTGGCCTTGAATTCACTCAGATCCGCCTGCCTCTGCCTCCTGAGTGCTGGGATTAAGGGTGTCTGCTATCACACCTAGATTTTACATTGAATTTTTGATGATTATTTCTGATTCTACAACCAAGTCTGGGGATACTGTAAAGAGCTATTATCAAACTACATAAAAATTACTAATTTCTTACTGGTAAGTCACTTCCTCTGCCTTTTTAAAGCAAAGCAGATCACTCTTTCCTAGTTAGGCCCAGGGGTGGAGAGTAGGCAGGGGAGATATGGCAGAATAGGAAAGGGATAGAGAGAAGGGTTCTTACATCTATCACCTCCAGGTCATAGGCATTGTGAGTGGTGGCGTGAGTGTTCTTAACATACTTCCTGATGACCTCAGCTTCTTCAGAGTCTTTGTCAACCACCTGGAAAACAGGCATCTGGAATCAGGGCAGGGAGACCCCAGGAGGACCCCATGGTGGCAGGAAGAACAAAGATACACAAGATCGGGGGTTCCAGGCCATCCACCAGTAGGCAGGGGCCACAGTCCCATCTGCCTGAACATCACTTCTCTACTTGGATTGCTAGAGAAGGACCTCAGGCCCCTTTTTGTCTATGATCAAGGATGTGGGCCAAGCTAGAAACAGGAGGCACACTGTCAGTGAACCAGAATCAGGAAGAAGGAACAGACTCTGGACCAGCAATCCAACTTACTGAGACAAAACACAGGATAGGAGAAGAAATCACATTATTTTCTCCCCATCCTCAGTCCTAGGGATGGAACCTTAAGAAGGTTCTTGCTACAGGAATTCTGAAGAATGAACACTCAGTCGCTCTTGACTCCTGAGGGCCATGTGTAACACAGCACATGGCCCAACAAGGCATGTCAATGTTACCATACTAAATAAACGGAGTTTATTATGCAGGATGCTATGGACGTTCTCTTAGTCTATTTTAAGTTCAGAAAACCTAGAAATTCTGGTCTTCCTTGCTGCCTCTTAATTAAAAGCTTCAACTATAGATGGAAATGAGAGTTCTTTCACCAAGATCCTACAGCTTTCCCATCAAGAAGGTACATTTGGTATCACACCCTGCTTGTGAGGTAGTGAAGTATGGGGAACAGTTAGCTATCTGGGACTCCACTTGGTTTGGGCTATGTATATGCCCCCTTTCCAATAATGCATGTGGCAGCCTGAAATCCTTAACTGCCCATTACTACACACACACAGAGCCCTCTCCAAACAATGCACCTAGCAACCTGTTAACAACCTAGGGACCCCACCCCTCTGCATAGCTGCACACACATCTTACTCCAAACAATGGAATAAGTTTCACCTCCCCTTCCGGACCATCAGATCTGACAGATTCTGTTCAGTCATATTCTAGTTATATCTAACTCTAAGAGTAGGGAGGTTGATACAGCCTGAACTGGTTTTGGGTACATGTTCAGCAAGGCAAACTGTGTCCTCTAAGTAAATTTTAGGGGGGAATCTCCTATTTATCATCTTATGCCTATGCATAATTGGACATAGAAATGATTAAAATCAGATGCAAATGGGAAGAGACATGCACAGTGGGCAGAGGGCTTATGTAGTCCAAGCCTGTCAATCAAAACAGAGAATCATCCAAACAATGATACTTCTGCAAATCTGTGTTTTTATTTCAATTCCTTGACTAAGAGGCCAAGAACCTAGAAACACCTGCTCAAGGGCAGGCTGGAGAGTGGAGGCACAGCCTAGGAAGGGCAATTCCTGCCTCCCTGAGCCTCTGACACACTAAGTTCAAGGATGTATGTGCTTGAAATAGGGGAAGAAAAGGAACTTTCAACAGAATCTTCAAAAACCAATCACTTTACCAATCTGAGGCACTAGCTCAGGAACCTCCCTGGTTTTATACCAATCTGTGGCACTAGCACAGAAGCCTTCCTTGCTCCCAGGTTTGCAAGAACTACCACTGCCATCTGGATGTGAGAGGTCAGATTCATGGCTCAGCTGCATGTTTAAGGAGCTTTGAAAGCCTTAGTGCACACACTCAGGTTGGAGGCACTGCTCTTGGGTGAGCTGCTGCATACTCGGGAACAGATGGGCACCTCACCTTAATGTCAGTTTTGAGCTTCTCGTAGTTGACATCAATGGGGTCCTTACTGGTGTCATCAGACCCACCCCTGAGAAGACTGTAGGCCACCTCGATGTCCAGGAGGTTGTCTAGCATCTCCACCTTGGCCTGGGGACAAAAGAAAGACCTGGAGCCAACTCCACAGGGGAGGAGACAGACTGACCCCGCTCTTGAACAGAACCTCTTTATGGAGATGACATCCTACACAGTGAGGGACGTTGGTCAGAGCCTGCCCTCAGCTCTCACAGTGGACACGCACAGGCATTCCCTAGAGTGCTAATGAGGCAAGTGGCAGATAAGAGAACTCTTACAAGGCTGACAGGCAGGGAGATGCTTATAAATAAAGATGCCACAAGCTAACCTCAGCCAGGAACTCTTGGGGGCCCTTATGTCAAGACAGTTTAACGGTCCTATCCTAGGCCAGTGGCAATTTTCCAGTCTGACTTGGTAGCACAAAGGAAAGAAAAAGTTGATCCTACCCTTAAAAACCATGGTTAGGAAGGGCAGTTCCAAGGAGTAAGATCCCAGTCCGAGCCCAAGAGCCCATTACCTGTACACTTTCTGCATTATTCAGGAGTGGGGGCTTCTTCATTCCAAAGTCATGGGGGATCAGGGTATAGAAACGATTGGAGAGATCCAGGATCTGGGAGTCACTGCTGCCCTGGGACACTGCCTGGAAGGGAGGGGGCAGAAGGAACACAGGCCTGAAACATCTGGTTGCATGCAAAAGAAGGAAAACGGGTCACCAGAGAACCTTCCCACTGGAGTGGTGGCACTGGCAGGAGCAGGATTCTGCCCTGTAACAGCAGCACTTGTCCACATAATGAACTGTGTTATTTTACACCCCCGTATAAAGCGTTACTGCAGAATCTATGCCCTGGGGTTATGGCTATTGTTGTAAAATTCCTTTGATTTTCATGTTTGAAAATTGTTCAAATGTGGGTGCTCATGGATATATATATATATATATAAAAAATCCAATCAGGCCCACTTTTATGTGCCAGGAAAGCCTGCACAATCCCAATAGAGGTGGGACACACAGGGAAAGAGGTCACTGTTCAGAAATTAGTGCTGCCTGGATTCTACAGCTCGTTCTCCAGCACCAGCCAGTCTTTCCTGGTGGTACCTTTTGCTCTTCTCACAAGAGGCTATGCCCACTCTCAAATACAAGCAGAACTCTCTGGTCTCTTGAGCATTCTTGAGCATTTCACTGGAAAGCCCCAGGGGCTGGGGGACTTTGGTTGACAATTAATCAACATGAATGAAAGATGAGAATCTTTTTTTCCTGTTTGATGACTTTTCTTTTTATGAGACAGGCTGGCCTTGAACTCATGATCCTCCCACCTCAGCCTCCCAAGTGTAGGGATTGCCTGTGTATGTAAACACACCCACGCATGTTGGAGGTCCAAGGACAACTTTGTGGAGTTGGTTTTCTCCTTTCACCATTATACTGGATCTGGGAGATTGACGCAGGTCACTAAGCTTGCACAGTAAGCACTCATTGGCCCTCATTCTACCTCTTAAGGACACACAAAATTCTCCAACAAGCTTATAGGGAGCTTATTACATATATGATGGCTGAAAACATTATTATTTGTGTATTCCGTGACAATCTTTGGCCAACAATAGGGACTTTTGTGATAGTTGCTGAACTGATCCTCATGAACCATGGTTCAGCACTTTTTCTGTTACCATAAGGCTAAGTAAGTCCCTTCCTAGGAGAAAAGCTAGCCTGCAGAGGCTCAGGTGGTGAGGCCGTGGTGGTGCTTGCTCACCTGCTGGACCTCGCTGAGTATGGAGTAGGCGGCCTGGATCTGCCTTCTGCTCAGCTTCCCCAAGGGCATCTTTTGGAGGTCAATCTGAGGAGACAAGGGACCTGAAGGCTGTGTGTTCTGCGGTGTGGTAACAGGAACACTGGTCCCTCATAGAAGATTCAGAGACCCACCAGCACAGCCTCCTTCCTCCATCATGTGGAGGACAGGGCCTCTGTAGAAGAAAGTTCTCACACACATCATTTCTAGCAGGGCTAAGCCAACTGTGTCTTCCCAACCCCATGTGCACAGCTCTGAAGGAAGGACTGGCACAATTCCCACAAACCCTGAAGGATGAAGGTCCATCAGTCAAGCTCTCATTGTAGGCTGTCTTGTCTAGGGCCCTATAGCCAAGGCCCTTGTGATCCAGGCCAGAAACAAGAACCTCAAATTTCTAAGTGGTGAATATTATATTTATACACACTTGAATTTATTTAAGTCAATCCTGTCCCTTTCAAATCAGCCACCCCTAAAGGCTACATATTTGATCTTGTTACCAATGATACCTCAGGAGTTACCTTTAAGAAAAGTTATGAGCTGAGAAGGCAGAAGTGCTATCAGTTTGGGAGACAAATGCTCTTTGCTTTGGTTTCTGCTATAGCATGGATTTAGAGTGGGCCCCGAATGCTTGGTCACTAGCCAAGTGTTATTGGAGGTGGTGGAACCTTAGGAGGTAGGGTCCAGTGGAATAAAGCTAGGTCACTGGGTATACTTTTGAAGGGCATATTGGACCCCAGACTTTCTCTTATTTCCCAGCCCATGAGGTGAGTGACCTGTTCTACCACACTCCTGCCATGACATACTATCCCACCAAGAACCCCAAAAGCAACAGCACCAACTGACCATGAACTGAATGAAAGCTCTGACACAGACCTCCTTATAAGCTGACTTTCTCAGGTATTTTGTTATAGTGATGGAGGGTAACCTTCATCAAATGATACCTAATCCCTCCTGTGAGTAAACTGGTCTGTGTTGCTTACTCAGCTCCCAAGCTGAGGCATTTGAATGCCAGTGAAACCCACAGTATCTGGAGACTGTGATAGAGTAACTGCTGGGAAGACTGGAGGCAAGGTGAGAACATGGCTTGGCTTGTGGTCCTTGTCATGCATGCCCACGCAGAAGCACCTCTGTCCTACCCGCCACTATCCCACTCCCAACCTTTGCCTTTTCCTTTGCCCTCATGTATGTAAGGCAAGCACTTTACCACTGAACTATACCCAGCCAACTTGTTCTGAGAAACAGCTGACCTGAGTTTTATTGGTTGGAGCAGGGTCAGGAAGCTCTCTCACCCCAGGACAGTGGTAGTCATATCAATTTTTGTTTTTCTACAATTGAGTGAAGTCTTAGACTTCTCATGGCACCAGCTAGGTGGTGTGCCTGGTCCCCAAAGAACCAGGCCCATAACACCCTACCACAGAAACAAAATGGAGAAAAGCACAAGGGGGACAAGGCCCAGGGACAACCCTCCACAGCATACTTCATGTTTCATAGCACACTAAATGACTTAAAAAAAAAAAAGATGGTTTCACTATGCAGCTCTGGTGGTCTGCAACTCACAAAGATCTTGCCTCTGCCTCCTGAGTGCTGGGATTAAAGGTATGCACCATGCCTGGCCATACAAAATGGCTCTTGATCAGCATAAGCAGGCACTGCAGCCTTGGAACTCAAGACCTCTAAGCAGGACAGAGGTGGGTGTGTGGCTCTCATTTTTCAGACAGAGAAGACAAGAACTCAGCAGCTTAGTACTTACCACCATGCTCAGCAAACGAGCAGCTAAGCTGCCATGGCACCCACCTCATACTCCACCAGGGCTTTTTTCATGCTCTCCACGTCGAAGATCATCCCAACAAGCTCCTGAATTGGCTTTGGGAGCTTGGACTTGGAGCCAGGCTTTACTGTCAGCTTCTTCACTGCCTCTTCATCCTTCAGGATGGTTAAAAAAAAAAAAAAAATCAGGAAGAGGTCAAATCAACAGCCCCAGCAAAGCAGTGGTTTGAGGTGTTAGAGGGAGGTAACCAGGACACAGGCCGGAAAACAAGCCAAGCATTCACCAAAAAGCTGTGGACAGTAGTGGCTAGGAGGGTTCGCACCTGGGCAAAACAGTTCCTGTGTACTCCCAAGTCCTCCTGGCTGCTTCAGTTTGTATTCCAGCTGTAAGTGCAGAACCTGTCCCACCCTAGGCACACTAGTGCCCTGTAGAAGCTCCCCAGTGCCCACCCGTGTCCAGCTTGGAAGAGCTGGGCTGCTGTAAAGGTGAACCTTGGATAGATGAGGCAGATGACAAATAGACAAATTCTTCCCTTTCCCCTGCACCTACTTAACCCAGGGCCAGTTATAGGACAGAGTTTATGCAGTTTCCCTCAGTCCCCAAGTATCTGACACTTAGTCTCATTTCCTGTCAGCCAGTTTGACAACATTAAGCCACATCTTAATAACTGCCTCTGCACCCTACTATTTACCCCTGCTTTCTGAGATGTTACTGCCTAAACTAATTCCTGCCTCCTAGGACTGGTGTTGGTTTTCTGGGTTAAATTATTAGCCTCGCCAGGTGTGGTGGTGCATGCCTTTAATCCCAGCACTTGGGAGGCAGAGGCAGGTGAATCTCTGTGAGTTCAAGTCCAGCCTGGTCTACATAGTGAGTTCTAGGTCAGCTGAGGCTACAGAGAGACCCTGTGTCAAAAAGGCCAAAAAAAATTAGCCTCATGGTTTCTTTGTTTTTAAAATGCAGCTACTAAAAATGTCACACTACTTATTTGGCTCACACTGAAATCCCATGGAACATGGTGTATCTGGAGGACGTGGGGAGTGATACTGGGTCATGAGGGCAAAAGTTGTATTGACTGCCACTGGTATGTAAAGAAGGAGTCTAGTTTTATGATGGAAAAAGGACACTCAAGGTGAAATTAGCCAGATAGACATATGCCATAATGTTTTTTTCTTTTGAGACAGAGTCTCACTATGTAGGCCTGGCTGGCCTAGAACTTGCTATGTAGACCAGTCTAGCTTTCAGAGGTCCACCTGCCCCTGCCTCCTGAGTGCCTGACCTCTAAATTCTATTTTTAATTCATGACACACTTTTAGAAAGAATTTCTCCTTTGAGACATGCTAGATCCCAAAGACTTGGAATTAAAATTTGGATTCATTTATAAATATCTTCCCTTTGGGCTAGAGAGAGGGTTCAGGAGTTAAGAGCCCTTGATGCTTTCGCAGAAGCTCCAGGTTTGGTTCCTAGAATACACATAGCTCACAACCGTCTGTAATTTTAGTTCCAAGGCAATCCAATGTCTTCCTCTGGCCTTTGTGGGAACCAGGAACATATATACATGCAGGCAAAACACTCATAGTAATAAAAAAATAAAAAAATTCTGTTTTGCAAAGCATGAGGGCAAATGCTATCTATATAGCAAGGCCCTGACTTTACCAAACAGCAACCATCTTGCCACAAAAATATGAACTAAGAGGGAACCAAATGCTGTCTGGTATGAAATAAGAGTTTCAAAAAATAGATACTGATAATATTGGGACCAAAAATCTAGCAGAGCACATCAAGTTATTCTAATTATCTTGATGTCACATCAGGTGACTTCTACGATGACAAAGGTTCCAATAAAGTCTTTCTTTAGAAACCATGGGTTTCCAGGGCAACTTCAAAACTACTCTTTCCTCAAAGTCTCAAAGCTCCTACTGTTGTGGATGTGGCGATGTGTACTTGTAATCCCAGCACTCGACAGGGAAGAGTTTGAATTTAAGGTCAGCTTGAGTTACATAGCTAGATTTCATGAAAAACAACAACAACAACAACAACAACAAAACCCCAAAACAGTCAGGTAGGTTTTAATAGCATCTGGGAGGCAAAGGCAGGCAAAGGCAGGCAAATCTCTGGGTTCAAGGCCAGCCAGGGTTGCATAGTGAGACCCTGTCTCAAAACAAAACAAAAAACAAGCAAGCAAACAAAAAAATACCCCTACCACTACTCTTTTTAAAAAAATTCAGATTTATGTGTATGACTATTTTGCCTGCATATATGTATGTAAGCGCAGGCACCATGTACATGCAATACCCATGAGGCCAGAAGAGGGTGCTGGATCTCCTGGAACTGAACCCAGATCCTCTGGAAAAGCAGCCAGGTGGGGCTCTTAGCCACTGAGCATCTCTCCAGCCCACCACCAATATTTTTATCTAAGCTTCATCTCATACTTTATAGTATAGATTTTTAAAAACATTTTTCTGCAACTGAGATGATCATGTGATCTGTCCATTATTTAAATGCCAACCAACCTTGCATTCTGGGATTTCTACTGCATTTGAGCTTGGTGCATATATAAATCTGCATGTACTGTTTGATTTTGTTTTGCTACTTGAAGATTTTTATATTTACATAGAGAAATGTTGTTCTGTAGCAGTTTTGTGATGTCCTTGGGCAATAACGCCTCATGTAACGAGCTAGAAATTTTTCTATTTCCTGGGAAGAATCACTCTAAACTGGTATTGTCACCATTCAGTGACACCATCTAACTGGACTTAAATGGCTCTTTCCTTTTAGTAGAACAGATGCTGTAAGAATATTAGTGATTACCTGGCCATAGTCAATCTCCAGAGGGTAGAACTTTTTGGGATACTTTGTGAAGTTTTTAGAGTGCCAGGCATTTCCAGTTTTCTCTTCATATAACTTCATGAAGTGCTCAATGGCATCCTCCTTGGATGGCATCTGCTCCAGTTTGTTACTGCCAATCACTGTGCCCACGCGGCCCCAGGACCGGAAGATCCAGTACCTATGAGGGGGCAGGAAGGAGGCAGAGATGCGGATGAGCTCCCTGTTTTGTTCCAGATTCCAGGCAGCGAGGGGCAGTGCAAGCTCTCGCACCCTCTCATTACTGATTCAGTGGCTCTGCAGATGGAACCTAAGGCCTTGCACATGCTAGGTAAGTATGTTACTGCTGAGAGAGGACTTTAAACATGCCAAAGTAATCACCTTCATTTTAGTAACCAGCAAGTGTAAAACAGCATTAAAGATTACGCTTGGGGCTTGCAAATTTCACCTGCTTGGGAATTTTAGTATGTGTACAACAAGAAAACCATGAATCTTATTATTATTTTTATTTTCAGCTTTTTAAGACAGGGTCTCCCTGTAGCCCCAGCTGGCCTGGAATTCACTATGTAGACCAGGTTGGCTTTGAACTCACAGAGAACCTCCTGCCTCTGCCTCCCGAGTGCTGGGATTAAAGGTGTGCACCACCATGCCCGGCATGAATCTTAATTTTAAAAAATATTACTTTTACTTTATGTATATGAGTGCACTGCCTGCATGTATATAAGTATACCTGTGTCATGCAATGCCCGTGGAGGTCAGAAGAGGGTGTTTGATCCCCTGGAACTGGGGTTTACGAACAGTTGTTAGCCACCATGTGGGTGCTGGGAATCAAGCCAGGTCCTCTGTCAGCGCAGTTAGTACTCTTAACTGCTGACCCAAAGTCCAGAATCTTGATTTTTTAAAAAAGTCATTAAAAGAAAACAAAAGCCAGTTGGGAGATGTGAAGTTACACTCCGACAGCTAGGCCACACACATAGTTAACAGCTTCCATCTCTCCTCTGCTCC
>NW_008358858.1:896024-986343 GCF_000622305.1 Nannospalax galili | reverse complement strand
GTCTTTTTGAGACAGGGTCTCCCTGTAGCCCCAGCTGTCCTTGAACTCACAGAGATCCACCTGCCTCTGCCTCCCAAGTGTTGGGATTAAAGGCGTGCACCATCACGCCCAGCCTTCCTCTGTTCTTCTTTAAGGAAGACCTTAGACATCATGGTTCTTTGGGATTAGGTCCCCCATTCCAGGCCCTGCAGTAGCCTGGCTTTGCCAGGTAGGCAGCACAACTAAACCAGTGTGGCAATCTGGCCCCAGCTCACCTGCTCTCCTTGTCATCTTCCAGAAGCTGCAGTTTGTAATAGGAGTTGGTCCCTTTGACAATGTCCACCAGGCCAAGTGTGGCACTAAACACCTTCCCACCTTTCTCCAGGACGTGTGCAGAGTGTTCCAGACCTGTCCCAGAGGCAAAGCTGTAGCTTTCTCCCAGGAAGGGCTAGGGTTTGGGCAGAGGGGTCTGTGGGTCTAGGGGTCCCTAAGTAGTTGCCTA
This sequence comes from Nannospalax galili, assembly GCF_000622305.1. NCBI lineage: Eukaryota > Metazoa > Chordata > Mammalia > Rodentia > Spalacidae > Nannospalax > Nannospalax galili. The sequence continues at coordinate 985,862 of NW_008358858.1, read as the reverse complement.
TCATACCACCTTCCAAGGTCTCCCACTGACACATGCTTCCAGGAGTGGAGACTGGCAAGCAAAGGGTGCCCGCTCCCACCCAGCTGCCTTTGCCACTGCAGACGCTGCCTAACCATCCAGGTGCGTACCTGGCTCCAATTCTGCTCACTTACCAGAGTCAGGGTCAACAGCTGCTCCTCCCTTGAGAGTTAATTTCATCCTCTTTTCAGACTTGTTGACACCTTGGAAGGGGACAGAGAAACACAAACATGAAACAGCAAAGGCAGAAGAGCTTCAAGAGGCACTGTTCACTAACACAGCACCTACACACCCTCTTGCATCCAAAGGGCCTGCTGCTCTGTGTCCACTTAACACTGAGGTAAAGACAGACTATCTTGGGGACAGCTGGTCTCACCTTCCTCCTTGGCAGGGCCCTTGCTCTTCTTGGAGGGTGCGGATGACTTCCCTTTGGGGGCCTTTACTTCAACAGTTTCTACCTTCACTTCGGCCCCCCAGGAGGACAAATTGTGGGCTGAGAGCAATTCCTGGAGGCTCTTAGTGGAGGCAGGTACATCCTGGAGGAAGTCCTCACACACGACACGAACATTGGCTGCTTTTACTTCCTCCATCTTCTTATTCATCTTTTCTACCTCCTCTGTTGAAAACAGAAAAGAGTAAACCAAACCATAAACTTAAAACTAACCCTTGATCTCCAGTTGCTACTTAGGCATGCTCACACTCAATCACCCGTGCAAGTCTTCTTCCCTTCCACACTGGGTACTCAGAGTTTCTTCAACCCAACAATCATGTCCTACGGGCACTAGTCACCCCCCTCAGGTTGAGAGCCAAGGGTGGCTGCCCCTCCAAATCCTCAGTGAGATATCAGGGGGCATGTCACTGAAATGGACGCCAGAGATCTGTAACAGTCACCAGTACAATAGACCTATCATGGAGAGGGGCATAACTCAGTGGCACAGACTAGCAAATGTGAGGCCCTGGGCTCTATCACCAGCACTGCCAAACAGCAACCACTACCCTAACTACAAAGGAACCCATTTCTCTGTAGTTTCAAACCTTCTTGACTGTGAACATTTGTTTTGGCAGAGCACCTAGTGACATCCTGCAGAACAGTAAGTGGTGATGAGAAAAGTAGCTGTGGTCTTTGGCTGGGAATATGGACCAAACGTGAGCACAGAGTGCAGAGTGGCAACACATAGTACAAATACTCTGGCTTTACCTTCATAAAATATGCAATGGTGATAAGAGTTGAACGTGGTGCCACACACGTCCTCACCGAACCCTCACATCTGCAGGAGAAGCAACCTTAAACTCACTTTTAGTGCTGATGCACAGGGAAGCTTTGTTGGCCGATCCTGTCAACTTGCCCCCGAGCTTTTCAACCGTGGCCTTCACTTCATCTTTGCTCTGGGAGAGTTTACCAAGTGTCAGGATCTTCATGTTGGACAGTGGCTTATCTGGGACAGGAGAATAGAAGTGTCAGGCTAGGTCCACTGGGCTACTTCCAGGAAAAGAAGGAAAAGGGCAGCAGGACAGCAGGCTCCTACAGACAAACCATGGGCCTGACACCCTCCGTCATCCTCTTCTCCTTGGGAAAAGCCTATGAAAACAGAAGCTAAGGGCCAGTAGGAGAGCAAAGGACAGGACAGCAAACCTGAGAATCCATATACGTTCCTCAACACAAAGACCAGGCAGGGCACAAGCTGCATGATCCAGGCTGGGGTCTACCCTGGGACTGCTCCCTGGGCAAAGCTGCATTTGGGGATGAGACCAGAATGCTAGAAAGGACAAGGAAGAGGACAAGACACGCGAGCTCCCAATTCCTTCTGTTAACTCTCTCTTTCTCCTACCACCTGAGTAAGAATAAACTGTACTCCTTATCTGCAATTAGGCTTGATAGTGACAGTTGTTAGAAGATTTGGTCACTATGATCAAACTGAACCAAGCTGTTCCAGGCAAAGGGTAGCAAGCTGACACCAAGTGCCTAGCACTAACTGACGGGCCAGCATGGACAGGCATCTTCTGTGAGCTGCAGGCAGGAATGCAGCGCTACTGACGACTGCCAGACTACTGGTCATCAGTTGTGTTGCAGTCCCTGGGCCTAATCATCAGGGGCTATAGCTTCACACCTCCCAAGTAGGGAAGGTCTTGACTGCCCTCTCTGGGACACAGTCACTAAGGACATCAACTCCACTGATGAGAACAAATCCACTGATTTGGGTGTGAACTACAAGCAAGGAGAAAGCAGAGGAAGGACCTGTCAAGGAGGGACCAGAAAATGGATCCCAACTGGTCACCACATGTACATGCAGAGCCGAGTTTCAAGTGGCAGGGAGGATTTCAGGTGATCATTGGTCACCACCAAGGGTGGGAAAGCACTGTTGGGGTTGTGTTCTGTTGGAGAACCTTGTCCTCCCCACTAGGTTGTGGCCTCCACCTTCATGGTAAAGTCTACACATGTCTGAAGTGTTTCTCTTTGCCAGCAAAGCACACAGGCCTCACTGCTTCTGTTGGCCTGGACCATGTCTATGTCTAATCAGTGGGCCTAGAGACTGGTAATGAGCTCTGTGGTACAATGGCAGTGTGTCCTGAACATGCTCCAGGGAAGGCTGTCCACAGGTCTCTCTAAGGAGCCCTCTTCTGGGATCCCAAGGAGTCGTCACTTGCTCCTACTGTCATGTCCATTGTTGGGGGCCTGAGGGAAGGAAAGGCCCATGGCTAGCAGAGCAGTGCACACACACCTCAGGATACCCATTCATCACACCCTTGGCATGATGGGACAAGCTGGTCATTTCTGAGGTTTTGTTGTTTTGAGTCAGTTTTACTATGTAGCCCTGGCTGGTTCGAACTCACAGAAATCTATCTGCTTCTGCCTCCCAAGTGCTGGGATTAAAGGTGTATTGTGGGGTCTCTCCCTTCCCTCGTGGGTCGTTGGCCACCGGTCCACGGGGGCAAAGGGAGCAGAAGTGACGAACGGGCTCAGGACAGCCAGTGAGCACTGACAGAAGCCCTTCTGGGGAGGCAGGTTCAGTGATACAAACAGCTCCAGACTCAGTGAAACAGCTCCGTTTATTCAGTGGGGGTAGGGAAAATATAGTGGGGCACTAGCTGTGGCATCTCTCCCTTTCCTCGTGGGTCATTGGCCACCGGTCCATGAGGACAAAGGGAGCAGAAGTGATGAACGGGGTCATGACGGCCAGTGAGCACTGACAGAAAAAAAGCCCTTCCAGGGAGGCAGGTTCAGTGATACAAACAGCTCCAGACTCAGTGAAACAGCTCTAGATTCAGTGAAACAGCTCCTTTTATTCAGTGGGGGTTAGGGAAAATATAGTGTGGAGGCAGTAGCCAATGCTTCAGCTGATAGGTGCTCATAGTATGCTTTATTTACATGTGGCAGTAGGCTCCTATCATCTACCTACCAGGCAATGCCTAATTACCATATAGAAAAAAACCTGGGGGTAGTTTTTACTCCAGGTAACTATGCCAAAGGTCATGCTTTAAATGGGGCCAAGCATCCTTGGCAGCACTTTCCAGTTAAGTCAGGCAGGGAGCCCCTGCTGAGAAAGGAGCCAATCTTAACAGCAGGGTTCCCCAATAGTGTATACCATCAAGCTCAGCGCTCAAACTGGTCTTTCTTGGGTGGCTCCAAGGTTAAGCCTAGCCCACAATCCTCCCTGGAGTCATACCTGCTGGGGCAGAGGAGTTCATAACTGTGGGTGCTGAGGCTGCAGAGAGTGGGGGGGCCACAGGCGCTGGGGCACTGGTTTCTGGGGGGAATATCCGATCCTGCTTTTTGACCTTTAATTTCTTGAGGTAAGAGATTTCTCGGAATTCCTAAAGAATATAAATTTTAGTTTTAAAAAACAAGTACTCTCTTGAAATAAACTTACAACATACTAAGGGGGATTTGACTTATGCAAATTAAATAATCTTAAAATTCTTACAACAAAATAGAAAAGTGCTGGAAGCTTCCAGGATGAAAGACAAGTGTCATTGTTTTTTATAGTACTTATTTCCAGTATATCTAATTACAGACCAGGCACTATAGCTGCTTTAAAGAGAAAAAATATTTTCCTTCAGGAGAAAGCAAAACAAGCTGGTGAGGTGGTTCATGTTGCCAGTCGTGAAGCTCTGAGTTCGATCCCCAGAAACCATATGGTAGAAAGAGAGAACCAAGTTCCAAGTTGTCCTCTGACCTCCACATGTACCTCCCCACATACACATGCAGATGCAAAAATGTTTAAAACAAACCCCAAAAGCAGTTGGCAACTTGAAGGAATGATCAGTGGACCTGGGACCTTCTCCAGTGTCCACAAGGTGCCCACTCATGACTACAAGTACTCTAAGACTTGAACGTTAAGAGCACTGGCTGCTCTTGCAGGACCTGGGTTTGGTTCCCAGTACCCACAAGATGGTTAACATCTATCAATAACTCCAGTTCCAGGAGATTTGATGCCCTCTTCTGGCATCCATGAGCACTGCATGCACCAGTGCACTTACACGCATATGAATTTTAAGGAAAAAAAAAAAAAAGTCCCCTAAGTCTTGCACTCAAGTGACAGATTTGATACTCATTAGGAAACCAGGCCAAGTTCCTTCCCTTTTTTAGAGAGGAACACAGAACACAGATGCAGCAAGCTCTTCAGTGTCCATTATGATGTCTTCCATTGGTACAGTTCTTTCTTCATCCCAAGTAACTTACAGTACTAGGGAAGGTGATCACTTAACAAATGTCTACAAACATGTAGCCCTGGCAAAGAGCACAGTCCTTATGCTCCCAAGTCCCAGTTGTGCCCATGTTCAATGAACAGTAGGTGAAATGTCAGATGCCTCCTAATACACACTGATCATGCAGCAAAGGCAGGCTAAAAAGATGGCTTCCGCCCTCAAGAAAGCAGCTGTCTGGACTGAATGCAGCACACAAAGTGCCAAAAGGAGAGGTATGAGGGAGAATGTGCAGGTGGAGACCTGACAAGTCTTCCAAGAGTCAAAACAGCAGAGTAGCCTGGGCATAGGCATCTGGTAACACAGTGTCTGGAGTGGCCCAGGGAAGTTTCCTACTGCTGGAGTGTAAATGAAAGACTCACACAGGAAAGGCCAAGAGGGTTCTGAGGGACACTACAGAGCTGACCTTGAGTCTGAGACAATCACCTCAGGGGAATACAGTTATGAACCTCACAATCTACAAGCATCTAGACTGGAAAACATGTTACAGATGTTTTAGGATAAGCACATTCCCTTTAAAGATGTAAGCAGATGCTCTGCAACTAATGGCTAATCCTGCTTATAATTTTCACCACCAAAACCAGTAAAAGACAAATCCCATCCGAGGGAGCTGTAAAACTTGTACTGGTTAAGATATCACAGTAAGATTTTAAAGGTGGGGAAATGTTAAGGTCAGGAGGGTTGTAGAGTGGCTACTCAGGTCAAAGGAGATTGGGAGGGAGAGTATAATTATGGCAGTGAACAGAGGAAAAGAGAAACAATTCTATCTAGCATTGATTATGAGGAAGGCTCAGCAATACAGAAGGGTAAGGAACATAGACTGCAGTCCTGTGACCTGGACTGTGGACAAGCCTAGAAGGTGGAATCATGTTTCCTGGCCAATAGATCCCAGCATGCTACACCCTTACCTTTGGGGTCACCCATTCCTTCCGGTTGGGAGTCTGTGTCTTGACCATGCACTTAGTCCATGCAGTGACATCCCCAGTACAGTAATAAGCATCACCCTTGAAGACCAGCTGGCCCGAGCACTTCTCACAGGGCAGGAGGGCCCCAAATGCCATGCCATCAGCAACACGGTCCAAGATCTAAAGCCAGAGTACAGGGATTCAGGAAAGGACAACTACCAACGTAGATGGAAGAACTTGAACACGCTCTATGCCTGGGAAGAAACTGTCTCAGGGCTCTACCCACAGCCTGGCGCTGCTTACAATGAAGCTTGGGCTTGGCACTTCTGGAGAAGTGAAGGGTTCCTTAAGTACCATATCTCAGGAACTTAGAAAGCAAGGGAGGCCCAGAGCATTCACCCTACTGTACAAGGACTGGCCCAAGCAGGTGCCCTTTTACAGGGTAGGTGGTAGGAGGTAGGGGTTGGGGTGTAGCTCCTTCTACAGGCAGCACTGTAACATGTGGCAGGAGATGAACTTGGCAGCCCGGGAGCATATGGCAAAAGAAAATAGAAAGCTTTCAGGCCAATGTGGCATGAACACAAAAGGCAAAAATACCTGTCCCACCTTGGGACCTCACCAAAGTTCTAAACCAGACTGACGTGTGGCAACATCTAGGGATGCCTTCTGAACCGAGGAGATGGTGACCATGATGACAGTGACCGCCATGTAACACAGCTATGGAGCTGTGACTCCTTACAGGCAACACCAGCAAGTGTTCGCACGGTGGGCCTCGTATTCATGGCCCCAAACACAAAGGCAGCTCACCGCTGACTCCCCAGATGGCACTTGTTGCTGGTTGAAGATAAGCAGCTCTTTCAGGTCGTTGGTGGAGCACACCTTCCTCAGCTCATCCTTGATGTTCCAAATCAGCTCATTCTGGGCCTGAGGATGAGACAGACACCTGCAGCTGAGATCAGTTCTTTAAAAAAAATGTTTTTACTACTGTTGTGTGCATTTGAATGGGGGTTGGGGGTATACACATGCTATGGTGCATGTGTAGCAGCCAGAGGACAGCCTGCCTGAGACAGTTCTCTCCTTCCACCACGTAGGTTCTGGGGAATCAAACTCAGGTCATCAGACTTGGCAGCAAGGGTATTTACCCACTGAGCCATCTCACCAGTTCACGATCAGCTCTGAGCAGTAGAATCCCAGCTGGTGAGTCTCCCATGCACACCTTTGATGGAGGTGGGTTGTTCTTCCAAAGTCAGCCTGAAAAAGTCCTCCTCTAGCCAGGGCATGACCCCAAGGGACACTTGTATGCATGTCAAACTAAACCTGGGGTGTGCTCTCAGAGAACCTTCTGCAAAGTGGGAAAGAGGGGCCACTTAGGAATGTTGGGAAGATGGAAACCCAGACCCCACCAGCCCTGGTGCCAACCCCTCAGAAACCGAGAATCACCTAAGAAAGACTAGATGCTCTAGGCAGGGTTTAAGGCCCACATTTATCCCTCCCAACATTCTCAACATTCACTTAAAGGAGGTGGTATGGAGAGGGAGAAATGATTCCCAACACCAGTTTCCTTAGAGTGTACTATACACTCAGGCTCAATCAGGAATGTGTGTGGTTACTTCTGGAAATGAGATTTTAACCTTTGCTAAGTGCCTGTCTTTGCTGATGCTTTTATATGCCATCTCAATTATTCTTACAACCATCTGCCAAGGAAGGTACTAGCTTCTTCACCTTGGAGCTATGGCCAGAATAAGCCTCCTTCCTCCCTGGGACAGCAGGTAAATTAGGACCATCACAGACCAGGTTGCACCTGTCAGATGGAGATCCTCCTGACATACCTGTCAGAAGTATGGCTGGCTCTGCCATACCTCACAGGCTGCTACTGACATTGAGGGAGGATTTTTTTTTGCATGGGTTTCCATGGTGAAGGGCTCTCTGTAAAAACATCCCCTTCTTCCTCCCTGTAGCAGAGCACACAGTGGGATGTCAGAGATGTTGGACAAGGTGCACAGGGAAGCAGCAGACCTATTTCTCCTTTATACCCAGGGAATAGGCGGGAGGAAAGGAGGGAGTCAAGGGAGCAATTCCATCTTCTGGCTGGCTTTCCACTGCTGGCAACACTGGGGTGAGAACACCAGCACTCCCACTGAAGGGAAAGTGCAAAATGGCACTGCAGGTCGAGGGGACGGCATCCTTTATACTCTCAGATGTTCGCCAAATTGGTGATCTCTAAAAAAATTTTCTTTGGATTTTGTGTGTTTTTTACCTGCATGCATGTAAGTGCACCTGTGTTGTTCAATGCCCATGGAGGCCAGAACAGAATGTTGCATCCCCTGGAACTGGAGCTAAGGATGGTTGTTAGTCACCTTGTGGGTGCTGGCAACCAAATCTGGGTCCTCTCTTAACTGCTGAGCCAGCTTTCCAGCCCCAAATTGGCAATTCTTAGTAAGCAACTGAAACCAGATCAGACATTGTTTTTCATTACTGTACCACTAACAAAAGTTGATGATACAAGCAGGCAGCTTCATGAGTATCATGTTCTTAAGAGGCAGGCTGTTCTCTACAGACTGTCCAAACACCCAGCATATTCTTAGTAATAACTGCTTCTTTGCACTAACACAAATATAACCAATAGGGACAGGTCTCTCTCATCAGTGACACTGATTTTAACAGGGAGATTTCTCCCCCTTTACAGCATGCTTTCCAGTCCTTTGCCAAACAAGAGACCTTCATTTTAAAAATGGGGAAAACTCTCTCTTTAAGCCACTAATGCATCTATCTAAAAACCTTTGACCTCTGTGGATGCCAATGTTTTCAAGGGAACTTGCAGGTACAGGATGGCCATGATGCCTACATTGGGCTGGAGCACCACTTTGTGCCACCCCAGTTGAGTCTGGTCTTAAAGAGCATTCTGTCTTGTTTGGTCCTGGTTGCAGGTCTGTCATCTGTGGCCTAATGCATCTCCTCACCCAAATAAGATGAAAACAAGCTGGGAGAAATGCTATGTGGCTCACAGCAGCTATCAGCATAGGAAATTTACACTGGTCCTGGTAAGTGGGGACATGACCTTGAACGTTCTTCCTCATGAGAAGGAAGACAGCAAGGACAAAAGCTCAGAAATCACCTTGAGGGCCTTTTCCAGCTTGCTGTCCTTGTCTTTTTCTTTTTTAGACTTCTTCTTGGCCACCTCATCTGTTCCATCTACCTCGTCACCTTTCCTCTTTCTGAAAGAGATGCAGGACACAGTAAGAACCAGAGCCTTGAGACAGACCAGGTGACATATCTTAATGCAATTAAGAACCCCCTCCCCCCGCCCGGCCCCAGGACTGTGTACAGGTGTTACCTGCAGGAAGGCAGGAGATACTACTCATTTCAGAACATATTCTGCCAACAAGGAGGGACTGGGGTCTTCAATGGGGCCTCAGAACAACTAAGACAGGACCCAGGGCTCAGGTGATACCTGAGGTTAAACCCCACATGTCTCTTGGCATACAATACAGTGACCAGGAATTGTGGGCAGACAAAACACAACTGAGAGAACTGAACCTGTGGTATGAGACACAGGGCTGCTCCCCAGGCCACCATGTAGACCCAAGCTCAAACTCTGGCACGTTCCTTATCTATATGCTAAAGGAAGGGCATCATCTGCCTTGAAGGACTATAGATAATCAGATGAAATAGCTCAGACAGTGCTAAGCAGAGGGCCTGGCACACCAGTTGTGTTGGACACTCTCCCTACGTCCTGTGCTACAACAGCCCAAGGACATGTTCACCCACTGGCCTGTCTCATAGCTTTCTTGTACATTCCAGCTTGTGTGTTAGGATCTGAACAGTGCATCAAGCTGCTTAGTGACAATGGTACAACCACTGTCAAAGGAGCAGTCACTTCTGTGCTATCCTTAACATGCTTAATAACAAATCATTCTAGAATGGGGCATAGCAGGGCAGTAGAGGGTCAACAGGACAGAGAAGAGGTACTCGTGAACTCAATTCAAGACAGTCGTGGCAGGGCTGGAGAGACTGCTCAATGGTTAAGAGCACTGGTTGCTGTTCTAGTGGACCTGGGTTTGGTTCCCGGCACCACAAGGCAGCTAACAACCACCTGCAACACCAGTCCCAAGGGACCCAATGCCCTTTTCTGGCCTCTGTGGACATTGTACGCACATGGTACACTTACATATATGTAGGCAAAACACTCACACACATGAAAATAATAGTAAAAGCTGGGCATGGTGCCGCACGCCTGTAGTCCCAGCACTTGGGAGGCAGAGACAGGTGGATCTCTGTGAGTTCAAGGCCAGCCTGGTCTACATAGCGAGTTCCAGGACAGCTGGGGCTACAGGAAGACCCTGTCTCAAAAAGAACCCCCACCCCCCACTCCCCCAAAAAATTAGGGGCTAGAGAGATGGCTTAGTGGTCAAAAGCACTTAATACTCTTGCAGAGGACCCAAGTTTGGTTCCTAATACCCACAAGGCCCTCTTCTGGCCTCCACAAGCATATAAGTACATTTACATACATGCAGGCAAAACACTCATACACATAAAATTAAGAAAAAAAAAAAGATAGTCATGGGTTGTGGCCAGTCCCTCTTACCCTAACACCACATGTAGGCCCATCTGTTCTGACTCCAGGCCCTACCCACTGTCCATCCATTTGCAAATGGCCATGATTCTCCCAGAGACCCAGACACAGAAACCCTTCCTTGACATGACTGCAGAGATGCTAAGGGAATACAAATATGGGTCTTGACAGGGTGGCAAAACGTGACCACTGATCTGGGCAAGGGAACTACTTGGTTGGTCTTTATATATTGGGAAGGCTGCATGAGAAAGTAGACATAGCCTGAATCTACCTGGCCTTGAAGAATGGGAGCTGGAAGGGGATCAGTGTCTGGTGCAGCAGGAGCAGGTCCCAGCCTCCCTGCCATCTTTTCCTTCCTGTCCTCTGCTCCTACAAGCCTGCAGCTGGCTTTCTGACAGTCATCAGAGGAATGGAGTCTGCAGGCTCTCTAGGCCTCAACTAGAACCACAGTTTCTGACTGCCATCCACCTACCCTTCGCTCTTGATGCCTGGGAGCTGCTTCTTCAGAGTTTCTTTGTCTTCATCAGAGAGGAGGCTGAAGCCCTTAAACTGGCTGGCATTATACTCAGGCCGGAAGCCTAGCTCCTCCCGGTTCTTGACAAAGCAGTTTGGATGGTACCAGCGGTCAATCATGCCCAGTTGTGGCTTCTCTGGGTCCAGCATCTTCTTGGACAGGCGCACCTGGCCCTGTAGGAAAACCCGTATATGGCATTTAGGGTGTGACAAGGCAGAATGGAAACTAGGAAAGAGACTAGCCCAGGACCCTGAGTCCAAGCCAAGGCACAGCCAGCAACTTGAAGATCCTGGTTATCTCATAAGGAATGTGGGGTACCCTCAGGCCCCTCATTCTGGAAATTTCAAGTACCCACCTGTATGGGCAAGCATCAGAGTAGTAACACTTCTCTAGGGGTATGTCAGGATGCTGATGTGTGCACTGGACAGCCAGGCTATCACACCACTCTGCCCCAGTGTGGAAACTTGCCCCAACAGGGACTTTCTTGCTCCTCGCCCTCCTGTGGACTCTGTAATCTCTACACTTAAGGATCTGGCTAGGTTGCAGTGGTGGGAGCCAAGTCCTGCCAGTCTGCCAGCAGTATAATTCTGAGGCCTGACATTCCTGAAGTTTCCCATCTGTGAGGTGAAGAAGACCCAAAGAACTCAGTTCACAGAGCTGCTGGCTATATATAAAAATACCACCTCAGTCCAAGTAACACCCAGGAGCACAGAGCAGGCTGGTATTCCCCTTGAAGCAAGAGAATCTTCAGTTTTTTTGAGACAGGGTCTCCCTGTAGCCCGATGACCTGGAACTTGATATATGGTGAGGCTGGCCTCGATCTCAGAGATATACACCTACCTATCTTTGTCTCTCAAGTGCTGGGACTAAAGGTGTGTGTCACCATGCTTGACTTCTGCCTCCAATTTTTATTTAAATTATTTTTATTTTATGTGTATGAGTGTTTTGCCTGCATGTATGTTAAGTGCATCTGTGTCATGCAATGCCCAGAGGCCATAAGAGGGTGTTGGAACCCCTGGAACTTGAATTATGGATGGTTGTTAGCTGCTTATGGGTGCTGGGAATTGAACCTGGGTCCTCTGCAAGAAAGAGCAGTCAGTGCTCTTAACCACTGAGCCATCTCTCCAGCCTGTCTCTAATTTTTAATGGCAGGAGGTGGAGGACACCCAGCAATTCCATTTTTCCCAGTTTCATGTCTGCTAAAAGATCTTGAATGTCCCTCAAAGGCCCATGCACCACCAGACTCTGGTGCTTGCGGGAGGTGGTGGAACCTTAGGAAGTGGGGCCTAGCAGAAGTCAGATGGGGGAATAAGATACTGGTCTTCCTTTCTTTTTCCTTCTCAGCTATCATGAAATAAATAAACCTCTTTTACTACACTTCTTGCCATGTATGAATCAGCCATAGGCCCAAAGCAACAGGGCCAAAGAACCATGGACCGAAACCCCTGAAACTGTGAGAAGAAAGTTAACTGACACTTTACAATACTTTGAAGAGCAGAAACCCTCAACCAATGCCTTTCATGAATCAGTGAGTATATGCCTGCCAACTTAGGGGAGACCTGTGCTGAGGCCTTCTAAGCTTTTTCTTCCATGTCCTCTAGGAGTAGAGGCAGCTACACAGGAAGAAAGAACCAGGCCTACTTGGATTCCAGTCTCAGTGAGGATCTCCACTGTTTTATCTTTAATCACCACTGCAACACCTAAAACCCATTTCTTCTTTCCTCCTGAGATACTCAAAGGCACCCACCTACAGCAAGCACCTCACAAAGTCAGGACACCGGAGCCAAGTGCTCACCTTTTCTATCTTCTCCATACAGCCCTTGCATGTGCTTCTGTTGGATTTGGCATACTCTGCTGCAAAGTCGCCCAGTGTCTTTTCTGCCTTGCCTCCAATTCCATCCTGGCCTTTGCCTAAAGAAACAAGCACATGTCAATGCTCAACTCAGCAGCCTTATGATGCAGACTCCAAATGCCCCATCGCCTGTCTTCCTTCTCCCAGATCCTTCCACAAGGATACTGTGTTTCGGGTGATCATAACCAGTCTATGTCATCTCTACTGGTAACAACTGTGATTACTTAACAGAGCTGCTTTTCTTTTAATAAAGCAACTCTTCTCAAACAAGCTGGGATCCAACTTTGTATCTCTCTTTTCCTCAGACTGCCCCATCTTCCCCATTTTGGAAGTAATTATTTACCACAAAGGTTAGAATCATGCTAAATTTTAACTCAGACTTCTCTCTTGTATTATGGCTTTACAAAGTTGTGTTAAATTGAGAGGAGTAGCTATCGATATAGATCAAACACAAGCATATTAAGAACAAAACACGGGGCTGGAGAGATGGCTCAGTGGTTAGGAGCACTGGCTGCTCTTGCAGGGAACCCATATTCAATTCCCAGCACCCAATGGTGGTGAAAAACCGTTCATAACTCCAGTTCCAGGGGGATCCAATGCCCTCTTCTGTCCTCCACAGGCACTGCATGACACGGGTGCACGTACATACATGCAGGCAATATACCCGTACACATAAAATTAAAATAATAAATATTTTAATAAAAAAAAGAACCGAACACATGGCAAAGGTGTTACGAGAGCAGGGAAAAAGGAATCATGCAAAGGTTTGGGAAATAGACAAAAGCTAGATTATTTTTTAATATAAAAGTAAGTTTTAGCCTGTTGAGATGGCTCAGCAGATAAGGATGCTTGGTGCCAAGCCAGACAACTTGAATTCGGTCCCCAAGACCCACTTGGTGGAAAGAGAAAAATCAACCCCCAAAAGTTGTCCTCTGCCCTCCACAAGTACCCCCTGGCACATATGTACAAACAAACACACATACACGAATAAATAAATATATATGATCAAAGTAAGCTCCATGGTTGTTCTCTCTGAGAACAGGGGAACCAGACAAAGCTGTTCCTTAGTTCTTCTACACAATACTGCAGAAGAGATTCCAATACACTAAGGGAAGGAAGAGAATAAAAAGATGTAAGTTTAGAAAAATACAAGTAAAGCCATCTCTCTCTGTACAAAACACAACAACCTTCAGAGGATACCCCAGGAATCTATAAAATCTACTAGTAAGTAAATTTTTGCAAATTTTTAAGAAACAAGGCCAACATGCAAATATAAGTCATTTCTACATGTTAGAAATAAACACTAGAAAAACAAATCAAAGCACACAGCTATTTAAGTACATAAAATATGTCACAGAAACTTAAAAGAAGGAAAGATCTGTACAATGAAAATTTTTCATTGTTAAAATTAAAAATGACCTAAATAAATGGAGAAACACATCATGTTCAGAGTTTGGAAGGATCAATTTGTTAGGAGATCAACTATCTGAGATTTAGTTCACAGATTCAAAGTAATGCCAATCAAATTCCTAGAAGGCTTTTTGGAGAAGATGAAAAACTTACTACTAAATTATGTGTATGAATGTGTGGTGTATACGGGTGTATGAGTTCATGTGGGTGCATGTGTGTATGTGCACAGACAGGTGTATGTGGAAGCTAGACACATTGGTGTCTTGTTTGATCCAGGGCTTCTCACTGAATCTGGAGCTCATTGATTGGCTGGCCAGCGAACTCCCAGAGATCTGCCTGTTTCATCACCCTGCCCCTGCAGCCACACCAGGCAGGATGCCAGGCTGGGTGCTAGGGATTTAAACTCCGGTTCTCACAGTTGTTTGGCATGCATTTACACACCGAGTCATTCCCTGGGTCCCTTAGCCTATTAAATTTATAAGGAATTACAAAGGCTCTACAAAGGCCAAAAGAGTATATGAAAGGTCAAGAGTTACACTGCATGGTTAGCTAACACAACCAAAGGAACCCAGGTAGGAAAAACCTTCATGTCTTCCTCTCAACTAACAGGAGAGACAGGGCGTTGTCTATATAGTTCCAATGAATGGTCACCCCGATGGCTCTGGTTAAACTAAAAGGGTCACAAAACCAAACCGAAAGTCCTAAATCTGGGAAAGGCACTAACTGGATAGAGAGAGGAAGGGCTGATAGGGGTGAGAAGGAGAGAGGGGTGGGAGAGTCATCAGAATGCATTATATGCATGTATGAACTTTATGATAGCTTCACAAAATAGACATACGCAAAGTCGGATTACTATGCATCTCATGTCACAAAATTAAATTTGTTATACTTAAATTACAATTAAATAGATCAAGGCCCTTAAACCTACAATTTCCATTATCTTAAACCAATGAGAAAAGATCACAGATGAGAAGAATTTTTGCCATAGCCATCTTCTCTGCAAGAACTTAAATTCCCTTGGGGCCTGTGGTAGTTTGAATGAGAATATCCCCCACAGGCTTCAAGTACTTAAACACTTGGTCCCCAGTCTGTGGTGCTGTTTGGGGAGGGTCAAGGAACCTTTAGGAGGTGTGACCATGCTGGAGGAAGCATGCCACTGGCTTGGGCTTAGAGAATTTGTAAGCCTTGTGGGATTTCCTGTCTCTCTCTGCTTCCTATGCTTGCTTGAAGCTGTGAGGCCTGCTCTGAACACCTCCTTCTGCCATTATGGATCCTTACCCCTGAAACTGTAAGCTCAAATAAACTGTTCCTTCTTTAAGTTGCCTTGGTCAAGGTATCTTAATCACAACAGCAGAAAATTAACCAGTACAGGGCCATTCTTGGCAAATTCACACCTCATAATTCTGAACAGCATTAGTGACCTCTCGGCTTTCAGCAAGCCAGAAGCAAGAGGGGCCAAACAGCACCAGCCTTGGTGGAGAAGATGGTAAACTGTATCACAGTAGGACAGAAAGTGAAAACGGAGTCTCACAATGAACATTTACTTCACATAACTTAAAGATACCCAGTGGTGAGCTTGTGGACACTGATGAATTGACTCTGAACTTCCTATAGCAGGAACAGTCCCGGAACAACCAACACCATACCATAGGACTGACTGCAAGACCCAACCAGAGGCTCACAGCACAGTGGTCAGGACAAGGCTGGGTTGGGCTGGCTGAAGGACAGAGACATAGATCAACAAAAGAGTACAAGAGTCCAGAAATAGATCTCACAATAGCACACTGATCTTAGACACAGAAGCCAGGGGTGATAATGCAACAAAGATGGTTTTTCCCAGACATGTAGAAGATAAGCCTCACAAAACTACTGTATTTTTTTTTTTTTTCTCACTATTTCAAGAAGGAAGGATTTATTCTGGCTCATGGTTTGAGGGTGAAGACCTCAAATCATGGGGGAGAAGCAAGAGTTGGCAGGAGTTTCACACTCTACAGACCAGGAAGCAGAGAGGGGACAGGAAGTAGGGCCCAGATATAACCTCAAGCTCATGCCCCAGAGCTCATGTTGAAGCACATGAACCTGGAGAGGACATTTTACATTCAAATCACAACAACTCACTTATGGAAAAAAAAATTTCAAAAAAAGACTGCACATAGAGATGATGTATGTCAGGACAACCCTTTCTACTACTCCCTTGCATTTCAGAAATTTAGTCTCTCTCTCTCTCTCTCTCTCTCTCTCTCTCTCACACAAGGTCTCATGTAGCCTAGGATGCACATACACCCATGCATTTTCCTTACAAATCACACCCACATGTGTGCGATGGCACAGGCACACCTACTCTCTCTCTCTCTCTCTCTCTCTCTCTCTCTCTCTCTCTCTCACACACACACACACACAATAAAGCCAAATATTTACTAATAATACATCATAAAGAAACTTATTTTTAATTAATCTGTGTGTGCAGTTGTGCCATGGCATGTGTGTGGAGGTCTAAGGACAACTTATGTGAAGTTAGTTTTCTTCTTCCACCTTTAACATGGGTTCACACTTTGGAGACTAAGGCAGAAGGGTCACAAGTTCAAGGCCAGAGTAACTTAGATCCTATCTCAAAATAAAAAAGTTGGGAATGTAGCCCAGTGGTAGAGTGCCTGCTTGCCTTGCATGAATGGGGCCCTAGAATCAAGCTCCAGTATGTGGGATATGGGGGGGGGGGGTCACATGTATAGGCTATATACAAATACTCCATGTTATGTAAGAGTACCCCCAGATTCAGATTTTGGTATTTGAGGCAAGACTCCTGAAATCAAGCCTCTGAATACATCGTGGGTATGAAGGAATAACTACACTTTCCTTCCTGTGACATTTTTCTATCCCCTCTCCCTGCCCTTAACATGATGGAGAGAAGACAAAAAGAATTCATAGAAAGTAAAAAAAGATGTGTGGTTTCCAGTGTTTTCTGAGGAGGAAGGCGCACAGAGGACTTGAAAGTCAGTGATCTGCATCTGACAGTACAGTAGTGGGTACATTACACATCTGTCCAGGCCCACAGAATGTACAACAAAGAGTAGAGTCAAACTATGGGTTAATGCAGTTTTAACTGCTGTAAATGCACTGTACAGGCACTGGTGCTGGAGAGCAGGGCCTACGGGAGCATGGTAGTTTTATAGTTGTTTTGCTGTGACCCTAAAACTGCTCTAAGAAACTAAACCAGGCTGGCAAGATGGCTGAGTTGCTAAAGGCATTTGATGTGTAAGCCTGATGGACTGGACTTTGATTCCCACAACCCATGTAAGGGTGGAGGAGAGAACCAATGCCACAAAGCTGTCTTCTGACTTCAACACATGTGCCATGGCACATGCTCATCTGCACACACACACACACACTATATATATATATATATATATACATATATACACACATATATATATATACACACACAAATAATAAAAATGTTAATAAAAGTCTATTAAAAATGAGAATTCTGCAAATTTAAAGGCCACATTTCCAGCGTCTGGAAAAATAAAACACCAAATATCACCCTATAGACAATGCAGCCCAATGATTGCTGAACCAGCCACATGTAAGACAGAGAGACAGGACTCAACACTCATGTCCCATGGCTATCCATACCTGCCACTCCTCCAGCCTCCGCAGTCTTCTTGACCTTCTGCTGGTCGTCCCACCGCAGCTCAGAGAACCCATCTACTTCAATGTCAGGCTGCCGGATGGAGTGGCCCACCTTCCAGAAGCAGGAGAAGTGGTACCAGTGTGGTACCTTCCCGTCAAACATGGGTGACTGCAAGACAGGAAGCAAGCAGAAGTGAGGGGGCTGTAACCTTCATGGAGGCCACCAGCCGCCCTTCCCTCAGCCCTGGCAAAAATGGGAACCTGCTCCTCCCTGCAATAGGAGGCTGGGCTGCCCAGTGGTTCTCTCACATAATGAGTTGCAGGTAGAGGGGAAACAGTATCCTGTTTCTCCCCTTTCTTTTTTAAAAATTTATTATTAATATTTATTTTATGTTCATGAGTGTTTTGCCTGCACATATGTAAGTGCACTCATGTCTTGCAGTACCAGGGGAGGCCAGAAAAGGGTGTTGGAGCCGCTCAAACTGAAGTTACTGTTGGTTGTTAGCTACCACATGGGTGCTGGGAATCGAACTCAGGTCCTCTGCAAGCGCAGCCAGTGCTCTTAACCCCCTGAGCCATCTTTCCAGCTGCCTCACCTTTCTTTTCAAAAAATTTCCTTTGAAAGCCAGAAATTGTGGCTGGCTATTCTCGAATCTACTGTCTCAAGACACAGAACATTCATCAGCGGTGTCTTCCTAGGGCTAGCCCCACCCAGGCTTTCGGTTATACTCTATGACTTGCTTCACAGCTTTGAGATACACACAAAACGCCTACCTATTCAGTGTCCAGGGCCCAATGAATCTACTGGAAGAGCAGCATGAGCTCCTGAGCTCAAGGTTCTGGGTGGCCCAGAAATGGCTCTAAGTGCCTCTGCAGTTAAAAATAATGAGGAACAAGACCCAGATAATGAGCAAGGCAGAGAAAAATGTGTCAGGAAAAAGTGTCAGGTTAGCAGCAGACACACAGATGTGAAGAGAATGGATGACCAGCTTCTGTGAGGGCATGAAAAACAGCCCAGGTAGCAGGCCTAGAGGCCTGCAGCTAGGCTGGCCACTGGCTGTGTAGAAAGCACTTGTTCCCTTGTGGGCACCACCCTACTTCAGGTGTTTTCTTCTCCAGGAAGGGCTGTGCAGTGGGCCTTTCCCTGAGATAGGGCCACATTCTGCTCTGGGCCCAGCAATGTCTGTTTTAGAGGCTCTTCTTCACAAGCCATGCTGTGCACCCCATAGCCTGCCTGCCTCCCTCTAGGTGGGAACTGGTAACCCCATCTCATAGATGAGAGGGGTCACACAGGCAGTAACGGAGGCAGCCTGAACAGATTCCTATCTGACACCAGGGTTGGCCACCATCCTGACTGTGGAAGAGCTACTTAAAACTATACAAATTACGCTGACCAGAGGAAAGGTGGGCCCTTTACAGGACACAGAAGTAAAGGCCAATGCAATAAAAATATTAAAGCAGCACTGAAAACACCATTCTGAACCTGCAGGAGGAAGCTGTGGGGACACGGGAAATAAACGGAAAAGCAGTGACTAGCTAGGTGTTCCAATTAGCCACGTGTACTAAAATACAAGGCTGAGGCTTGACTAGGTGACTGAGACCTACCTAGACCACCTGAGAGTACTACCACCTTTTCCAGAGTCTGCAAAGCTCTCAGCTCAGACCTATGCCTCAAGGCCTCTCACATGGCTTCCCTCAGGGGTATATTACATTGAGCCAGAATTTCCCCCAGTTTGAACCCCAGGGGGCAATGTGTTTACTGCATGCTCCAAATCTTTCTGGAAGAAAGGGAGAAACGGAGGAATCTGCAGAAAAGATGGCCTCTAAGCCAGACAACAAGAGGCATTTCTGAGAGGATTCAGACTCTGGCTCAAACACTCCATGGGACTCACACCAGGCAGCTGGTGCAGCTCAGAGGATGCCATCCTCCTCAGAAAAACTCTTGAGGTGGGATGGAGAGTGACTAGTGAAGTAACCAAGGTCAGAAGATGCTAGTCTCTACCTGGGTGGTATAAAATAGGCAAGGAGATTATGTGGACCCACCAAACATAAAGCCCTAATCATGGACCAAGGGCCGCCCCCAGCCCCAAGCAACCCCCAGCCCCCAAGCAACCGAACAGTTCAGAACAGTTCCCCATTTCCTTCCGGGTTAGGTGGGCCATGCACTCCACCCACTGCCCAAAGAGCAGGATCACTTGCCTAGGAGCAGGGAGTGCCCAAATCCTCCCAGGATCACAGGTCTGCCTCCCCACCGCCAAAAGGGCCCAGCACCTCCCTCTAAGTCTCACCCAGAAGACCAAGGCAGTAGTTTCTGGTTCTCAGCTGCTCAAAGAACAATCCTCCCATACAAATGTAAAAGAAGGTATTTAAATTCAACTACCAGAAGAAAGACTTCTTTCAGGCCCAGCCTATAGGACCAACTTCCAAGCCACCCTTACTTTGAATAATAAAGAGCTCCTTTCACCATCAAGTAAACCCGGAGGAGGGCCCAGAATGCTAAATTATCTGGGTCTGCCTCGGCCTTTTCTGGACAAGCAGGGGTGTGCCGTGTGTCTTACTTCCACACTAGAGTTAGATCACAGTCCACTGCCTGGCAGTGAGGACCACAGATAAGTCTTTCCTCCCTAACAGCAACATCCTAAAATACCTAATAAAATACTTGAGGGCTGGGCATGGTAGGAGACAGAGGCAGAGGGATCTCTGTGAGAAAGAGGCCAGCCTGGTCGACAAAGTGAGTTCCAGGCCAGCTCAGGCTACAAGAAGACCCTGTCTCCAAAAGACCAAAAAAAGAAAACTGATAATATTAAAATAACTATAAAACTAGAAAAACATTAGAAAGGCTGGGTGTGATGGGGCAGGTCTATAATTCCAACACTCCAGGAGTAAGAGGCCAGGAATTTGAGGTCAGCCTGGGCTACGTAAGACCTTGTCTTTACTAGTAACTAATAAGCTTTACTAACATTCTCTTTAATAGCTACTCTAATTTTGTAATAGTGATGAGAGTAAAAGTTATGTGGAAAAATTTGCAGCTGCAAAGCCATATGAAGATTGACAAAAATCACAGATAGTGCTGAGACCTTTGATTTTCTGCTGGATAACAATGGATTTAATCTTAAGGTTGATGAGGATGTGGATACAAGTTTTCTCTCATCTAAACTCGGGGAGCCTTGAGTTCTATCCACTACCTCACAGACCCCAGGTGAAGAACCGCTACACTAGTAGTGGAACGCTGACCCAATATTCAGGGTAAATATTCAGGGTAAAGTGCAAAGACCTTGGTTGGAAACAAAGCTTTCACTGTTCTTCAAATCATAGGCCCTCCCCACTATTTCCATCTTCCTGCCCCACTTCAGTGAATAATGACTCAATCAAGCACCCACACTTCGCTGGGACGCCCACACTTGGCTGGACTCACAGCCCATCCACTTAGTACAATCTCCTATCATTAATCAATCAGCAAGCTCTGAAGGGTTAATTCTGTCTATAAAAAATGTTTACTTAAGGCTGGGTGTGGTGGTGCATGCCTTTGATCCCAGCACATAGAAAGAGGCAGAGCTACAGGGAGACCCAGTCTCAAAGCAAGAACACAAAACCATTTACCTATCCTCACTAACCTCTAGATTTAATTAATTACTCCAATCAGGAATGAAATCAACAAAAAGATGCGTTTAGCTTGGGATTTTTGTCACCAGTGATCATTACAGACACTGACCTGGAACCTAACCGCCACCTAATGCGTACAGAATGAAAAAGAACTGTGCCAGGTGCTGAGCTACGCAGTCCTGGAGGACATCAAGATGACAGCTTCGATTCCTGCCATAAAGTGAAATGAGCTAACAGAAGTGCAGCTGGTCCTGGGTACCCACTGAACATCTTTCTACTTTCTCCCTTTAAGTACTGGGAACCTTTCCAGGGCTATCAGGCCATTCCTGAAAACACATTAGAGCAGCTGGACAACCGGGGAAACCTTGACCATTAGCCCCGAGCTTGGTAGTGTATGGAGACATAGGAACAGGGGAGGTGAGCACCACAATTCAAAAGATAAACATTAGCAAAACCGGAAAGGAGAGCCCAGGAGGTCGAACCCCTGTGACTGGTAGGGATCTTTTGGTCCACCATCTCAACAGGGCATCCCAACTCCTCCCTGGCCATCTCAGAAGCCTCGGGAAACACTGAGAGATCCCCAGTCTACCAGAATGCCTAGATAAGAACTTCCCTGCAGCCACTCTTGAGTAAGACCAGATAGATGCAAAAGCAGAGGCCCAGGGACCTCGGGAATGTTATTTTCAACTAGAAATTAGGCCCAAGCCGAACACCCTGCACAAAAACTGTAGTGTCTTGCATAATTGAAATAAAAAAACAAAGTCGGGCGTGGTAGCGCATGCCTTTAATTCTAGCACCCGGCAGGCAGAGGCAGGAGGGTCTCTGAGTTGGAGGTCAGCCTGGTATACATAGCGAGTTCCAGACCAGCTGGGACTACAAAGAGACCTGTTTCGAAAATAAAAACACGAGAGTGAGCGGGTTTCGAAAGGATAACCAAAAACAGGCTGAAGGAAAAAAACAACAAAAAGCCCTTGTGTGCCGGTCTCCTTGAATCAATGCTGGCCAAAAATATACAGGCCAGGGTAGGCCTTGGCTTTAGACGCTCTATTTCCCGGGCTTTTCCTGCAGGGTCAGAGGGATCTCCCGGAAGGGGTCGGCCCGGTAGGCCTGAGTCCGGGAAGCGGTGCCCCAGGCCTCGGGGGCTCCGGGCCGGCAGTTCCCGCGCGTCTCTCCGGGTCCCGGCGAAGCCCGGCGGGCCCTGAGTCCACCCCGCCGCCCGGCCGCGCCCGCCGCCCCGGGCCGCCGCACCTGCACCATGATGGCCATGCGGAGCGAGTCCTTGGGGATGCTGTCGCTGCATTTCTTGCAAGAGGCTCGCCCGCTCTTGGCGTACTCCACTCGGTAGAGCTTGTCCGAGGCCTCCGCCATCGTCCAGCGGGCGCAGCAACTGCAGCCAAGACGTCTCGCGGGCTGCTCCGCTAACGTGTCGGTTTCCCGCAAGCGTGCGGCGCCACCTCGGCTCTGGATAGATTGCTGATGCCTGGCGGCGGGAACGCCCCCAGACCCACGCTCGAGGGGCGGGACCTTCTGTTCACGGGGCGGGGCCTGCAGCTTGGGGACCCGCTTTCCCAGCGTCCTAGTTCCGGGCCACCGCGGCTGCGCCCGCTGGTCTAGCGGCTGCTGGAGCTCGGAGGACCCTCTGAGGATGGCTTTCGAAAGCGTCTACCGAAAGGTGTTTTGTAGGTTTGGCCCAGAAAAGTTTCCTTGATTTCGCAACTACTTCCATCCACTCTTTTAAAAAATTATTTATATCCTTACATTTATATTATGTGTTTGAGTGTTTTGCCTGCATGTATGTAAGTGCACCACATGTGTGTAAATGCGGACGGAGGTCAGGGGAGGGCAGAAGAGGGCATCGGATCCCCTGGAACAGGACTCAGTAGTTTATTACAGAGACACTTGCTCAACCGTGCTTGGTTGCTGTTCTTTTACAATAGCTAGGAAATGCTAACAACCAAAATGTCCCTCAACCAATGAATGGATAATGAAAACGTGGCACATTTACACTATGGAGAAGGTTGTTGGCTGCCATATAGGTGCTGGGTACTGAACCAGGGACCTCTGCAAGAGCAACCAGTGCGCTTAACTTCTGAGCTACCATTGCATTAAGGTAGTTTCCTACATGATATTTATTCTGGGAAGGACTTGGTGGGTCTCATAGGACTGTCATGGGTCTTGGATGTATACGCATAGTTAAGAATTCTTTCCCTAGAACCCTAAGGAGGGCCGGCACTATCTGGCTGCCTAGTCAATATTTCTCTATGGGTGGCTTGGTATATACTTCTCCAGTTATGCCCATATCTCCTCTGGTGTTCACCATTTTAAGTAATGGCCATCATTCTGCAAATTATTCAGGCCAACACCTTGGCATCAACCTGATTTCCACCCTCTTTTGATGCATATCTGGTCCCCCGCCCAATTCTGACTTCCTGGTTCTAATGTCTTCTCACCAGTGCCCAGCACCTCCACCACCAGAGTTACCATATCTTTCACAGTCACCTTCCTTCCAGCCTGCCCTCTCCTGTCTTTTCTCTCTCAAAAGCACATGAGGTTGTTTTATATCTCACACTGCATCACTGGTATGTATAAAATGTTTCAAATATTTCTTTCCACATGTACAGTAGGGTCTAGGTCTCTTCCCTCATTCAGTTCTGGTCCTTGGCCACATTTCTCACTCAAGTGCTCACTTCTTCCAATGGGTCTTACTACCTCAACCATATAGAACTGCTGTTTTATGGCCTTTGCATCAGCTATTACTGTTCTGAACATTCGTCAACATAGCCAAAATGCAGCCTATACCCCCACTTCATCCAGCTTCTCCTATGCTTCCTTGTGGAGTCATGCACATGTGTGCCCCAGCTGAGATGCCTAGCCTCTGGATGGCCTTTACCTTCTTGCCCTACATTATATTCTTCTTTGCACTTAAACCATCCTATCAATTTGTTTAATGCATCTGTATCTGTTTATTGTCAGCCCCCCTCCAGATGGTACGATCAACAAGGACAGGGTTTTATCTGTTTTGCTCATGGCAGTGTCCTCAGTGCCTGGAACAGTGCTGAGCACTCAAAGTATTCATAGAAAGAGTGGCTGAATCCCACTCTTGGCTCTCCTTCTACACAGTCCAAGCTGTTTAACTAATGTTACTTCCCACTTGTATACTTTCGGTATAATATTTTACTAATGACCTTCATAAACTTTATTTTGTTTGCTCCTTATTATAATGTTGTAGTGGGTTTTTTAAAACTCATGGGTAATTGTATTTACTTAGAATTATTCAGAATGTCCACAAAACTGCTGCAATTTTTCCCATTACCAAGAGCTATTCAGTGAAAGGCATAAATATTTAATTTGTACTGTGCAAGATTCTACAGAGAGAGCTGAAGATGAATGAACCACTGTTCATCCATAGCTAATGTACTTCATGCCAACAAGAACCCACTTTAAATGTCCATGCCCGTTACAATCCCCCTAGGGTACCAGACAATGTTGATGGCTACTGAATAGGGCTGTCTAAAGAATTATTCGATAATTTCTGCTAAAGACCCCCCCCCAAAAAAAAGACACTACAATTTTTTTTTTTTTTTGTCTTTTTGAGACAGGGTCTCCCTGTAGCCCCAGCTGTTCTGGAACTCACTATGTAGACCAGGCTGGCCTTGAACTCACAGAGATCCGCCTGCCTCTGCCTCCCAAGTGCTGAGATTAAAGGCGTGCGCCACCACACCTGGCAACACTACAGTTTTTAAAAATTTGTTTTTATTGAATTTTTGTGTATTTCATACAGAACATCTCAAACACTCTTAATCATCTTTATACCCCCATCCCTACGGCACCTTCCCATACCCCCTCCCCTACTGAAACCCATATACTCTGTCACCCCTGTTAAGGCCTACTGTGTCAAGTCAATGTCCCCAGACGTTCCTTAGTACAGGTCCATCCACCGAGGTTTAGTCAACCTATCCAGAGTCCCCTGTTTTAGGAAGATCAGCTCTTTTTCACCTAGAAGCAATTAGTTGCCAATTTCTTCAGATAAGATTGTGGTCTGCTGTTCATTTTCCAAGTTATATATGCTGGGTTTTTGTCTGCCTGAGTTTGCATGGGACTTGTGTATGCTGAAACCATTGCCATAGAATCGTATGAGTAGGTTCCCAGAAGTTTGTAGGACTCTGTTTCTATATGCTCATGCACCTCCTCCCTGGCTCTTACAATCTTTCTGCCACCTAAGGTCCCTGAGCCTTAGGTGGGGACACTGTGCAATTTAAAAACAAATCCTATACTGCTTTATAGTTTTTGTTTTTGCTTTAGGCACAGTTTCATGTAGCACAGGCTGGCCTCAAACTACCTACGTAGCCAAAAGTGATCTTGAACTTCTGATCCTCCTCCTCCTATCTCCTAAGTGCTGGGATTACAGGCATGTGCTGCCACAGCTGATTTATGCTGTGCTGGAGATTGAACCCAGGACTTTGTGCTTGCTAGGCAAGCACTCTACAATCTGAGCTACATCCCCAGCCTTGCTTTCTTTCTTCCTACCTTAGAAAGAGTACATTAGCATCAGGAAGGTTTAAATGCTTTGTGGGAAAGGAGGGGGCTACAAAAGCTGCTGTTGAACCACCTTACTTTAATTTTCAGCTTCATCTTTATCTCTCTCACCATCTTGGCCTTTCTCTTTCCTTTTTCCTTGCTCTCTCTGCCTCACCAGCATCCCTTTTGCTGTGTCAGCTTTCCTTCGGCTGCATCTGTAGCAGTATCCTTTGGTACTTTTCCTTTAGCCTGGTAGCAGTTATCTCAGGCTCTTTGGCACTCACGGTGTGTCACTCACCTCTCTTCCAGCTCATTACATCAGTGCCAGTGCGCAGACCAGGATCCCCATGAAGTTGGGGGCAGAACTCAGAACACACAGAAAAGGGCCAAGGAGGTCTTCTGGATACACTGGAACCCTGAACTTCTCTTTCACTTCCGTTGCAGCATCAATTTATGTTTTTATTTTTTATGGAAAACTCTCACATAACTGTACTTTACTTTCTCGGAGGCAATTTAAAGAACCTCTGACAGGCTGACAGAAGCATCTGGGCATTTTTTTCTCATATTCCTTCTAGCATTTTGCACAAAATGCCTGTAACGACATCTCCTTGGCATCTCCTTGGCATTGCTGTTGTGTCCTCAGTGAAACACAGAGTTGCTCATCCCATCCCCCTTGGACTCTCGCTTGCTTTGTCTCTGGCTCTGAGGAGGTGTTTTTAGATTGTTTTTTGAGAGACGGTCTCTGCAATGTATCCCAGGCTGGCCTCAAACGAGATCTTCCTCCTGCTTACAGGCTATTTTGTTTGTGTTTGAGGCAGGGTCTTATGTGTCCCAGGCTGGTCTTGAACTTGTTATACAGCTGAGAATGACCTTGAACTTCTCAGCCTCCTGTGTCCGCCTGCTGGGATACCACCACACCCAGTTCATGTGATACTGGGGATTAAACTCAGGGCTTTGTGTGTGCTGGGCAAGCACTCTACCTACTGAGCTATATCCTCAGGCTTGGTGTTTTGTTTTGTTTTGTTTTTTTAAATCCTCCCTTTCTTAACCTTGTCTAATTTTATTTTTGAAGTTTCTCTTTGGGAGTAATTTTTCTTCCTCCTCGTCCTCTTCTTTTTCCTCCAGTGCTGGGGGCTGAACCTAAAGTCTCACAAATGCCAGATGAGTCTCTTCCACTGAGCTATATTCCCAGTCCTGGGAAATCTGTGTACATTTCTGGCTTCTTGCTTTTTTCTCTTCTTCATAGCATTGTTCTCTGCCTTTCTTTGTTCCATTTGTTCAACACTGATTCTCTATTTCCTTTCTCTGCCTCCTTTTTCCTCACTCATGTACTATTTGCACATTTAGCCTAAGTAAATTTTAGTTTCATAGGACATTCTATATTAACTTTGCCATTTTCTGCTTTATGGTCATTGGGATTTGTTAGCAGGCTTTGGTTGATTTTAATTGTATTTTTATATCCTTTTGTCTTTGTTTGTTTGTTCATTTTGAGACAGGGTCTCCTGTAGCCCCAGCTGTCCTGGAACTCACTATGTAGATCAGGCTGGCCTTGAACTCACAGAGATCTGCCCGCCTCTGCCCACTGAGTGCTGGGATTAAAGGCGTGTGCCACCACACACTGCTTCCTTTTTGTTTTTTCAGACAAGTTCTCACTATGTAAATCTGACTGGCCTGGAACTTGCTATGTAGACCAGATTGGCCTCAGACTCACAGAGATCCTCTTGCTTCTGCCTCCTGAGTGCTGAGATTAAAGGCGCGCACCACCACTCCTGGCTGTTGTATCTTATATGATTTGATGATGGTACTGTTAACAGCAGTTTGTTTTCTTTTCTCCGCATGGTACTGGGGATTGAACCCTTAAGAGTAGAATCCTCAATAAGAAGATTCCCCAAATAAAACTGGAAGCGATATCCTGACCAACAGATGTGCCAGTTGCAACACAGAAACACAAAAAAACATGAAAACCCAGGGCAATATGGCCATTCAGAAACTATGTGATTGTCAGGTGACAAGACTGATGACTGCCATTATCATTCATTCTAGGGATGTGGCTGTGAGGACAATGCTGTTCTGGTCATCACTATTGTTTGATACCGTCTGTTGGCAGCTGCCCACCCTGGCAGGGATCAGTTTCCGTCTTGTTCCTGCCTGAAACTTTCAGAGAGCAGCAGTGTTTCTAGGAATTTCCTGTTTGGTTGGCCTGGTCCCAGGAGATTGAATACTTAGGCTATAAGGCCTCAATGTCTGTCCCCCATCTGAAGAGGGACACTTGCTATTTCCCTACCTGGAAGCTCTCTCCTCTATATCCCTCCTCTTCATCCCCTCTTAAGATAAGGTTTATTTTGGGCTGGGGATGCAGCTCATTTGGTAGAGTGCCTGCCTAGCATACACAAAGCCCGAGATTTGATCTCCAGCATCAAATAAGGCAGGCATGGTGGCATACCTGTAATCCTAGCACTCAGAATGTGGAGGCAGGAGGAGCTGAAGCTCCAGGTCATCCTTAATCAGTCTGAAGCCAGTCTCGATATATGAGACCCTGTCTCAAAGAAAAGGGGTAGAGGTGCTAGAGAGATGGCTCAGTGGTTCAGAGCACTGGCTGCTCTTGCAGAGGACCAGGGTTCGATCCCAGCACCCACATGGAGGCTGACAACTGTCCATAACTCCAGTTACAGGGGATCTAACACCCCATGAGTGTACTTACATACATGCAAACAATACACTCATATACACAAAAATTAAAAAATTATATATATAAAAAGCTTTATTAAAAAAAAGATGGCAGACTTTGCCACGCATCTGAGGAAGTGGATCCAGAGAGGTTCTGGAAGAGATATTGCCGTCAAGTTTCAGGAGAAGGAGAGAGAGGAGAGATAATTATGTCCCTGAGGTCTCAGCCCTGGATCAGATCAATGAGGTGGATTTTGACACTACGGAAATGCTGAAGCTTCTAGATTTAACAGTCTGTTCAACTTGTAACGCACTCAAGCTACAGCTGGGATGAAATGCAAAACATCACGTGGAGCTGTAGGAATCTTTTCTGATGGTCTGTAGCATTTTCAATAAACTTACAGACAACAGCAACAAAAACGCCAAACAATTATTCTAAGCTTTTAAAAGATTATTTATTATTTCTATTTTATGTGTATGAGTGTTTTGCCTATTTGAATGTGTAGGCATGCAATGCCCATAGAAGCCAGAAGAGGGCAATGGATCCCTTGGAACTGGAGTTACAGACAGTTGTGACCTGCCATGTGGGTGCTGGGAACTGAACCCTGGTTCTCTGCCAGAGCAGTAAGTGCTTTTAACTACTGAGCCATCTCTCCAGCCCCTCTAAGTTTCTTAAGATTTATTTTTAGTTTTATTTGTATGTGTGTGTCTGTGTAAGTGTCTGCTATATGCGTGTAGGGGGCCACAGAGGCCAGAAGAGTCCCTGGAGCTGGAGTTAAGGGGTTTTGAACTGCCTGATGTGGGTGCTGAAAACCTAATTTAGGTCCTCTGCAAGAACAGCATGTGTTCTTAACCACTGAGCCTTATCTCTATTCCCTTATTATTATTATTATTATTATTATTATTGTTATTTTATTATTTGTACATGCTTTTGGATTGCCCAAAAGATTGTGCTCTCCAAGGTGGCCGAAGCAGGCAGATCTCTGTGAGTTCAAGGCCAACCTGTATACATAGTGAGTTCCAGGCCAGCTGGGGCTACAGGGAGATCCTGTCTCAAAAAGACCAAAAAAAATTTTTTTTAATTATTTTTATTTTGTGTGTATGCATGTATTGCCTGCATGTAGGTAAGTGCACCCGTGTCATGCAATGCCCACGGAGGTCAGAAGAGGCTGTAGGATCCCCCAGGACTGGAGTTACAGACAGTTGTTAGCTGCCATGTGGGTGCTGGGATTCTAACCCTGGTCTTCTGCAAGAACAACCAGTGTTCTTAACCACTGAGCCATCTCTATAGTCCCCCAAATTCTTGGGTTTAATGATTCTTTTGAGTCTACTTGTGAATGGCTAGGACCACAGACGGGTACCACTGTGCTCCACAGCACTGAGTATCTTTTATGCTTCACTGGTCTTTTCAATTTCCTCTGTGGATTTCCTGTACTACTTTGGCTCATTAAAATTTTTTTTCTCCGCAGTGTTGTTTCATAATTAAAAAACAACAACAATGTAAACAAGTTTACTTATTTTCCTTGTTTGCTTTAGTTTCTGAGTGTTCTTAGCCATATGTTATATTGTCTGTTTTATTAAACGATAGAGACTAGAGAGAAAATGCTCTTGTGTGAGAAAGGACATGAACTATGTTCAAGGGAGTGTGTGGTGAGCGACTTGGAGCTGGGCCTGTGTGGAGTGGGAGGCAGCACAGAGCTGTTTCCGTGGCAGCCTCCAGCACATGTCGCCTGCTTTACTTGTCTTTTCTCCCCCTTGTTGTCAGAGAAGGGATTTTTTACTTCTTATAATGCTGGAGATGGAACTCAGAGCTTCATGTATACTAGGCAAATGTGTTATGGAGTTTGAGACCACTTGGAAAAGACCATCAGACCCAACTCAGATTTTAATTAGCCAATTTTTTTTTGCTGCAGCAAGACTGCCAGTTTCCAGAGGCCAGATAAGGGACTGCAATGCAGCTGGGGGTGGAATAGGGTCTTTTACAGGCAGAAACCACAAGCTGCTTCATTCCTGTGGTATTGGCAGTTGCAAGGACAGTGGTTCATACCGACCCTTAAATGCAACAATAAGCAAGTTTACAGAAGCCAAAACAAGCAATTGTTAAGTCATTTGCTTAACAGATGTATGAAGACCTTGACAGTAGGAGCTTTCTGATTATTGTTATTTTAACATATTACCAAGAAAGACAGACTATTGTTTAGGTTATTTTCCCTTGGGTGGGCAAGAATCATAGCTGCAATGTCTGGGTGGCAATATTCCTTTCTGTGATCAGCTATTTCTAAAAGGAGAACAAACTTCTCAGGGGGAAGTGACTTACTGGAACTAAGTTCAGACCTTGAGCTGGCTGCTTCTCTGGTTTTTAAAGTCTAAGGTGGCTACTTTGTACAAAATGGAGTTGCTCTAGTCATCACAAATGCTTTACCACTAAACTACGTTCCTAACCCAACAGTCTTGTCTTTTTTAATTGAAAATTTACATTATTTATTTATTTTTAATGAATGAGTGTGGGTGTGCAAGTCACCACATGTAGATGGAGGTCAGAGACAACTTGTGGAAGTCGGTTCTCGCCTTCCATCATGTGGGTCTTGGGATTGAACTCAGGTCATCAGACTTGGCTGCAAGTACCTTTACCCACTGAACCATCTCATTGGCCAATTTTAACATGTGAATTATCTTGTATTCTTAGTTTAATATCTGACATATGGTAGATATTCAGCAAACATTTGTTGAGTGAATGAGTGATGCATATATAAATATGTACAAAAACGTTTTTGGGGATTTGCCTTTGAAGAAAGACAAATCCCCAAAGTCATGCTGTAGAGTGTGTGTGTGGGGAGCAACCATGGGGTGGCACCATCGTTGACTAGTTAATTCCATTCATCCTGTGCAGGCAGAGTGCTGCCCTGCTCTGTGCTCAGCCCACATGGACCTGCATCTCTTGAGCACATTTCTCACAGAGCAGATAAATTCAGTTATTTTAAAACACAAGGCCAACATTACGAAACTCACTATTGCCTCTGAAAATTATGTTCCCATCCAAGCCCACGCAGTTGTCCTGGCTGCTAATTTTCTGTCAAGAGTGGGGCTTGGTGGCATGGGCACAGTCTCTCTGGAAAGAAGCAACTGGGGCCCACAGCCTGTCAGAAGGCTGGCTGGTGTGGGACCTATCTGGTTATAGTGAGTTTATCCTTTATCCCTCCAGTGATAGCAAAGCCAGGGGAGGTGTGCGTTCTCCCTGCCAACTTTTGTTTTGCTCAGGAATGGAGCCAATCCTATTTTCAGATTTCTTGTTCTTTTAAAAACACACACACAGGAGAACAGGAAAGAAAAGAAAACTGCAGCTAGCTCCCCAACCCAAGAGGGAAATAGTTTCACCAAACCAAAGTTACATTACAGCCCAGCTGGGAACCTTTGTGCTTATGAAACAGTTGCTTTGGAAATGGTTACATAACTCTAATCAGAGTGTAGATTTCCTAACTGTATTCACATAGGGTGTTTTTCAATTGCTGTGATTTATTTTTCAGTAACTCTTCATTTTTAAAAAATAGCATCAAAACTCTGTGATTCTCCTCCCTGTATAATTTCAGAGGACAGACAATTCAACTAGAGCTAAGTAAACACATGTAATTTCATGTTTTAAGATTTGATTTTTTTGAATTACAGTTGAATCTTATTGCAGTGCGATTTATTTGACATATTGAGAAATAATCGAGTCAGGTCTTGTTCCCTGGCATACAATCACATGCAGCCAAAGCCCCCTGCTTTTAAAACAGGGAGGGACTGTGAAGACACGCTGAGGCCTCTAGATTTATAGCCAGAGGGCTCTGATTTTCCAAAAGTCACACAGCTAGCAAGTGACTGAAGGGGAGAGGACTCTCCTCACCCTGTCTTAGTGTGGACATGATCCATGAACTATGGTTGGTATTCTGGAAGATGCATTCTACCATGCTGAGGTGAGGAACTGGGTAGGGATGAAGAGAACAGCAAGTCAGAAATTATTTACATGCTATTTAAAAATTATTTATTTTTATTCGTACAAGTGTTTTTAAAATATTTTTACTTATTTTAATTTTATGTGTGTGAGTGTATTGCCTACATGTATGTAAATGCGTCCATGTTGTGCAATGCCCATGGAAGTCAGAAGAGGGCATTGGAACTGGAGTTACAGACAGTTGTTAGCTGCCATGTGGGTGCTGGGAACTGAACCCAGGTCCTAGCAGTCAGTGCTCTTAACCACTGAGCCATCCCTCCAGCCCCACAGACAAGTGTTTTGATTGCCAGTATGTTTACTGGTAAAAGTGCAGTGCCCAGGAAGGCTGGAAGAGGGCAACAGAGCCACTCTGCAGATACTGGGACTCAAACCCAGGATTCTTTGGAAGAACAAGTACTTTCAACCCTGGAGCTGCTTCTCTAGTCCTGATTTATACTCTGGAAGCTGGGTCAACTCAAGACAGGCTCAGACAGCTTAACAGTTCCACAGATGGCACCAGGACACTCTCCAGGATCAGGAAGGGATGGTGTCCTGGGAATCTGGCTCAAGAGGACCTTCTCACAAAGCTGACTGGCCAACTGTAGTTAAGAACTCAAGACAGGTGCTTGACCCTGCCACAACTCAGTCTAAACCACATGGGTTCTTCTCTACCATATGTTAAAACCTGCTTTGTAATAATCTGCTCATATGGCTGGCTTTCTTGTCTATGTTAGTCTATTCAGGCTGCTATAACAAAATACCATAGACTGGGTGGCTTATAAACAACTGCAGTTTGTTTTTCACAGTCTGGAAGCTGGGAAGTCCAAGACCAAGGGTTTGGCAGAGGTGGTATCTGGGGAGGGTCTGCTTCCTCACAGTGACTGTTTTTTTTATTGTAACTTCCTTCACATGGCAAAAGGGATGAGGAAGTCTCTGAGACTGTGTATGTATGTGTATGTGTGTGTGTTTATATGTTGTACTTGTATGTGTGTATGTGGTATGTGCATACGTGTATGCGAGGCCAGAGGAGGACATCAGGTGTCTTGCTCTATCACTCACAGTCTTGTTCCTTTGACACAGGGTCTCTCACTGAATCTGGAGCAGGGTTGGCAGCCAACAAGCCCCAGGATTCCTCTTATCTCTGGCCTTCCACAGTGCTGGGGTTGCAGATGCACATGGCCAAGTCTGACTTTTTATGTGGGTTCTGGGAATTTAGACTCTGGTCTTCTTGCTTGCACAGCAAGTGCTCTTACTCACTGAGCCATCTCCCAGCTCCTGGTGCCTCTTTTATAAGGGCACTAATCACGTCCCAAAGGCCTCACATCCAAATACCATCATTTTCAGGCTTAAGAATTCAACAAATGGGGGGCTGGAGAGATGGCTCAGTAGTTAAGAGCTCTGACTGTTCTGATAGAGGACCCAGGTTTGATTCCCAGCACCCATATGGTGGCTAACAACTGCAACTCCAGTTCCAGGGGATCAGACACCCTCTTCTGACCTCTGTGGGCATTGCACAACATGGGTGTACTTACTGAAAGACTTTGTATAGGTTGGAGAATTTGGAAAGGTAGTGAATGGCAAACTGACATTATAGAAACAGTGACAAATTTCACAATATTGTCGAAACTCAGTAGTACAGTTTTTGAAAAAACATTTTATTTTATTTATTATTTTTATATTATGTGCACGAGTGTATTGCCTGAATGTGTGTAAGTGTACCTATGTCATGCAATGCCTGTGGAGGTCAGAAAAAGGCATCAGATCCCCTGGAACTGGAGTTAAGACAGTTGTTAGCCGCCATGTGGGTGCTGGGAATCAAACCTGGATCCTCTGCAAGACCAATCAGTGAGCCATCTCTCCAGTCCAGTAGTACAGTTTTGTCAGTAAACATTATTCAAAAATTATGGTAGACATATAGAATTTTGAGTTTATATTCTAAATATAATTGCGTGTTTTTAGTTTGAGAATTTTATCAGTTTAGTTATTAATTAAAGTACTTTCTATTTTTTATTTTGACTTCCCAGACTGATTTTTTTATCTCCAGAAGTTCAAATAGGGCATAAGTGAAGGCATACTGGGACTGTAGAAGATTTTGAAAGTCTTTAAAAAAGAGAATTCAACAAATGAATTTGGAGGTAACATAAACAGTTAGCCCTCTGCACCATCTGGCCTGTGAAAGCAGTGTTTGGCACTAAAAGAATTTCACAAAGGCCTGTAACACACATGAACAATGGCAATGGACCTATATAGGGCCATCTCCAGAAAAGCATAACATTATAGTCCGCCATTGCCTGATAAATCTGAACTTAATCATCCCTGTGGATCTACAACTACACTTGTAGATATATGCTAGGAAAACTCTTGCTTATGGCCAATGGGAAGATGAGAAGATTCAAAAATGTTCATAGAAGATTGTTCATCATAGCTCCCAGTGGAAATAATACAAATATCCACAAATGACAGAATAAATAAACCCACCACAGTATTATACTCAACCAATAGAATACTACGCAGCAGTGTAAATGAATGCATTACAGCTCACATCAATATGCATGAATCTCAAAAACGAAAACCAAATTAGAGAGTAACTCATTTAGTGTGGGCAGGTCCATTTGCCCAAAATTTGAAGCCAAGAAAAATAAAATGATATATTATCTAAGTTGCACACATAGACTATTTTTCCCTGAAGATAAAAATTGCTGACACATTTTCAAATAGTGGTTATTCTAGGTGGTTGGTGGGGGGGATGTAATGGAAGAAGGAACCCCAAGGGGCTTCAAAGTCATTGCTATTCTGTTCCGTTAGCTGGATGATGAGTGTATGACTTCTTTATTTTGATTCTTGAGAAAGCTTATATATATATATATATATCACATAAATATTCCCATATTTCACAATAAAAAGTTTCAAAAAGCAACAAGAACATGGCTCTCAGATGATGCCCTCCTCAGTACTTCTGACAGGAGTCTGGCCTTGGAGGCAGGAAGCAACATGCTGAAAGCCCATGGCCCTCAGACAGTCTGACTGTACAGGGAATAAGGTTTCCTGGGGTTGCCACAGGAACCCATTTCACTGTGCCTGCTTACTGAGTGGTGCCTGATTGAAGGAGCCTGCCTGAAGGGCAAACCAGGACCATGCAAGGGCAGTACCTAGTCTCATAAGATTACTTCTTCCTGAGCATAATTGGCAGACTTTTAAAAGAGAAGGTTCAGTATCCTCCTCTCATCCCCAAATTATTATTCACCAGTAATAGACTGAGCTCAATGAACACATATGCCTATCAGCAGATGGGTTTCACAAGTCCTTGTTAAAAACCAAGGACAGAGCTGGGCATGGTGGCGCATACATTTAATCCCATCATTTGGGAGGCAGAGGCAGGAGGATCTCTGTGAGATCGGGGCCAGCCTGGTCTACATAGTGAGTTCTGGGCCAGCTAGGGTGACATAGTGAGACTCTGTGTAGAAAAACAACAAAAACCAAACTAATAAACAGTAACAACAACAAAAGGATATGCTGCTTGCCTCTCGGGGATCACAGAACTGACCTATTAGCAAGTCCAGTGTGATATAGTTTTCTCAGAAATTAAAGGGAGGGTAGACTAGTGAGAGGCCTCAGTGAGTAAGACTGCTTGCTCTGCAAGCCTGACAACCTGAGTTCAGATTCCTGGAACCCAGATGTAGGGGCATCAGTAACCCCAGCACTCCTATAGTGAGTGAGATGGGAGGAGTCGGGCAGCCAGCCTGGAGTATGCAGCAGAACAGAAACAATAAGAGAGACTCTGCCTCAACATGGTGGAGAGAGATCTCATTCCTGAAAGCTGTCTTCTGATTCTGCATATATGTGCCAAGGCATGCACATGCCTACACTCACATACATGCATCATTCAAACAATAATAACAAAAATGCATTTAAACAAAGAAAGCATAGTTACTTTCTATTGCTGTGATAAAAATGCATTTAAACAAAGGAAGAAGAAACATTTTGCTTGGTCCCTCATAGATGGTCTATACCCTTTTCCAGAGCCATGTAAAGTTTAGTCATTAAATCACCCAGGTTGTGAAGTCCCAGGAAGACCTCGGTTTGAACTTTGACTTGCCTCTTGCAGGCCTAGTGCAGTGGGCCAACATGCTTAGCTTCCCCAAATCCATCTTCTCATGTGCAGGATACAGATGACAGTAGTGGGTACCCCTGAGGGTTGGCATGAAAACTAAGAAAGATGATGCATTCTAAGCCCCTAGTCTGGTCCATGGAAAGAGCGCAGTATTTATTGAATGAATGCACACCATCCAGGGCTTGTTAACCTTCAAAGAGGTCAGCCTCTGAACGCTCACATTTTGGGGTTTGATTCTGGTGGTGACAATGGCTATTCCATAGGGGAGTCAGCTGGCTGGTACTTGGAAAGAACAGGTGGCCTCACCTTGATAGGCTCTCCATGTTCAGGGCTCTGGTCCTCAACTTTCATAGTCTCAAAACTCAGCTCTGTCCACATATACAGAAGGAAGCAGTTGGGAGATTGATATTTAAATCAGTACACTAATTTTTAAATTTACCATGGGGAATAGGAATGCTTCGTAGACTTGACTTTGCACTCTGTAGGCCAGGGGTGTTGTCTCTTTACGAAGAGATGGAAGTCAGTTGAAAATCTGAAATGCCAGGGAGTGCAGGTGCTATTGTTTGGACCTAGAATGACCCCTGTCCTAGTTACTTTCTATTGCTGTGATAAAGCACTTACCAAAACCAACTTGGGGAGGAAAGGGTTTATTTGGCTTACAGCACAGTCCATCATCAAGGGAAACCAAGGCAGGAACTCAGGGCAGGAACCTAAAAGCACAGACCATGGAGGAACACTGCTGACTGGCTTGCTCCCCTGGCCTGTGCCCAGTCTGCTTTCTATGATGATGATGATGATTATTATTAATTGTTTATGTGTATGAATGTATTGCCTGCATGTATGTAAGTGCACCCGTGTCATGCAGTGCCTGCAGAGGTCAGAAGAGGGTGTTGGCTACCCCTGGAACTGGAGTTAGGACAGTTGTTAGCTACCACATGGGTGCTGGGAATTGAACCTAGGTCCTCTGCAAGAGCAACTGGTGCTCTTAACTGCTGAGCCATCTCTCCAGTCCTCAGTCTGCTTTTTTATATAGCACAGGACCACCTGTCCAGGACTGGCCCTGCCCACAGTGGGATGGACCCTCCCACATCACTCAACAATCAAGAAAATGCCTCACAGACATGGCCACAGACCAGTCCAATAGAGATAATTCCTCAGCTGAGGCTCTCTCTACCCAGGTGTGTCAAATTAACTGCAGCTGTCCAGCACAACCCCAACGACTCATGAGTTAAAGGCTGGGCCCCAGCTTAGTGCTCTTAAGGGACTGCGACCCGAAAGAGTGGGCACTTAGTGGGAGATCTTAGGTCATTGTGGACACGTTCTTGCATGGGATACCAGGTCCCTAGCCCCTTCCCTTTCTCTCTTTTACTTCCTGGCCATGAGAAGAATGGTTCTGCTCTGTCATATGCTCTCTGCCATGAAGTGCTGCCTTACCACAGGCCCTAAAATAGCAGGGCCACCTGGCAATGCACTGAATCCTTCAAAACTATGAGCCAAAAAAACCCACTTTTTTCGTTTTAAGTCGATTATCTCAGGTGTTTGTTATAGTGACAGAAAGCTAACAGCCTGGAACCAGCATTTGAGGCACAGACAAAAGTATCTCAAAGGCCAATTAGAACAAGATGTCCAACAATTTCTGAAATGGCCTAAACATACTTCTGCCATTTTGTACTCTGTATTTATGTTATGTGGCATTCTCAGTATCATCAATTGATGGTTATCAATTTTATAACCATCAGTTATAAAACAAAAATATCAACCAACACTGAAAAATGTTGAAGATGCTCTATGTCCTGCGGTATATTAGCCATTCTGCCAAGATTTAATTGTTCATATAAAAATAAAGAAGCACATCTCCTTAGTATGCAGATTTGTTTTAAGCATTAATGTATGGTGAAATTATATACACCAAAGAATTGTTTTAAAATAAAACTACTTATGATTTATATAAAAAAAAACATATCTCAAAGGCCAACAACCCTTGGTATTGCATGACCTGCCCTTCCCTTCCATCTAGAGGCTTCTGAAATAGGCTGTACATTACCTTTGACACACTGACCTTGTAATGGAATTAAGTCAAAATGCTCTTAAAATCTGGCTTTTGCCGGGTGTGGTGGCGCACACCTTTAATCCCAGCACTCTGGAGGCAGAGGCAGGCGGATCTCTGTGAGTTCAAGTCCAGCCTGGTCTACATAGTGAGTTCCAGGACAGCTGGGGCTACAGGGAGACCCTGTCTCAAAAAGACCAAAAAAAAAAAAATCTGGCTTTTAAATAAATCTTTGAAATTAAGAAGATTGACTTGAGATTTTGGAAATCATTTAATAGCTTGGAAATAAAATTGCCATACTGTCCACTAGATGGTGTTCAATATACACCCACAGCTCTGCTCACATCACTCTGGAAAGGCATAACCTTAGTGTGTAACTGATAAAGGTAAGCACACCTGGTTTGGTTGTAACGCTTTGTTTTCTGGCAGCTTCCAGAAGAGGAGGAACTGCCTTCCAGACTGTGGAGAAGAAAGGAGAGCCACAGGACTGCAGGCAGAGATAACCAGGGGCTGTTGGAGGCATCGTATGGAGAGATGATGGGTCTGGACTGGTTGTGTGAATGAGAGGAGTGGGTAGACTTAAGGGTCAGAGGGACAGACAGGTCCTGAGGACTAGTATTTTTTGAACTTGATTGTTTTAATCTTTCTTTTTTTTTCCTTTTTATTTATATGTTGTAAGCTGCAGGAAGGCAGAGATTGTTTTTACCCACATGGATGATTTTCAAGAGCACGTAGAGCAGATATGCCATATATTCATAATAATGAATAAAATAGCTCTGTGATGGTTAATATTCATTAACTTGATTGGATTCGGAATCACCTAAGAAACACAACTCTGGGTATGTCTGCAAGGGTGTTTCCAAAGAGATTTGAGAAGGGAGGATTCACTCTGAATGTGGGTAGTACCATCCCATGGGCTGGGTTCCAGGACTGAATAAAAAGGAGAAAATGAGTTGAGGACCACATTCATCTCTCTCTGCTTCTCAACTGTGGATACAATGTGACCAGCCACCCCATGCTCCCACCACCTTGCTTACCCTGTCATGATA
Organism: Nannospalax galili; assembly: GCF_000622305.1. Taxonomy (NCBI): domain Eukaryota; kingdom Metazoa; phylum Chordata; class Mammalia; order Rodentia; family Spalacidae; genus Nannospalax; species Nannospalax galili. Next base: position 946,291 of record NW_008358858.1, on the reverse strand, counting down.
GACTGTATCTCCTCAACCCATGAGCCAAAAATAAACCCTTTCTTCCTGAAGTGGCTTTTGTCACAGCAGTGAGAAAAGTAACCGATACTAGCTCCCATATATTAAGCACTTCTGGGAGCCCTTCTAAATGTTTGATTTGCTTGTATTAATTTCTTTCATTTCCCTAAATCAGTATCTTTGGGACAGATGAGTTCCTGCCAGGGTACTTTGAAAACTCTTCCCAGGCAATCCTGATACAGTGTTGAGATGGGGCTTTGTGCTGCTCTGTATAATATACCTATACTTTGTATAGTATAAAATGGCTTTACAGGCTGGGTCTTGCCCTATGAGACTCCATTTTACACAGACTATTTGACTCTATTTTGAGGATGGAGGATGACTGCACCTGAGTGGACACAAGAATGGCATCAATTGATTACTTATTTCTAAAAGCAGGAAAGGTACCATTCCATATTTTTTTTTAACATAAACTGTAACTATAAAAGCACAGTCTTATTAAAATCACACCAGGAAGACCAGACTTGAAAACTATTGGAGACTGAATAAAGGGGCAACTCCCTCACCTGGACCCCATGAAGAGGAAGACACCTAACACTGGGATGTTGATGGCCGCCACTGACTTATCATCTGATCACCCATTGTGTTAGAACCAACAGGCAGAGAACTTGCAACTCTCCAGAGACTTCAGCTTGGCTCAGTTCCCACTGTTGATGCAGCCTTCTTGAACTGTCATCTATCTACCCACCCATCCCTCTATCCATCTGTCCATCTGTGTGTCCATCTGTCCATTCTTCCATCTATCCATCCATTATCCACCTGTTTATCCCATTCATCCATCCATCCACCTATTCATCCATCCACCCACCCACCCATCCATCCATCTGTTCATCCCATCTATGTGTTTGCCCATTCTTTTGTTTGTACAGCTCTGGCCCTGTCCTTCATCTCTACAACCTCTAGTTCAGTTCAGACTTTGACTCTATACCAGCCTCCACCAGGGTTAGTTATCTGATCTCCTATGGAGCCTCTTTTCATGTCCCTATCAGCTTCTGCCTCTCAGAAAGGCCTTTTGAACTCCCTCTGCTGTAGCCTCTTTGACCCTTTGTAGCCATTCTTTAACCTACACACACACTCTTACTCTTCAGCTGGCTACCAAAGAAATAGGGACTTCCTGACAAATTGCTGCCAACAAAAACTACCGTAGCTTGTGAACTGTTTATTAGTTAATGAATTCTGACATTGTAGAGAGACACAAACATCAATGTCTGACACAGCACAATCATGACATAAAGCTTCAGGATTGAAGCATATTCCTTATCATCCTGTCTCTTCCTTGCAGAATATCTCCAGCCCCGCTTACTATTTCTCTGCATTCCTCATCTCTCCTGAGGATTATGCACATCTGTATGCACATCTGTGGTCCTGGTCCTCCATGCATAGAATGGTCCATACATAGGACAGTTCCCTCCATGCATAGGACAGGTCCACTAGCTGTTCTTCAGGATGCTGTCCTAGACATCTCAGCTCCTAGCTTTCCTTGCAGGGTTGGCACCTCGACTTTGACTCACTTCACACAAAGTCCGGAGCCCATAGCTATACCCTGTAGCCATCTTCAGTCCTCTCAACAACCAGTCACATTCATCAGGGCCCATAGTGGCCTGCTTTAGTCCCTTCTGTGTGGCATCTCAGCTGTGTCCACTAGTGCCTGGAACAAATGCAGATGTGGAGAATAGAGCAGTGTGGGGCCCAGGCCATAGTGACAAGTCTGTGGCCCTGGGCAAGGCCTTGACTTTTGCTGCTTCTTCCCCACAGAAGCAAAAAGCATCATTGTATTTTGTTCGGTTCAACAACTGTCCATGGGACCTATGTTTTACGGGCCATTGTGTTAGACCCTCTGCTTGCCATGGGGGATAAGACACCCCACCAGAACACAAGTACCTCCTTGCTATTTGCAGTGCTGCACAGATCCCTGTAGAGAGAAGCTGAGGCACATCAGTGAGGTGAAGGGAGGCTGAGAGAGTCTGAAACTCAGACAACCTCAAAGCTCTTATTAGGTAAACCTAGGCTGATTAAGAGCACAGTCACTGGGGCTCTAGTGCACCCCTGTGGCAGTTATCAAGTATATAAAGAGAACTCCAGGGTCACCCTCTGTCTGTGAGCTGTGAGGGGCTGGCACCCCAGAGGTCTTCGTTGCCTATTCCCAGAGCACACAGTAGGTGCTCTGCCTTTGCCTGTGAAATGTCATGCAAAGTCTTTGTTAAAAGGGAGGATTTAGAGAATCAGGGTCATGGGGTGCCACCAGGAGAGCAGGAGGCAAAGACACCTGCTGGGCTGTGGATATGTCCTCTCCTGGTACTCTGTGGGGATTTCTGAGCAGCAGGGACTTCCTCTTTCTACCTCCAGAATCTCAGGTTTGCATGAACACTCTTCTCTTTCAGTCCTGTCCCGTCCTGTCCTATCTGTCCGTCCCCCCAATCCCCACCTCTCCATCACTGTCCTGTCCCTTAGCTCCTCTTTGGCATCAGAAATTTGTATAGCTTTGAAGGTACTCCCTGTCCTTTCCCTCTCCACAGCCTCTGTAGCTGAGCCTGTTGATCATACCCATGAGTGAACTCTAGAATTATCAGGGGAGCTGTTTAGAAATACCAGGCTTTATATAACTGGCCAGAGTGTGAGGGGCAGCTCTGGCTGGGGCAGGGCTTCCTGCTCCCACAGCCAGCATCCGGCTTGCTTTGATTTGCTCCAAGCTGCAGCTCTAGCCCTTTTCCCTCCAGCGGCGTCCCGGGCTCCATGCTATCCCTCTGCTCCTTGGTGTCCCACACATCTCTGAGCCCTCTCAGCGCTGAGTTATACACGTCTCAGTAGGCTGCTGGCGTATGAATTACAGAGGGCAGAGCTGTAAAGACAGCTCCTGGGAAATAAATTAAAACATTCAATCATTCAGTGGAGAAAGAGAACAGAGGCAGAGAGACTCTCAGCCCCCAGAAGAGGGGGCAGGGAGGGAGATGATGGGGAGAGAGAGAGTGGGATTGCAAGGCTGTGATTATGAAAAAAGGCACAGAGCAGAGCAGAGGAAGGAATGAAGGAAGCATGTTGGGGGCACCTGCCAGGTGGGGCCCTGTAATGGTTAATATTGATTGTTAATTTGACAGGATCTAGAATCACCTTAAGAAACAAATTTCTAGGCGTGTTTGTGAGGTATTTTCTAGATTAGGTTAATTACGTTAACTGCCAGACAGATGAAAAAAGAGAAAGCCAGCTAAGTCAACAGCATTTACCCCTCTACTTCTGACTGTGGACACAATGAGACCAGCTGCCTCCTACATCTCCCCACATTCCGTCCCTGCCACCATAGACTTCATCCTTTGAACCTGAGGCAAAATACCTGCGCCCCCTTTTGAGATAGAGTCTCACTATGTAGCCCTAGCTGGCCTAGAACTTGTTACATAGACCAGGCTAGCCTCAAACTCATAGAGATCCACCTGCCTCTGCCTCCAGAGTGCTGGGACTGAAGGTGTGGGTTACATACCTGCCAAACCCTTCTTAAGTTGCTTTTGTCAGGTATTTTGTTGAGGAACAAGCCAAGTAATTAATATAGTCTCCCTCCTTGAAGACCACCTCTGAGGAAAGCAAGGATAGAAGACACATGTCAAGGAGGGTCCAGTATGCTTGCTGTTTGGCACTTGTGCCAACTGGGCATGGTTGCCTGTTAAGTGGACAGTGTGCTGTTAGCCAGATTAAAGTGGGGTCTCATGGGTCTGGGAAAATGGCTCAGTAGTTACAGTGCTTGCTATGCAAATATGAGGACTAGAGTTAGGATCCTCAGAACCCACATCAAATTCTGGGAGGGCCACCCTGTAATTCTAGTCTCAGAAAGTGGAGACAGGGCTCCCCAAAGCAAGCTGGCTAGTGAGACTAGCCATATTGATGAGCTCTGGCCTTGTCTGAGAGAACTTGCCTCAATGAATAAAATGGAAGACCCATAGAGAATGATTTCTTACATCAACCTTGGGCCTCCACATGCACATGTACACACATGTACCCCCCCCATGTGCCTACATACATGCAAAACAAATGGAGTATCAGGAATGTACCTCCCTGGCTGCATCCCTTTGGGGCCTGAGTCCAGTGTTCCTGCTCTGAGGAACAGGCTCTTGCCTCCGCACCCTTATGACACAGACATTGAGACTCCTATAGGCAGGGACTCCTTAAGGCTCACCAACCACTTTTGCTTTTATGCAATGCTGAGTGGCACCCCAATAGCAGCCCTGGCTCTGGGCAGAGGACTGGTACCTGAGTGGAAGGGCTCAATGTCTCGGCTGGTGAGCCAAGGGCACCTGCTAGGGGCTCAGTGAACATGCTTGATCTGGTAGAATCACAGCCTCGTAATAGGTATGAGGTTCCCCTGGGGCTCAGAGAGAGCAGAGAATGTGGTGGTAGCACAGTTCCTATCACTGGGGCACATCTTTAGAGTAAGTACCTGGGGAACTGCCATTTCGAAAGTTGACTACTGGCCATAGATCTATTCCTGGCAGAGCTCTGTCTGTGGCATCTGTAAGGTCGTGTGGTGGGAGAAAACTGGTCAGGCATGGAGATGGTGAAGGCCTTGAGACTGGTGCTGCAGGTAGACCTTGGCTTGTTCTTTAACCATGGATAGTGACTTGGCCAGCAGGTCATCCTCATTCCCACTGACTAGTTAGATGCTCAGACCAAGGTTTTAGGCTGAGCCCAGTATCACTATACCCCAAGGCTAGCTTGGTTTAGGGTCATCCTGGATGACCCTGTGAAGGCTATGACAATACACACACACACACACACACACACACACACACACACGGTGAAGGGAGGAGGGAGGGAGGGGTGCATCTGGTAGAGGGATTTCTGTGAAGTTCTTTTTCTTAAAAAATATTTTATTTATTATTTTTATTTTATGAGTATGAGTGTATTGCCTGAATGTATGTGAGTGCACTTGTGTCATGCAATGCTGCGGAGGTCAGAAGAGGGCTTCGGATTCCCCTGGAACTGGAGTTAAGGATGGTTTGTAGCTGCCATGTGGGTGCTGGGAATCAATCCTGGGTCCTCTGCAAGAGCAGTCAGTGCTCTTAACCGCTGAGCCATCTCTCCAGCCTTCTGTGAAGTTCTTAATACAACAGTGGTTTGGTTAGATAGCATATTAGTTATTTTTCTCATTACCATGACAAAGTAACTTAAGGAAAGGAGGATTTATTTTGGTCTATGCTTTGAGGACACATTCCTTCATGGTAGGGAAGGATCGCAGTAGGAGTGTGAGGCAGTTGGTCACATTGCAACTGCAGTCATGATGCAGAGAGAGATGAGTGCTGGCGCTTAGCTCATTTCCTCCTTTGTATTTAGTTTGGGATGATCCCAGTGCATGGGATGCTGTTGCCATATTCAGGGTGCATCTTCCCTCCTCAGTAGACTTCTCTGGAAATTCCCTCACAGATACACCCAGAGATGTGACTCTTAGGTGCGTCTAAAGCCAGTCAAATTGACAATGAAGGTTGTGAATAGTCTGCTGGGCACTGGTAAAATTTTATGATGTATATGCCAAAGTTTGGATCATCTAATTGTTAAAATAAGTTACCACTCTTATTAGAATATATTTATGCATATATATAAAATTTCTTTTTATATGTGTTTTGCCTGCATGTATGTAAGTGCACCCATTATGCAATGCCTGCGGAGACCAAAAGAGATTCCCTGGAACTGGGAATGTTAGCTGCCATGTGAGTGCTGGGAACTGAACCCAGGTCCTCTCCAAGAGCAGCCATTGCTCTTAACCACTGAATCATCTCTCCAGCCCCTGACTGGAATATATTTAAAAGTATTTTTTTTAACTAGTAAAAGTAAAAGAAATAGGTCTAACTGTAAATAGAGAACAGGGGGTCTGCCTGTATGCCCTGGGTAAAGATTTATGCATTTGCTACTTATTTACTTTGGTGTGCATGTCTGTAGGAGTATAGGTATATGAACATGTGTGTGGAGACAAGAGGTTGACTTTGGGTATCTTCTTTGATCACTTTTCATCTTTTTTTTTGAGACAGGATCTCTCACTGAACCCAGAGCTCACTGATTCAGGTACACTGATTGGGCAATGAGCTTTAGGGACCCTCCTATCTCCATCTCCCCAGCACTGGCGTTACAGATGCTGCCCCTGAACCTAGCTTTTATGTGGGTACTGGGGATTTGAACTCAGGTCCTCATGCTTGCACAGTAGGCACTCTACCAACTGAGTCATCTCCTCAGTCTCTAGGTTAAGAATTTAATGCTGGGCCAGCAAGATGGCTTCAAAGGTAAAGCTTTTTGCACCAACCTTGATGACTTACTTGAGTTTGATCCCTGGTATCCAATTGGTGAGAAGAGAGAACCAATCCTCACAAACTGCCCTCTGACTTCCACATGTGGGCCATGGTTTTCTCTCTCTCTCTCTCTTTCTTTCTCTCTCTCTCTCTCTCTCTCAAAATTAAAAAACAACAACAAAAAAGAATTTAATGCTTGGGATAGTGAAATGGCTCAATGGGAAGAAGCACCTCTGTCAAGCCTGATGAGCCTTGAGTTCCATCCCTGGTTACCCATGAAGTAAAAAAGAGAGAAATGACTACTGTAAGTTGTCCTTTGATGTCTACATACATGCCATGGCTTACCCATGTGTGTGCACACACAAGCACACAAATAAAAATAAATAAAATGTTTTAAAAAAGAGAATATATTGCTACCCTGAACTTCCTGGAAGTGAACTGGGGTCTCTGTGAGGGCCTAGAGGCTACACTGCTTGCTCTCTGTTATGTTTTGAATGCCCTCCATAGGTTCATGTATTGGGTGGGGGATTGATTGTTGGCTGATGGGTTTGGGGAAGTCATTGGAGCCTGAGGGTTCTGACCTAACCAGTTAATCCCTCAATGGCTTTATAATATGGAGACTTAATTAGGAGGTGGTAAAACACAGGCAGTGGAGCCTGGCTGGAGGACATAGATCACTGAGCGCTTGCCTTGGAAAGGTATGTCTTGTCCCTGTCCCTCCTGCTCTTGGCTTCCTGTCTGTCATGGGCTAAGTCCCTCTGATCTATTACAAACCCTCTGCCAAGATGTTCTGCCTCACAAAGAGCCAGAAACCACAGCCAAATGACCATGCACTAAAACCTCTAAAGCAGTGAGCCTTATTAATTTTTCCTCCCCACCTGTCATAGCAATGGGATGCCTGATTTAAAGCACTTCCATTGGGCAAATGGGTCCAGCCTGTGTGGGATCCAAGGCCCCCTAGACTGTGGGCAGAGCCAGTCTTCCCTCAGGCAGAGGCTGTCAATTTCCAATTAGCTGGAGGCTTGACAGGCAGCTGCTGGCTCCAGACGCCACATATTAATGAAGGCACAGTCCCTGCTGGAGACAGCACTGAACGAGGAGAAAAGTCAAATTAGGTTGTCCCTGTAAGGGGACATCAGTCTCTGGTTTGGAGCCGTTGACTTATGTCTGGCAGGAATGGACATTTCTTTGGGTTTGTAGGGTAAACTATGTCCCACATCTTGCTCTTGGATGTGGTGTTGGGATGAGGATTTTTACCCCTGGAGGTGGGCTTTAAACTTTGGAGTTTCCATCTGAAGGATACAAGCAGGAGCTGAGGACAGAGCTGGGGGCTTTGCTCTTTTGCACTTCAAGCAGTAAACAGGGTTCTAGAGTGTCCTAGGAAGGGTGGCACTAGGACTGCATCATCTGTCTATGAGTAAATGAAGAGGAACCGGGCATGGCTTGTCTTTTGGAGTGATCTAGACCTCATGACAGGGAGCTGGTCAAACTTCAGACAGAACTGAGCCTGTTTGCTGTAATAGGAAAACAGAGCCCGCTTAGACATCCATTTCACCACTTAGGGACATGGTGGTGACTTGATACAGAGCAGTTAGTTGTCAGGGAGTCCCTAGGGAGCATCCCTTCAACATTCTTCAGAGGCAAAGCCCCCAGGAGTAACAACTTCCCTTGGTATGCCTGAGTCTGTCAGATGCAGACAGATTTTCATAAAATTCAAAGAAACATCTGGTGAGAAAAATTAAAGTAGCAATGAAGGGCCTCTCTGGGGAGCCACATGCTTGTTCTTTCTGGCTCGGTCTCCTTGAGCTGCCTACAGGCTCTGAGGCATGAATGCAGCCTAGGCTGAGAGTCCTCCAGGGAACTGCCCTGAAGGAAACCATTTTGGAGGGAACACCAGGTAGACTAGAGATGACATCACCCTTGACCTTGTTGCTGTGTATCCTTGGAAAGGTGGCAACAATCAGGCCCTTGGTAGGCTGGGGCCTGGCAGAGCAGTGTGGGTGTACAGCTAACCTTGACCTCAACCTTAATACCCAAGTTCTTACCATGTTCCACTGAACCCTCCATTTGTTGAGCCTGCCTAGCACAAGACAAGGAGAATGAATGCACATGCTGTGTGTGTGTGGGGGGGGTGTTGAAATAACACTTCTTGGCCTGGGGCTGTAGCTCAGTGTATAGGCTTTGCCTAGTATGTGTAAAACTCTAGATTTAATTCTCAGTACTTTCAAAAGAAAAAAAAAATCATCTCTTCACAAAGCCTTGGGGCTAAAGAGCCAAGGACTTGAACCTGCATGTTCCTACCTGGAGGGTCCAGATAGGCACTAATGTTGTCCACAAACATGGAGAAGTGGACTTTCACATATAAGTCCTTAAATGAGGAGGAGGTTTTCAAGGAGCCCTGCTCACTAAGCGGCTCAGGGACTGTTCTAGTTCAATTGCTGTGACAAAACACTCTGACCAGTACCAACCTGGGGGAAGAAAGGGTTTATTTGACTTATATCTCCCAGGTTATAGTTCATCACTGAGGAAGCCCAAGGTAGGAACTCAGGGCAGGAACCTGGAGACAGGAGCTGAAGCACAGACCATAGAGGAACGCTGCTTACTGGCTTGCTCCCCTGGCCCGTGGGCAACCTACTTTCTTATACAACACAGGACCACCTGCCCAGGGATGGCGCAACCCACACTTAACTGGGCCCTCGCACATCACTCAACAATCAAGAAAATGCCCCATAGACATGTTCACAGGCTAAACAAATGGAGGAAATTCCCCAATTGAGGCTCCCTCAACCTAGGTGTGTCAAGTTGACAACTAAAACTATCCAGCACAGGGACCAAACCCATTCTATAGAGAACACAAAGCTGAGGGGTCCCAAGCTAAGGGAAATCCTAGAAGGAGACATCCAATCCCATGTGTTCTGCACTCATTGCTTAATCTCAGTGATTCTCAATCTTCAAGAGTCTAGATGGAGTAAACATGAAATTCCCAGGTCTCTTGCTTCCACAGATTCTGATTAAGAAAGTCTGGGAGAGGGCTTAGAGATCTGCATTTTAAAAAAAATATTTTATTATTTTTATTTTATGTGTATGAGTATATTGCCTGTATGTGTATACTTGCACCTGTGTCATGCAATGACTGTGGAGGCCAGATGGCGACATCAGATTCCCCCTGAACTGGAGTTACAGATGGTTGTTAGCCACGACGTGGGTGCTGGGACTCGAACCCCGGTCCTCTACAAGAGCAGTCATTGCTCTTAATTGCTGAGCCATCTCTCCAGCCCCAAGATCTGCATTTTTATAGAAGGGAAAACAGATAGAGGGACCCAAGTCTCCCTGGGGGACCGAGGCAAGGTTTAGGCACTGGAAAAATCATTAAATGCTATTGAGAAAGTTAGCTTAGAGTTTTCTTTAGATCTTTATTGTCAGTACTCCGAGTTGTTTATCTGTGAATGAATGAAATGAAACTACAGGGAATAGGCTGGTTGGGCCTTTGATTGACAGCAGACAGACCCTCCTATACCTGGCAGCCTGGAGTGGGGAACTGTCAGCTGAGCCGCCCTGCCTCCAGCCACCCTCACAGCTACCCAGCTGCTTTAGGCACTCTATAATCCCTCAGAGCACACCCCAGCTGTGAGGTCAATGGTGAGTGAAGCCATGACTTCTGCCCCAGGAGGTATGCTCCAGTCGCAGCCACTCCAGATAGCCTGCATCAGCCTGGGAAGGCAGTATCTCAGTGGAGACAGAGGACCCAGCAGCTATTCTCACTCAAGGTGAGAGGTAGGGCAAGAAGGCAATAACTGATGCAACAGGAAGCTGTTCTGTGATTGGTGCAGATGCAATACTTCATTTGCATTCTGTAGCCACACCACACTTCCCTGCCTGGTTATTGTAATCAAGCTACTCAGCTCACTCTTTGAGTCAGCCAGGAGACATTTCTTATTGTTAACTCTCGGTGTTGAAACATGGAAAAGCCTTTTCCCAGAAAGCCTTTTCTTTGCCTGCTTATGATTTTGTCATAGGTAGAGCACACTTATGAAGTTGAGAGGCAGTAGAAGCAGTAGAGATGAGAAGACAGTGGCAGAATTCCAGGGAGCAACTAGGGGCAGATTGGCAGGGAACAGAGGTGACAGAGATGGTGTCAAGAGCTAAGACAGTAGACGGCAATGGGCAGGAGACTGCAGGCCCTGGTTGCTGCAAGTGTAAGAACGGCAAAGCCTCGAAGGTTATGGGCCCTAACATCTGAGTCTTAGGAGTTATAACACTGGCTGACTCCGACTGCTGCCAATTGCCACCATGCCAGCTGCTACTTAGAGCCAAGTGGCAGTGTAGGGCCACTGGCAATCAGAACTCGAAACAATAAGCCTCTAATCTGAGTTCCAAGAGCTTAAGTCTCTGACTTCTAAGACCTGGATTCAAAAGCCTCTAGTTCTCAGAAGTTGTAACTCTAAGCTTCTGACTGTCAGACCAGCCCAGAAGTCTTTGGCGCTCAAGGGTCCAGGACAACACTAAATTATTACTCCTTGCCTACTTGAGATTTCCATCTGAGTAGAACAAAAAGATGCGAGGCCAATTGCTAGTGACCAAGGGAACAGATACGACCACTCTTGAGAAGCACTATCTCTGTTCAGCAAATCTTATAAATACCTACAAAGATCTCCATTGTTTTGACTTTAGCAGGAGACTCAAATTAATTAATAAATATTCTGAGAGCCTATAATTATAGCCTCAAATTAGGGCTGGCTTCATGTGTGAATGGCAAGTACATTTCCATGAGGCCACATGCTTGAGGTTTAATGTTCAATGCTGTGCCCCCTAGAGATGCTTCACAATTTTATCTCTGATTTTGGTTAAACGTTTATTTATTATTTTGTGTGTATGCGTGTATTGCCTGAATGTAGGTAAGTGCACCCATGTTGTGCAATGCCCACAGAGGACAGAAGAGGCTATTGGATCCCCTGGAACTGGAGTTACAGACAGTTATTAGCTGCCACGTGGGTGCTTGGATTCAAATCTGGGTCTTCTGCAAGAACAGCCAGTGTTCTTAACCACTGAGCCATCTCTCCAGCCCCTAATTAATGAATTTTTATTTTATTTGTATGAGTGCTTTGCCTACATGGATGTTGAGTGACCTGTGTGTGCAATGCCTGCAGAGGCCAGAAGAGGGCAGTGGATCCTTGGAACTGGAGTTAGGAATGGTTGTTAGTCAACACATGGGTGCTGGGAACTAAACTTGGGTCCTCTGCAAGAGTAGCCAGTGCTCTGAACCACTGAACCATCTCTCCAGCACACAATTTTATCTCTGAATTTGTGCTTTGTAGGTAAAGTCTATTGGGACAATGGAGCATGAACAGGATCTTGGTCTGTACTCCAGCCCAGGACCTCTGGTGTCTTCATAGTAAGGGCCTGAGGAGATGTGAGAAGTTATCAGTGCTGGCAGTGCCCCCTTGTGTCTGGAGCTTACATGTTGGTGCACACCATCTCTTACTGCTATTAACCTTGTGGGCAGCTTTATAGATTCTGGTACTTGCCCTTTTGCTGTGGCTATAGGACCTGGCTGGACTTTCTTGAATCTGTCTTCTTGACCTCAAGGAGGCTGTAATTCCATGACTTAAATAAAAAGGAAGGAAACCAGGATTTACTAAACACATGTTCCTTCTACTCCTCAACTCTCATTTTATTTTTACTGCTATATTCTGGCTCCTAAGACATCAGCAAATGAGTATTGCTCACAAGATGCTCAGAGAGTGACTGAGTGGATAAACTCTATGAGGGAGATAGACTCCTCCATTCCACTGATTATAAACTGGGGTTTGGGGCTGCAGAAACGGTTTAGTGGGTAAGAGTGCTTGTTCTGCAAGGATGAGGCCTGAGGCCTTGAATGTGAATCCCTAGCACCCATGTAAAAAGCTGACATGACGGCATGTGCCTGTAACTACAGCATTGGTGGGGTGGGGGAGACAGGTAGATCTTAAGAGCTTGCTGGCCAGACAGTCTAGCCGAAAAGGGGGGACTTCCAGTTCAGTGACAGACCATGTCTCAATGCAATAAGGTAAAGAGCACTAGAGGAAGACACCTGATGTCTTGCTCTGTTCTCAAAATGCACACTCACAGGAACACACATTCCGAAACACACAAAAAGAAACTGGGGATTAAGGATACCAGTCAGTGGTAAAGCATGTGCTTAGCCTTGGATTTGCTCCCTAGCATGAAAGGAAGGAAGGAAGGAAGGAAAGAAGGGAGGAAGGAAGATAAAGAAACTTGCTGAGGATATAGGTCAGTGAAAGAGCCTTTAGTGAGCATGAGACCCTGGATTCAATTGCAGAGAGAGTAAGAGAGAATTGAGGTTTATAAAGTGTATTGGATAGCTTCAGTTGTCAATGTGATACATTTGGGAAGAGGGGATCTCAGTTGGGGAATTTCTTCTATCAGATTGGCCTGTAAGCATGTTTGTGAGGCATTTTCTTGATTGTTAAGTGATGTGGGAGAGCCCAGCCCACTGTGGGTGGTGCCATCCCTGGGCAGGTGGTCTTGAATTGCATTGGAAAGCGGACTGAGCACAGGCCAGGAGAGCAAGCCAGTAAGCCACGTTCCTCTGCTTCAGCTTCTGCTTCCTGGTTCCTGCTTCGAGTTCCTGCCTTAGCTTCTCTGAAAGATGGACTGTGACTGGGATGTGTAAGTCAAATAAACCCTTTCCTCCTCAAGTTGGTTTTGGTCAGTGTTTTATCACAGCAATAGAAAGCAAACTATAACACAGAGGCTTAAATAACTTGTTAGGGATCTAAAACTAGTAAATAACAGAAATGAGATTTGAATACAGATCTCTGACCTCCAAAACCTTTGATCTTTCACATCTTACAAGTTCTAAGCCATGCTTGGGAACACTGACTTGTAGGGTCAGGGTATGGTTAAGGATTGTTAAGGATTACAGTACCAAGACACCAAGTGTCCATTTGCCCACGAGTGGGAGTTACTTCTGGAAATGGTCTCTTAGCTGTCTTTGTTTGTTTAAGGATGGGGGTTCAGAGCCTAGTATAAGGCTTGCTACTTGGATGTAGCAAGCTCCATTCTCCATAGAACATGTGCAAGGGGTGGAGGGAGTGCAAACTACAAGCCACTGAAATTCTATAGTTCTCTGAATCACTGTGGGTAATTTTCTACTGCTCAAAACAGAAACCTCAATTCAACATGACCTAAACAATATTTAATACTAATTTCTGTAACAAAAAGTTCAGTGTAGCTGGGTGTGGCAGTGCTTACCTGTAATCCTAGCACTTGGAAACAGGAAGATCATGAGTTCTAGGTCAGTTTGGGATAGAAAGATCCTGTCAAAACATAACAAAACAAAGCAAAGGAAATCAGGCTCTGGAGCTGGTTGATTCCAGGGCTCACTAAGGATCCAAAAAGACCTAAATTCTTGCATCTGGTGGTTATGGATGTGACATTTGGTAGAATTGTTAGGACAGCTCCTCTTCCTCTTCTTCCTCCTCTTCCTCTCTTTCCTCTCCTCCTCCTCTTTCTCGTCCTCTTTCTCTTCCTTCTTTTTTCAAAATTTACATTTATTATTATTATTATGATGATGATAACGATTATGATTACTGTGTGTGTAGATGCTCTCAGAGATCAGAAGAGGGTATCACATACCTTGGAGCTGGAGTTACAAGCAGTTGTGAGTTACCTGACATGGGTGCTGGGAACTGAATGCAAATCACCTGGAAGTGTTCTTAACCAGTGAGCCATCTCTCCAGTCCTGGGACAAGTTCTTAAACTATTATTAGTATTATATGTGGTTGTGTAACTAAATGTGAAGGCTTGGGAGAATTTGGAAATAGTAAAAGGTTTCTGAACACTCAATGACTAAAAATTAATTAAAAATCAAACACATAATGAGTCCAAGGTGTTTCTGGCAGTGCTCACCCACGTTGCCCTGGTTACCTTCACTGAGGCCTTGGTTTTGAACCCACAGCATGTGCACTTTGTACTGCACATGTCATGCAAAGCTGCTGCAAAACCCTTGGCTCAGTGACTATTGTATGTTATAAATGGCTGTGCTTTTACTTCACGTAGAAAGTTTTCTGCACTTCCAAAAATAAAACGGTCTAATTCTGGAAAACAAAGATTTTAATATTTTCCTATTGTCTTCCTTTAGCATGTAAGTATTAAAGTATCAAATTAGTATTTTTTGGATTGTGTTTTGTTAGAATGTTTGATTTTGGGGCTGGAGAGATGGCTCAGCAGTTAAGAACACTGGCTGTTCTTGCAGAAGACCTAGGTTCAAATCCCAGCACCCACATGGCATCTAACAATGGTCTGTAACTCCAGTCCCAGGGGATCCGACTGCCTCTTCTGACTTCCGCAGGTGTTGCACAACACGGGTGCATTTACCTACATGCAGGCAATACACACATACACATAAAATTAAAAAACAAAGGATGTTTGATTTTAAAAATTACTGGTTGAGTTACTGACTTGAGTTTCATTAAAAAATTGTTAAACGAATTTGGGTTTAGAACAGAATTTCCAATAATTTCTGAAATGGCCTTGAATGTACTTTTGCCATTTTGTGCTATTTATTTATGCAAAGCAACATCTCAATGTTGGTAATTATAAACTCAAAATATTGATTAACTCTGGGTTGTTAAAAATGCTCTGTGCCCTGTGGTATCAAATATTCAGACAAGATTTAATTATTTAAAAATAAGCATATCCATCTCATTAGTGTTCAATTTTGCTTTTTTATTAAATAAATAGTAAATTTATATGCATAGCAAAGAATTTTTAAAAAATAAATTTATGAGTTATGATCAGTAAATGTTTTTTACAAGCCTATTTTAAATATCTATAAACCCAGGATTGTGGAAAAATTTCTGAATGTAAGGGGTTGCAGGTGGAAAAATTTAAAAAGCCCTAGATTTGTCTGAGGTAGAAAGGATGTTGGGAGGCTGAACCATTGTGTCCCCACATTATTAGTGCCTAAGCAGTTCTCTTTCAGGACTTCTCTGGAAAACAACCCAGAAAGACACTGTCTTTCCTGCATTGCCACAAACCACTGCCCTGCCTGAGCAGCCTGAGTGTATAATATATTGGTCCTATCAGGCAGCATCACGACTGTGATAGAAATCCATGTGGTGGTGATGGTGCTGGCCCCAGAAGTGATAATGCTTTGCTATGCTTGGTAGGTAGCCAAGGTCTCAACAGCAGCAATCATTGGAGGGGTCTGCACCTGGAAAGCAGGAGCAACCTCAGGACTTAGGACTTGCCAGCTAGCACACCAGAGACACCCTGGGGAACTGTAAAAATCACAGGTTTCTGCAGGTGGCTGGTGTTAGTAGGGACTAGAGGAAGCTAGCCAGGCTTGGCTCTTTTTGCTAAATTATTTATTTAGTCCAGAGACACTGGTTACACCTGTGATATCTGGGCGAGTGAGGCTTTCTCAGCTCTTTTCCTTAGGGGAAAAGATTTTTTAATGGTTCAGACACATATCCAAGGGAGACTTGGACCAAAGTGTCTCTGTAGGTGCCAGGGTCACTCATTGTTAATACTAGCTGTTTCTAGGTAGTGTGATGAATCTGGGAGACATTTTTTCCCTTTTCCTTTTCTTCTCTTCCTCTTCCCTCTTATTTCCCCTTCTCCTTCCTTCCTTATTCTCCTTTGTGGTGCTGGGAACCAAATCCAGGACCCGTGCATGCTGAGTGCGTGCTCTACCACTGTGATATACCCCAGTACCCTCTTTTTGTAGTTTACTTTTTGTACTTTTCCCTACCCCCCCAATTTCATTGAAGATTTTTGAAGAGGAATTATCTAATAATTCAAAAAAACCGCCCAAACCCCCAACCAAACCGCCAAAAACCAAACAACAGCGTGCACGCGTACACACACACACACACACACACACACACACGCACACACACACACTTGAAAAGTAATCAGTAGAGTTGGGGAGATAGCTCAACTGGACTTGAGTTTGATCCCCAGACTCACGTTAAAAAAAAAAAAGTCTGCTGGGCATAGTGGTACACACCTTTAATCCCAGCTCTTGAGAGGCAGAGGCAGAGGCAGATGAATCTCTGTGAGTTCAAAGTCAGCCTGGTCTACAAAGTGAGTTCCAGGCCAGCTGGGGATACAGGGAGATCCTATCTCAAAAAGATGAAAAAAAAAAAAAAAAAAAAAAAGTCAGAGCTGGAGAGATGGCTCAGAGGTTAAGAACTTGCTGTTCTTTTAGAGAACAGGTTCAGTTCCCAGCACCTATATGGCAGCCAACAACCATCCATAACTCCAATTCCAGGGGATCCAACACCCTCTTCTGGCCTCCACTGGGCACTGTATTCACATGATACACTTACATACATGCTGACAAAATGCTTATACACATAAAATACGAATAAATAAAAAAATACTAAAACAAACAAACTCCCATGTGCTTGTAATCTGTGGTGGAGATAAGCAGATTCCTGGGGCCCTGTGGCCAGGCAGCCAAGCCTAAATAGAAAGCTGTAGGCCAGCAAGAGACTCTGTCTTAAAATAGTCTGTGAAAAGTCTTCTGCATTTCTCTAGTTTACATACCAGTTTTCCTTCAGTCTTCTTTTCCATTATTAATAGAATATCTTTTGGGTTATTTTATGTGATAACAATCTACATACATTTGTGGAGCTTCTTTGTACATACATAAGCAGAGGAAAATCTTTTTATTTTCTCTCTAGTTTTTTGTACACATCTAGCAATCTTTACCACTACAAAGCACATACTCAGGTTTTCACTAGCTGCCTTCTGTGAAAATACATGATAATACCACATGTATTTTCAAAGTTTCCTACTGTGATAGTTAATCTCAATTGTCCACTTGAGGAGAACTAAATTCACCTGGGAGATGGACCTTTGGGCATGCTTATGGGAGATTATCTTGTTTGGGTTAACTGAGGTGGGAAGATTTGCCCACTATGGGTGGCACCATTCCCTGTGCTAGTGGCCTGGGCTGTATATAAAGGAGAAAGTGAGCTGAGCACAAATACTCCTTGCTTTCTGCTTCTTGACTGTGGATGCAATGTGACCAGCTGCCTCAAGCTCCTGTTGAGGACACTTACTGATGGGTCTTTAGGTTGTGTCCACAATTTCTTTTTGAGACAGAGTCTCCCTATAGCCCCAGCTGACCTAGAACTCACTTTGTAGACCAGGGTGCTTGATCTCATAGAGATCTGCCTGCCTCAGTGCTGGGGTTAAAGGTGCACACTACCATGTCCCACAGAGTCTCTCACTGAACCTGAAGCTAGCTCATTGTGTTGGTTAGGCTGACTGGCCTGTGAACTCCCAGGGTCTGCCTCTCTCTGCCTCCTCAGTGTTGGGGATACAGGGATTTATGTTCATGCTTTGATTTAAAAAAAAATTAATTTGTTTTATGTGTATGTGTGTTTTGCCTGCACGTATGTAAGTGCACATGTACATGCAATGCCCACGGAGGCCAGATGGTGTTGAATCTTCTGGAACTGAAGTTACAGATAGTTGTTAGCAATCATTTGGGTGCTGAGAACCAAATCCTGGTTCTGTGGAAGAGCATCTAATTTTCTTCATTACTGAGCCATCCCTCCTCATGCCTGGTTTTTTAAAGACTTATTTTTATTTATGTATGAGTGTGTAAATATATGCTATGTGTGTATGACTACAGAAGACAGAAGAGAGCATTGGATCTCCTGGAACTAGAGTTGCAGGTGGTTGTGAGCCACCCGATGTGGATGTTGGGAACTGAATTCAGGTTCTCTGGAAGAGTAGAAAGTGCTAACTTCTGAGTCATCACTCTAGCCTCACCCCCACCCGCTAGACACATGACCAGACTCCAGTGGATGAATTCATACCATGGGACATTTGAGGACACAAATTTGGCTTGACAGGCCTTAACATATACAACAGAATGCATGAAATTCGGTGGGAGTGCTTTGGAGGGGGTGTAGTTAGGGGACAGGACCTAAAAATGATCAAGATGTATTCAAAAAATTGAAAAAATTAATAAAACAAAAAACCCCCAAGAAATTGTTAACCTTTTTAAAAAAGAAGGGAAACACCAGGTGTGGTGGCACATGCTTTAATCCCAGCACTTGGGCGGCAGAGCCAGGTAGATCTCTGTGAGTTCAAGGCCAGCCTGGTTTACATAATGAGTTCCAGGCCAGCTGGGGCTACGGGGAGACCCTGTCTCAAAAAAGACTGAAAAAAAAAAAAGGAATGGAAAAAACTCCAAATAAACTTACAAACACAAACCGCTTCTTCCCTAGACATACTGCATTCTGGTGGCCTCAGAATGTGGATGAGACCATTGTGCTCATGGGCACCGGCAGAGGGCTGCAACAGACTCTGCTCTGGAATGTACTTGTACTTTCTATGCATCCTTATGGTTTAGATGTGAAATGGACTCCATAGGCTCATGTGTTTGAACTGTAGGTTCCCAGCTGGTGATCTGTTTAGGGAGGTTATGGACTCTTCAAGAAATGGAGGAAGTGGGTCACTGAGGGGTGATTCTTGAGAATTAGAGCCTGGCCCTGTTTCTATTTCAAGCTTTCTGCTGCCTAGGGGATGAAACCAGTCCCTTCACAAGTCTCATGCCACAGAAAATGAGCTGCTTTGGTGCCATGTCTATGGTGGACTGTGTTCTCTGAACCCTGAACTAGAATAAATCCTTTCTCCCTTAAGATTCAGGTATTTTGTCACAGCAGTGAGAAAAGTAATTAATACAGCCTCCCTATGTGGACCAATAACTTTGCCAGCTGAGTATAAATCACCAAGAAACTGGTCTTCTAGCCAGAGTGTTAGTTAGGTGGTGATGCCGTAGGAGGTGGCAGAGAAAACAAATTTGGAGGAATCCTAACCTAGGGGTTTGCTTTGCCCTCTGGCGCTCACAACCAGTCAGCTCAGGGTCGCCTCTCTTCAAAGAAGAGAGTATAGTGTCTTCTCTTTATTAGTCCCAATGTCACAGGAGAGTTGTAGACTTTTTATACAAATAATGTTATGGAAAGGAGGCTGGAGAGATGGCTCAGTGGTCAAGACTGCACGATGCTCTTGCAGAGGACTCAAGTTGCATTCCCAACACCCATGTCAGGTGGTTCATAGCCAGAAGCACCTGCACTCATGTCTACCTACTCACACACAGGCATACACACATACACATAATTAAGAATAAAGTCTTAAAAAAAGTTATATAAAGTCTCTCATTTAATGCGTCTAAGAGATGAAATCTAAATTTCTTTCCAAATCTGGCTTCTACACTGTTGAGTCAGCTTGTTTTACCCTATCTGTTCCCTGTTTTATTCCTGTTTTAGTTACTCAAGTTTTAAAAAGATATTTTTGGGGAATACTCATATCATTCTGTGCTTCAAAGAAAAGTTGTAGCAGTTTTAATTGGGAAAGATTGATACACACACACACACACACACACACACACACACACACAGAGAGAGAGAGAGAGAGAGAGAGAGAGAGAGAGAGAGAGAAACATTCTGCATTCTGGGTGTCTTTGGGGCTGGCTTTTAGAATAATGTCATTCTGTTTTTTAAAAATTACTTTCATTTGTTTTGACTTTTTATTTTGTGCGTGTATGTGGACAATTTGTGGGAGTTCATTGTCTCATTTCATCACGTGGGGCCCAGGAATCAAACTCAGGTCGTCAGGCTTGGCTGCAGGTGCCTTAAGCCACTGATCCATTTTGCCAGCCCTAAACTAATGTCATTCTCTCTCCACAAACTTAACATTGTGTCCCTCCCACCCCACTATTCACTGGAACATGCGGTCTTATGTAAAACTCTTAACCACTCCTGCCCTGTTCTTGCCACCTCACCTTTCCCCCTTGCCCTTTCTCCTGATTTGGAGTTTGGAAAGGCTTTATGAATGAGAAGAAATGAGCTTATAACGTAACTCATTAGTGGTTTTATTGTGAGGGATCTTCCCTCCCTACATTGGTTTAGAGTCTTATTAAATAACTCTGTTAAAGGGGCTGGAGAGATGGCTCAGTGGTTAAGAACACTGGTTGTTCTTGCAGAAGACCCAGGTTTGAATCCCAGCACCCACATGGCAGCTAACAGCTGTCTGTAACTCCAGTTTCAGGGGAATCCGAAGACTCTTCTGACCTCCATGGCATTGCATGACACGGGTGCACTTACCTACATGCAAGCAATACACTCATATACATAAAATAAAAATAATAAATAAAATCTTGAAAAAAACTCTGTTAAAGGAGATGAGCATCCTAGAGGTCTGCCCTAGGACACTTAACAAACATGCCTGTCTCTTCAAATGTCCTCAGATGGAGGGTGGTTAGTCAGACAGACTGCAGCTACAAGTAACAAAAAACACAGTCCTCATCACTTAAACAGTAAAGACAGCTCTTGTCCTTTGCCTTGCAGCTCTGAGATGGGCCAATGACAGAGGGGCCTTGTGCAGTCTGTTTCTTGGTTGGTCTTTCCCCTGGGTGTTGCCTTCATCTTTAGGCTTAAGCATGATGGTCACCGAAGTCCAGCCACATGTGATGCCATAGAAGAAAGTTCAAAGGAAGAAAGTGAGGCTGTTATCCCAGGAGACACATACCTCTCTGGCTTTGATGACTGTGGTCAAGAGGGAAGGAGGGGAAATGTGTGTCAGGTGGGTAACCAACACTGTTCACTAGAGATGGGTTTGTTGATGTAAAGTAACAACTTTGCTTTCAGGGAAATAAAATAGTTTATTCTGGGTCAAATATGAGTGACTAGGCCTGGAAACAAGGATCCAGTTTACCCTGTTACCCTGGATGACATCTTCTACTACAGAAGAGGTTGTGTGAACTTTCATAGTCACAGAACAAAGTGATAAATCAATGCATTTACCAACGACATTGGTAGGAGCTCCAGGCAGGTAGGCCATACACAGCAAGGCAGGATGAACTCTCTTCTCTAGATTTGAGATATTGTCTTTATTGCAGTCTTGGCTTTAGGATTGGTAGAGGTCTGTGAATCCTTGTGATTAAGTCTCTGAGTTTTATCTAGTAGTGTCAAATATGTGAGGTCTGGAACAGAGGCTGATATAAAAAATATTAAAAGCGACTAATGAGGGGCTGGAGAGATGGCTCAGTAGTTAAGAGCACTGACTGCTCTTGCAGAGGACCAGGGTTTGATTCCCAGCATCAACATGGTGGCTACAAACCATCCTTAACTCCAGTTCCAGGGGAATCTGAAGCCCTCTTCTGGCTTCCGCGGCATTGCATGACACGGGTGCACTCACATACATGCAGGCAACACACTCATACACACTAAAAAAAAAAGGGACTAACAATAGCCCTATCAGCTCTTGATCTTCAACATTCCATCTCTCCCTAATCACAATTTCCTCATACAGATGAATCTTCTTCAGAGAATTTCAGTTCACAGGTACTAGAACCTTCTCATTCTTGGTTGATCTCCTTTGAATCTTCTGTTGAAATTTCCTGAACAATGACAACAATTTGAATACATAAAGTAGGAGGTGCCAGGGGAACTAGAGAGATGGCTCAGCACTTAAGAAAACTGGCTGATCTTGTAGAGGACCTGGGTTTGGCTCCTAGCATTCACATGATGGTTAACAACCATCCATAATTCCAGTTCTGGGGATCTGATGCCTTCTTCTGATCTCCACATGCATTGCATGACATGGGTGCACTTACATGCAGACAATACACTCATACATGTAAAATAAAAATAATAAATAATATATATTTTTTGTCTTTTTGAGACAGGGTCTCCCTGTAGCCCTAGCTGTCCTGGAACTCCCTATGTAAACCAGGCTGGCCTTGAACTCACAGAGATTTGTCTGCCTCTGCCTCCTGAGTGCTGGGATTAAAGGCGTGCACCACCACGCCCGGCATAATAAAGAAAATATTTTTTAAAAAGATGGAGGTGGGAAGGACCTGTGGTGCAAATATGTAAGAATTTCTTTCTTTTTTTTTTTTTCCTTTTGGAATAGGTCTCATGTAGCCCAGGCTGGCCTCCAAATTCTTAGGTAACTGAGAATGAAATTGAACTCATGATCTTTTGCCTCTGTTTCCTGAATGCTGGGATTACATTTATTTATTTATTAAATTATTTGTCTATTTATATAAAGTCTCAGTTGTGGCCTAGGCTGACCTCAAACTCTCAGTCCTCTCCAGGCTCCTTTCTCAGTTTTCTGAGTGCTGGAATTAGAGGTGTGTGCCTCTATGTCCAGTTGATAAAGATTTCCTAAGAAGCCAGTGGCTATCTGTTGGAGAGGATGGGTGCTGTGACCTGTAGGAATGACCATCCAACCGCCGAACACGAGTCATTTGGCATTTTAGTTCCATGAAAACAGTCACTTGACTATCAATGACCAGTCATCTCATTGTAGATTTATCCAATTTACTTTAATCAAATTTCCTAGTAGATTTTCTTATGAAGAAGATAATGTTCAGACTGACTAAATTCTGATCCTTGTGTCAATTAAATATTAAATATTATTCTAAATGAATCACTAGTTAGTTTTCTCCAGAAAGAAATTCTTTGGAATTTTGGTAAGTAAGTTTGCCAAGGCCTGGCCACCCTGGTGAACTGAGGATATTTGGATCACCTAGGTTGAGAAGTTAGACAAAAGAGATAAAAAACACATGACATCCCGATTTCGATTGTGACTGATGGTGTGACGTACAAGTGACCATAACGGAGTGAGCGGCTAGGAGGATCCTTCCTAAAAGCTGTATGCTCTTCTTCAACCTGGCTATACAACTTGGTTGATCAAAGTATCAGCCGGTAAGCTGAAAGATAATGAGAGACATTTGGATATTTTTCAGGCACACATTTGTGTTGCTTTTTTGTTGCTAGGATTGCTTTGTTGGCAGAATGCCCGACACAAGCAACTCAAAGGGTGAAAAGATTTATTTTGTTTGGTTCATGGTTTCAGAGGGTTTGCTTGGCTCTGTGCCTCTGAGCTTGGACTGAGAGCAGAATATCATGGTGGCAGGAACCATTCACATCATGTCAGGAGAGGAGAGGAGAGGAGAGGAGAGGAGAGAGAGAGAGAGAGAGAGAGAGAGAGAGAGAGAGAGAGAGAGAGGATTCCTCCAAGGACCCATCCCTAGTGACCTAACCTCCAGCTACGGCCCACCTCCTGAAGTTTCTACACTTCCCCAAATAGCACCACTAGTTGGGACCAAGCCTCAGACCATGAGCCTATGGATGACATTTCACTCCCAAACCATAACAAGGTTTCAAAAGATTAGGGTGAGCACTGGAGTCACCTATTGAACTCTCCTGCGGCTGGCCCCATTGGGATTAGCATGGCTGCCTTGTGAGGGCAACTGTAGGTGCAGAAAAACTCAAGCTACTGCATTCACTTTCATTTAGTAAGCCATGGTTTATGCATCACTGTGTGAATGCACAAAGAAAGAGGAAACAAATGGTGTGAATACAAGCCATCATATTATTAGAACTTCTGTGTTTGACAGGAAAACCAAACACTCTTGTAAATAGAAATTCGATTTGCTTATACAATAGAGTGGCTGTCACTTTAGGTACAGCCAGATCCAGCTATTCAAAAAAGGTCCTCAGGGTCTCTCTTTGCATGTGGCCCAGCTCACTCCTGCTTGTGTTATTGGTATGCAGGCATTATGGTGGTCCCCTTGGACTCAGCTCCTCCTGGCCTGGCAGCTCCAGTAGGAGAATAAGTCTGTTTCGGTATTTATAAATCATTCAGTTCCAGAGACACATAAGATTGGCAGTGATTAGGTTTACCTATCCCTTCCTAAATCACTAGGGTAGGAGGATAAGGGACCCTGATGGGTCTTCTCTTTTTGCCCAGACTTATGGGCATATTCTATCACTGCCACCCAAATTATTTTGTGTCCCTGTGCTGTGTGGTCGCTTTCAGGGGATGTTATTCTAGGGATTTAGGGAGCCAGGTAGACATGGGTCCTGTGTCCAGGTTTGTATAAACTCTGCCTTTGACTGGGGGATACTGATTAAGGTCTGATTTCATTCTTCATTCTCAAAAGGGCTTGTTGGGAGGAGAGTTTCAGAACAGACATGGGATTGAATCTTAGAATTTTTACTCTGTTCTAAGGAAGACTCAAGTATTTTTGTGTAGTTGATGTATGAACTCATCATGCATGACTCAGCACCAACCAAGAGCTCTGTCTGTATCATTTTATTTGCATTGGTGTATTAGGGTGGCCTAATTTGTATGTCTACAAAGCCCACAAGCAGGTGGGTAGGGATGACAGAGCCAGTATGTTCAACCATTGAATGTGGAATCTGTATTTTGCATATAATCACAGAACTACCCCTAGGGACACCAGTGTCAGAAAGCGAGTTCCCCAGCATGGCTTATAAGGACCTGCAACTTTTTTTTCAGACAGGGTCTCCCTATAGCCACAGCTGGCCCAGAACTCACTATGTAAATCGGACTGGCTTCAATCTCATGGAGATCCACCTGCCTCTGCCTCTCAAGTGCTAGGACTAAAGATGTGCACCACCACACCCAGCTAGGACTTGCAACTTTGAGAGTTTCCTGGGCCTTGCTTCTACTACAAGACCATGCCATCTTTCTGCTAAGTTAGCTAAACCAATCCTGAAGTCTCTGGACACTCCTCTCGCTGAATCTGCCCCACAGGTGGGCCTAGGCTGCTGCTTAGGGGAAAGAGCATCAGCTTACAGGTGACTAAGAGCCATCTTAGAACAGGTTAAGGTTCTGCTGGCCTTTTACCCGGGTTCCAAGGAAATGTGTATGAGTGTGTTTTATTTATTTATTTTAAATATTGTTTTATTGATAATGATGATAATGATGATAATGTGTATGTATGGTGGTGTGTGCTCGTGTGTGTGTGTGAGAGAGAGAGAGAGAGAGAGATAAAGACAGATGGAGAGAGAGGGAGAAAGAGAAAGAATATGTGGAGATCAGAGTTGGTTCTCTCCTTCTGCACTGGGTTCTTGGGATTGAATCTGGATCATCAGGATGCATGGCAAGCACTCTTAACCCCCACTGACCTATCTCACTGGCCCATGGTAGTGTGCTTCTTAAAAGCATTTCATTTTTATTTATGTGTATGAGTATGTGTATGCTGATGCCCATGGAAGCCAGAAGAGGGTGTCAGATCCCCTGGTGCTGTAGTTGCAGGTAGTAGTGAGCTGGCTGCATGAGGTAGGTGTTGGGAACTGAACTTGAGCCCTTTGGAAGAGCAGCAAGCTTTTTTACCCACAGAACCATCTCTCCAGCCCCTGTGTTTTCCACAAAGTGATTACTAAGATAACTTTGTGCTAGATAATCTTTGCTATGCTCGACAATCCAATACTAGGCATAAACAATTTGCAAAGGCAGCCTCTTGTTGGTTTCCACTAACTTCTCTGTCTAAGCTAGTGACTACAGTGGGGTCCCTGGAGGTTGGCCTATACCAGACCTATCTGGCTTTGACAACTCTTCCTGCTCAGCTGGGGCTCCATGCTACAGTCACTAGACCCAGTATGAGGAGGATCTTTAAACTTGATAAGCAATTGGTGCAAAGAACAAAGACCTATCCAGCAGGGGCCAGCCTGCTCCTCCTGAGCCCTGCCATGGAGCCCATGTTGCCCTCCTAGAACCCAGCAGCACAAAGTCCAGAGTCAACTCCTCCAGAGTTCTTAGGAGTTGAGGACACGGCTAGACTCCCACACTTGCTTCTGCACAGTGACTAGTGTAGGTCTGTAACTCCTACGATTTTTATTACTCTCTGTAGATGTTGCTCAGCATAGACAGGCATTTAAAACACCTGCTGTTTGCCTTCAAGTTAGGCCTTAGAATGGGAGGTGGGGGCGGTGCTATCATTTCAGATCCCAGGGCACTGAAGCACTCAAAGTAAGGGGCTAGGTCACAGTCACACAAGGCAGCCTCTGGAGGCTGAATTGCATTCATGAGCCACTCAAAGCCACTCCAACCAGGAGGGAGGGAGGGAAAGAGGGAGGGATAGAAGGAGGGAAGGAGGGAAAAATCCTATTTGTTGCAGGCCTTCTTTTGCTGAAAGGTTTAGCTAGCTGAAAAAGTTTTCTGAATAGCAGAAAATAGCCTTTCACCTTGGCTGTGCCCTCTCCCTGGGGTCTTTAGCTGCACTTCCGTGCACTGTACCTCTGCTACAGGTTGAGGGGAAGAAGTGTGAGGTTCCAGCTTGCAGCATTCCCCTCTCCTTTGTTTTATATGGAATTAGGATTTTGAGAAAAGGCCAGTGCTCTTTGGGGCTTGTTAGATGGTCTATTTCCATTTCCCTCATTAACAGCTGAGCTTGCAGAGTGTATTCCTTAATAATAGTAACAGCAATACTAATGCCACAGCTGCCTGTGTGGCTGTACTTTCTCTCAGACCAGGCTGCATCTACTTGCTTTAGCAGTCCTGGACTTTGGAAGCCTCCCTAAAGGCCTCCATAGTGATAGTTCTTTGAAGTCTGAGGGGTGGAGGAGGAGACGCAGGAGCATGTGTATTTTGATAAGGGCAGATTCTTTTCTAGAACTCTCCACCTAACCCAGGGCCTCTGACCGAGGTCATGGCAGCTCAACAAGTCAGATGGACACTGTTCCTGAAATCCTCAGGTGAGGGCTGACTCCTCTATTCACGATTTGTCCCAGACCATGATTTGGGGAGGGGGACAAGATGGTGCTGCTCATCCATCTGACCCTGCATCCCTGCTGTTGGAACTCTAATGAGCCCAGACCAGGTCCAGGCTTCACTCCCACCCCAGTTAAGCTGTTAAGGAAAAGTCAAACGGGTTCAATGAGTAGGCGTGTAGGAAATCCACAGAAGAGTTCTCCAAGTACATTTTGGAAGCAGTAAGTGCAGATGTAAGGGAAGCAAGTGCCTGGGAGACAATTATGGGCCAAAGAGGCTGTGTTTGCCTGGTGTGAGTGGGATTTGTGCTCAGGAATTACCAAAAGGTCTTTCAGGCACCATCAAGTACCAGGGATGAAAGCATGCTTTCCCTGGAATGGGGGTGGGGTGGAAGGGCAGGATTCTAGGGTAGGTAAAAAGAAATAGAAGGAACTTTCTCAATGTCTGTGCAGCAATATGCTAATTCTTTGTAAACCAAATGCAAATGAACCCAAGACCTCATTTCATACCTGCTTTTGGCCCAGGGTATATACTATTATAATATTAATATTTTTTGGTTTTCATCCATAGTTCCTGGTTCATAATTCTGATAGACCTTGTCTGATAGTGGTCTGATCAGACCCTCCTCATTCCGTACCCCCAACCCTGGAGGGAGGAATGCTGCAGAGAAGCTTTGCTGGGTTTTCCCATTCAGTCTATTAGTGATTATGCTTATACAGTGAAAACCCCATAAAAATCCCCAGAGGACTGAGTTTGGAAAACTTCCAGATAGCTCAAGAGGAGGTGGTTTCTATGGGGTGGTGTGCCTGGAGAGGGCATGGAAAGTCTTTGCCTCTTACCCCAGGCTTCACTCTTTTTTATCTGCTCACTGGTATCCTTTGAAATAAGTTTTAAAAATTTTTTAAAAATATTTTATTTTATTATTTTTATTTTATGTGTATGAGTGTAGTGCCTGCATGTATGTGAGTGCACCCATGTTGTGCAATGCCACAGAGGTCAGAAGAGAGCTTCAGATTCCCTTGGAAATGGAGTTAAGGACAGTTTGTAGCTGCCATGTAGGTGCTGGGGGTCGAACCCAGGTCCTCTGCAAGAGCAGTCAGTGCTCTTAACTGCTGAACCCTCTCTCTAGGCCCCCAAAATATTTTTAATTATTTTTATGTGTATGAGTATATTGCCTGTATGTATGCAAATGTACCTGTATCATGCATTACCCACAGAGGTCAGAAAAGGGCGTTGGATCCCCAAGAAATGGAGTTAGGGAGGTTGTTAGCCATCATGTGGGTGCTGGACACTGAACCTGAGTCCTCTGCAAGAGCAGTCAGTGCTCTTAACCACTGAACCATTTCTCCAGCCCCTGAAATATGTTTTGTAGTAAACTGATGTTTCCATGAGTTTTGTGAGCCTTTCAAGCACCTTAATTGGACTTGAAGAGTGTAGGAACCCTGATGTGTTAGCTTTCTGTGATGGTAACAAATGCCTGAGATAAATCAACTTTCGTAGAGAGAAGATTCATTTTGGTTCATAGTTTTGGAGATTTCAGACCATGATCACTTGATTGGCCCTTATGCTTTGGGCTTCTGGGGCACATTATGGTGGGAACAAAACTCAAGAAAAACCAAGATGAAGAGAGTAAGGTACGAATATCCCCTTAAGGGACTCACACCTCCCAGTAGGTCCCACCTCTCGTAGGCTTGCCCATCTTCCAATGGTACAACAGCTTGGAGATCGAGCCTTTAACATGGACCTTTGGAGGACATTTCAGATCCAAACTATAACTCCCAACTTAAAGCTAGCTGGTCAGAATCAATAAATAAAATAACCTGGAGGATGGGACTGGAGAGATGGCTCAGCGTTTAACAGCACTGGCTGCTCTCACAGAGGAGCTGAGTTTGGTTCCTAACATCCACATGGCAGCTAACAACCATCTGTAACTCCAGGGAACATGACACTCTGCTGGCCTCTGTGGACACCAGGCATGTTCATTATGCACATACATACATGCAGGAAAACCACTCACACATAAAATAAAAATAAATGAATCTTTTAAAAAAATGAACCAGGGTATATTGTTGTCTGAGGTGGGGAGGGGGTGGGTGGTTTTAGGGACCAAGCCCTTAACTTGTGAGATGTGAACTCTCTCCAAGCAGACAGTGTTGGAGCCAGACTGGGTTAGAGGACACCCACGCAGAACTTGCTGCAGAAATGATGGCTTGCCTGCTGGTGGGAGAAGTGCCTGCACCTTCTGAGGTCACAAAGGACCTGGGTGGGAAGTATGTGGTAGGCGAAGTGGAGGCTGAGTTCGGATTGGGTTTTCCTTCTATATAATCACACCAGGGAAAGTCAAAGAAAGATCTGGAGCTTTCCAAAGGCCTGACAAGGCTAGGGAGGGCAACTGAGGGATTGTGGGTACCTCTGTAGTTTGCCACTGGCTGTCACAACTAGACCACCAGTGGGACTGAGGTGATTTCCGTCCCTGTGTCAATGAAGGCACAGGTTCTCTTCTGTTCCCCATTGAACAGAGCCACCCCTGCAGGTGGGGCGGGGGCAGGATGACTTTAAGGCTTGTTTTTTTTTTTTTTTTCAACCATTAATAGTTATCCCCTGTTTTCTGTAGCTCTGATGTCCTGTGGGTGAGGACAAGCTGAATGGCACCAAGAGCACTTACATAGGAGTCCAAAGAGGTTGCCACTCTTATCCTGCCACACTCAGCTAGTCTGGGCTATCTCTTCTTCCTGAGCTGCTACCGCTCAACTAGAGGTAGGAGACCAGTGAGTCACTCCTTCCCCTGTCACCACCTTGAAGGGATGATGGCTGACATTGCCTTTTCCTGCCCCTCCCACCGCCTCTTTCCTCAGCCATTAGAGCGTCGGGTAAGCCATAAGAACCCCCGAAGTTCTTGGACAAGCTGTTATTACATTGCGTTTGTCAACCTCATGTCTGCAAAGCACTTTCAGGTAATAATAAAGACAGCAGTAATAACTTGTACTTGGAGAGGGTTTTTGCTTTCAGGGTTCTTGTATCTCTATTATCTCATTTTAAACAGTCAGATGATTCTGTCAAATGGTGGCAAGTATTCATGGGGGAAGGGAGCCAGGCTTTCTGGCATTTAATCACATTGCTTGTGTCCCTCTGGCACTTTACTCTGGCTCCTGTTGGACCTTCCCAGCCTCCCACTTGGAGTCATGAGCCTTATTTGTCAGATGAAAAAAAAATGAGATTCAGGGCCGACAAGATGGCTCATCAGGTAAAAGAGCCTGTCATGTAACTTTGATGACCTGAGTTCAATTCCTGGAACCTAAGTAAAGGTGGAAGGGGAGAACTGACTCTACAAAATTATCCCCTGACCTTTGCATGCATGTCATCACACGCACACACACACATACACAATTTCTTTTCCTTTTTATTTTATTTTTTGAAACAGTCTCAGTATGTAGCCCTGGCTGGCCTGGAACTCTATGTAGACCAGACTGACCTTGAACTCACAGAGCTCTGCCTGCCTCTGTGCCACCACCACCCCTGGCCTAATAAAAATAAAAGTTATTTTTGGTCTTTTTGAGACAGGGTCTCCCTATAGCCCCAACTGGCCCAGAACTCACTATGTAGGCCAGACTGGCTTTAACCTCACAGAGATCCACCTGCCTCTGCCTCCTGAGAGCTGGGATTAAAGGCGCGCATCACCATGCCTGGTTTATAAAATTTTTTTTAAAAAGAAAGAAAATGAGATTAAGAGGTATAAAGCGCTTTTCCCTCATCTTCCCCTCGGGGAAGAGGCAGATATAAATAAATAAATAAATAAATAAATAAATAAATAAATAAATATAAATAAATAAATAAATAAATAAATAGTAAAAGCCACTTGACTCAGTGGCCACCATCTGACTTGAGGCTTGGGGTGGTGGTGGTGGTGGTGTGGTGGTGGTGTAATCTAAGAAAGGCATAAAAAAATGGGTAAATAATAGAAGAGTGATTTTCATCCTTAAATCTTCTGCAGGACTTTGGAGACCCCAATCTCTAATTCCGTGTTGGACCTCCAGTCACTGCATTTGTATTATTTCATTTTGTCAGGTCTCTCCAGAGCACCATTTATCATCTTCCCACAGACTCTGTCTTAGTTTGTTCTTCATTGCTGTGACAAAACACTCTGACCACTACCAACTTGGGGAGGAAAGGGTTTATTCAGCTTACATCTCCCAGGTCACAGTTCATCTGGGAGCCCAAGGTAGGAACTCAGGGCAGGAACCTGGAGGCAGGAGCCGGAGCACAGGCCATGGAGGAATGCTGCTTACAGGCTTGCTCCCCTGGCCCCTGCTCAGCCTGCTTTCTTATGCAACACAGGCTCACCTGCCCAGGGGTGGCACCACCCACAGTGGGCTGGGCCCTCCCACATCACTCATCAAGAAGATGCCCTTCAGGCATGGCCACAGGCCAGTCCAATAGAGGCAATTTCCCGATTGAGGCTCCCTCAACCCAGGTGTGTCAAGTTGACACTAAAGCTATCCAGCACAGACTCCTTCCCCTCACTGGGCCCAGCCACTGTTTCCTTCCCTTTTCTCTCTTCTTCTTGACACTTAGAATCTTGTACTTATCAGAAGAGGTTCCCTCAGCCTAGATTTATGCTGCACATCTCTTGTGTGCAGCCCAAAGGAAAGTGCAAGTGAAAGAAGGTACTTCAGGTATTTCCCAGGTAAAGACAGATGCATCCTAATGCTGACCACAATTTCAAGAGCTTTTCTTTTATGTGTGGTGCTAGGAATGAACCCAGGGGCTCACCCTTGCCAAATGAGGCAACTGGCATTACCACTACCACTGAGGCATACCCCCTCCCAGCTGGATAAGATCATTTTGATGTCAGAGATGACCCTCCTCGCTTAAGATAGAGGACAACCTCAGTTAGGTGTGGTGACACAGGTCTGTAATTCCAGCTACCGCAGAGGCTAAGCCAGAGGACAGCAAGTTCAGGGCCTGCCTTGGCTACAGAGTGAGCTGAAGACCAGCCCGAGGAACTTATAAAGAATTATCTCAAAATAAAAAAATAATAAAAAAGGCTGAGGGACTGGAGAGATGGCTCGACAGTTAAAAGCATGCACTGCCCTTCTAGAGGACTAGAGTTCAATTCCCAGCACCCATGTCTGGCAACTCATGATCACCTGTAACTCCAACTTCAGGGGGATCTGACACCTCTGGCCTCCATAGCTACTTACACACATGTGTACATAATTACACACACAGATAATTAAAGTTAATAAAAATAAGGGTTGAAGATAGCTCAGTGGTGGTAGAGCATTTTCCCTAAAAAGAAAGAGGACAATCCAAACCTACTGAAGGTCTCTGTATGTCTGTCAGCTTGGTGACCATAGTTTTTGTCCTTTCTGTCCTATAAGCAGCGGCTCTGCTGAGAACTGTGTTTATCATCCCTTTATTTTCTCTACTGGCTACCAAACATATATTTTGTACAATATATTGTCTTATTTTTAAACTGCCCCATAAATGGAATGCTATCATATATATTCTTTTGGGCCTTTTTTTTTCTTGTTGTTATTTTGACAGCTTTATTGAGATACAACTCAAACATCATATAATTCATTCATTTGAAGTGTATATTTTATTGGTATTTAGTATATTCACAGATTTGTACATCTATCACACAGAACATTTCTGTTGCTTCAGAAGAGAAACTTGGGCCAGGCATGTTGGCACCTACTTCTAATTCCAGCACTCTGGACAATGGGGATTAAGAGTTGCAGGCTGGCCTGCGCTATATAGTGAAATAACAATGGAAGGGAGGGAGGGAGAAAAAGAAAGGAGGATGGAAGGAAGGAGGAAAGGAGGAAAAGATAGATGGGCCAGCCAGATGCCTCAGAAGGTGTCCTAGCTTGCTTTCTGTTGCTGTGATAAACAACATGACTAACAAGAAACTCGGGAGGAAGGAGTTTCTTTCATCTAGGTCTAGTTTGGACTTTCAGCGGAGGGAAAGGAAGAAGAGGAGACCAGACAGTGGTGCTTCTTACCCTGTGACTTTCAACTGTCACCTGGGGACCCAAGCCAAAAAGGAACAGAGGTGCGGGCACTCACATGCCCTACTGAGCGAGGGTATGAGGGGACCCACAGACTAGACACTGGGGCCTCCAATGCAGTAGACGTCACCAGATCCACTCTGTATTCAGATTGGACTGTGGGCCAGGGGAATTCAAACAGAAGTCAGCACTGCACTCTGAAATGTTTCAGCCTCTTACATGGGCTGCAGTTAAGAAGGCTGAAATGGAGACCCCTGGGTACTTCTCTGAGCCCTGCACGCCTTGCTGCTTTCTGCTCTGACCTCTGATTTTTAGGACTTCAGAGAAATAATCTCTCTTGCTGGTCTCTTTTCTGTACAGCCTAGCTGTTGGTAGATTCCTCCCATCCGAGAGACCATCCTGGGCTCCTGCATGGTGGGCCTCAGTGACTGTGGTTGAGAGGAGGCTGCTGTGCCATGTTTCTGGGCAGCTCCAGCCTTTCCCCCCTCTTGTCTTGTGGTTTCATAGCTGACTAAGCACTGGAGGAAGACAAGCTTGGGTAGACTTGCCTCTTCTTAACTGCTTCTATTCTCCCCTTGCACCCCATCCTGTGGTGATTTTTCATCCAAGCTGGTGGAAGGTAGAAATTTCTTCTGCTGTGTTCTGCATCTCCCTCCCTCCCTCCTCCTTCCTTCCTTCCTTCCTTCTTCCTTCCTTCCCTCCTTCCTCCCTCCCTCCCTCCTTCCCTCCCTCCCTCTTTCCTTCCCTCTCTCCCCAAGCCTGTGAGCTAATTGGCCAGCGACAGGACATCCCAGGAGCAGATTACATCTGAGGTACAGTCTCCACCACTATGAGGTAAGAACTCCCCCTCTGCCTGTCTGCACACACACAGTTGCCCTCAGATGTTGCTGTGCACTTGGCCTCTCCCTCTCATACAGTTGTAGCAGCCACTTCTCCCTGGAGGCATTGAACATGCATCACTGTGGATGATGAGAGAGGGCCACAGAATCTCCTGGACGCAGGGGCACTGAACCCACATGTTCTCACAGGCTTTCACAGGTAGGACAAGCTGGCCTCCGTGGGAGGAGGTGGGGAGTTTTCCATTTTCCTTTTGCAGCCTGATTTAACTCTTTCTGGTCATCTGTCCCTGCTCCAGGGCTTGTCTGTCCATCCAGGTCCTTTGTTGAATGCCCACCACGGTGTGGACAGACTAGAGATGAGTCTCAGGTGCAAGTTCTTCACAGCTAGTAGCTTCAGGTCCCCTTGGAGGTTGGAGAAGAGGGGCGCTGTGAGGAATCTCCATTAACTGAAGTCTAAGATGATGACTGTTGCCCTGGTCCTTCACTCGTTTGTGGAGTTTCTGTGATGTGCTCAGTGCAGGCACCAAAATGGACAAAGGAAGACTCCAAAAGATAGATATTATTTTCTTTTTAAATTTTTTCATATATTATTTTTATTTTATGTGTGTGAGTGTTTTGCCTGCATGTATGTGAGTGCACCTGTGTTGTGCAATGCCACGGAGGTCAGAAGAGGGTGTCACATTCTTCTGGAACTGGAGTTAAGGACAGTTTGTAGCTGCCATGTGGGTGCTGGAAATCAAACCTGGGTCTTCTGAAAGAGCAGTCAGTGCTCCTAACCTCTGAGCCATCTCTCCAGCCACAAGATAGATATTTTCAAAATTTCCCATCTAGTTGGGGACCCAATATTAAGGCTCAATAATACTTCTATGGATCATCTCTAATTTTTAAAAATATTTTATTTTTTATTTTTATTTTATGTGTATAAGTGTATTGCCTGCATGTATGTGAGTGCACCCGTGTCATGCGATGCCTCGGAGATCAGAAGAGAGCTTTGGATTCCTCTGGAACTGGGGTTAAGGATGGTTCGTAGCCACCATGTGGGTGGCTGGGAATTGAACCTAGGTCCTTTACAAGAGCAGTCAGTGCTCTTAACCACTGAGCCATCTCTCCAGCCCCCATCTCTAATTTTTTAAATAAATAATTTCACATAGCCCTGCCTAGTTTTCTCCCCTAACCCTAACCTTGACAACTTCAACCTTGGTCCCCATCCACCCTAATCCAAATCTAACTTTAACTTTAATGTCAGTCATTATCCCTGTGTTAAATAGCTTTTTTATTATTGAGATAAAATGCCCGAGATAAACAATTTAAAAGAAAGAAAGGTTGATATAGGGTCTGAGAACACAGGGGACTTCCTGAGAGTGCCCAAATCCTGCCTCTACGTGGTGATAAGAGTTATGCGATTAGGGAGTCTTTAAGATAGACCCACTGAAGGGTTACCCCAATTGCCTCACTCTGAGTCCCTGTTCAGCATGGAAGAAGCCAGAGTAGTCTGCCTCTCAATTTCCTATCCGCAAGTTGGGTAACCTCTTTAGAGGATGGTGTGATAAGAATAGGAGGTAGGAATTGGCTAGGCAGTTAGTGTAAAAAGACCCCAAAGAAAAGTAGCCAGTTTCTTGGCTAAAAGTCAAAATGTCCTTGGGCCTCTTAGCAACATACTCTGTTCCAAAGGCCAAGAATGTTGAAAGTATTTGGGAGTTCTTATTTAACCCTTAAAAGATTTTAGGGTTACCCCTTCAGAAGGGGGAATGTTAGAGTGGCAAAAAGCCCCTTAAGAAAAAAGAAAGAATACATGAAGTTATCAGAAAAAAGTGATGGGGAGATATGGGAGGAGTTGGAGGGGAGGGAGTGGGCATGGATTTGATCAAAACACCTTATATGCTTATATGCCTGTATGAAATTATCAATAAATTATTAAAAATTTTTCATGAGCACACAGAATGTAAAAAAAAGAGAAAGGTTTATCATGGCTCAAAGTTTCAGAGCGTTTGGTCTGCAGTCACTTGGCTTCATTGGTTTGGGCCTAGGGTGAAGCGGGACAACATAGTACACAGCATGTGGCAAAGGAAAGGGACAGGAAAAGGCCAAAGTCCTAATATCCTCTTCAAGGGCTTATTTCCAATGACCTAACTTTCTCCCATTAGACCCCAACTCTTAAAGAAATCACTCTTTCACAGTAGCACCAGAGGCTGAGGACCAAGCACCAATATACGGCCTTTAGAGGACATTTGAAATCCTCAACATTATAAGCTGTAGCTCACCTCAACTCTAACTCTAATTTCAACCCTAATTGATCCTTTCTCTAACACATGATGTGCAGCCTCACCACAGGCCTAGAGCAATTATGAACTGAGGCCTCTGAAACCATGAGCTAAAATAAGCCTTTCTTCCCTATAATTTGCTTATGCTAGGCATTTTGTCCCAGTGACAGAGAACTTCCCAATACACTGGGAATTGGATCCAGGATCCTTTTCAAAGACAAAAGTCCTCAATACTTTTGTTTAAAATGGCATAGAATCTGTATAACCTACCCTCTTGTAGACTTAGGTCATCTATAAACTATTTTTAACATGTGATATGATGTAAATGTTATGTAAATAATTACCATATTGTTTGGGGAATAATGAGGAGGAGGAAGCTTGTACTTGCTTAGGACAGATACAATATTTTTTCAAGAATTTCCAATCCTCAGGTGGAATCCATGTGTGCAAAACCCACAGTTACAAAAGGCTGACCGTACTAGGTAATATACCCTCTGTTACATCAAAGACCTGTTTAAGACTCTATCCCTTTAAGAGACAAAGCCCAGGAGAGATCTAGTCATGCCTCCCTGCAGCCCTCCTGCATGTACAGTAGCAGTGTGCTGAAAGGCTCCCCTTCCCCACCTCCAGGGCTGCAGGCAAGGGCAATTGCCCAGCCCAAACCAGCCTGATTATAGCCTTGCCCCTTATCTAAGTGCCTCAGATCTGTACTACCTCTGAGTCGCCTATCCCAGGAAAGACCATATGTTAGCTTTGCGCACTTACCCTCCCTGGGAAAAATTATAAAAGTAAGGAATTCCCTTTGTTCCATGAACTTTTCCTTGGGACACTCCTTTGGTGGTGGCCTGTATGTATATCAACCAGCTCTCCCTCTTACCTGAATCCTTATCTAATATCCCCACCATCCAATTCCTTCCATTGCTCCACACAGATTGACAGGCTTGCCCTCTGGTGAAAGATGAGAGAGCTCTGAACTGGGGAACACAGGTGGAAAGAAGCGTCAGGTAAGGCACAGGACCATAGTCTAAAAGCTTCACAGAGGATTTCCAAGTCCTGTTTTCAGCTCCTGCTATATGCACCCTGTTCCAATGCTAAAAAATTAGAGGGCTACTCTTCAAAGTAATTGAACTCCTTAAAGGAAAAGATCTCTTCATACTGACGTTCAGCAGTTTCTAGTGTCAAAAGCCCAAGTCCTCATGTCCCACTCAGCAGAGCTGGTAAAGCTAGCAGTCCACTTGAGGGTTTATCTGACATGTCCACAGACCAGGATCAATGGGTTTTTAAGAAGAGAACTTTAGCACAGAGAAGAAACAGAAACAAAGGCAAGCGCAGAGCAGATGTCAAAGGGTTCTGGACACCTTTTACAAGGGTTAGGAAAAAAGTGCAAGGAGCAGAAGAAAATGTAAAGAACACCAGTAAGATGCTCAAAGAAACGAGAGAAGGCATTGCTCCTTACAGAGAAGACAGTAACTGGAGAATTGAACATCAGAAAAATGTACTGATTCAGGTTGAACATGGTGGTACAAGCCTTTAATCCCAGTACTTAGGAGGCGGAGGCAGAAGGATGTAGGTTCAAGGCCAGCCTGGTCTACAAAGCAAGTTCCAGGCCAGGCCAGCCAGAGCTACAGAGTGAGACCTTTTTTCAAAAGAATAATAATAATAACAAATAATAAACATGAAGTAAAAAGAACATTGTCATAAAAAACAAAGGAAAAAAGACAAGGTTGGTGTATTAGTTACTTTTTGCTAGTTGCAGTGACTGAAAATGATTGAACATGTGATCCATCATGTCAGGGAAGGTGTGGCAGCCTACTCACATCTTGGCAGACTAGGAAGGAGAGAGATGGGAACACTGGCACTCAGTTGTCTTTCTCCTTAAAAAAATGCTTTCCAACAGTGGCAACCTCCACATAAGAACATACCTCTAGCAAAAGGTCTTCTTAGGACACACAAGAAGCAACTGGTGCAAAGACCCAATGCTTACTTCATGAATGTTACTCAGGATGCTATAAAATCCCCACTGTCTTTAGTCATGCATAAACAGTAGTCTTGTGTGTCAGAAAGGAGATGGGGATCTGGGAGAAGTTGGAGGGAGAGAGTGGGGAATATGATCAAAATACATTACATTCATGGGGCTAGAGAGATGGCTCAGTGGTTAAGAGCACTGACTGCTCTTGCAGAGGACCTGGGTTCGATTCCCAGCACCTACATGGTGGCTACAAACCATCCTTAACTCCAGTTCGGGGGAATCTGAAGCCCTCTTCTGACTTCTGAGGCTTTGCATGACACGGGTGCACTCATATACATGCAGGCAATACACTCATACCCATAAAATAAAAATAATAAAATATTTTAAAAAATACATTATATTCATGTATGAATTGTCAAAGAACACTTAGGAATATTATCAATCCAAAATGTGCTTGTGGAGTGGTTTCCCACTCATCTTGATCCAGGGGCTTTTAGTGCTGCTTCCTCCTGAAGGAATACCCTTCTGTAAGCCTTGCTTTTCCATCTCTAGACTGATTTCTGGCTTCTGGGGTTCTCAGTCCTCCACTTGGTCAGAGCCATGCTACTGTCCTGTCTGGCTCTCTAGCTTGCAGAAAGACAACAGTGGGATTGCTCAGCTTCTATAACCACTAAAAAATCCCTGTTATGTCTGTCTCTATGGATATCACCTATCTATAGATAGTCATGTGTCATATACAATGTTTGGGCCAACTATATGACCATGGGTCTCATAAGATTATAATGGAGGTAAAAAATTCCCATTACCTAGTAATGATGTAGCTATTGTGTGGTGACTGCACAGTGCTACTCACGAGCTTGTGGTGATGCTGGTTTAAGCAAGTCCAACATGCTGCCCATCACATTGAACAACTCTGCACAGTGCCTACTGTCTAATAGTGGCACTGAACAATAATGTAATTGGTTCATGTGTTCACCAAACTATGTTTTTATTGTTATTTTAGAGTATGCTCCTTCTATCTACTAGAAAACCCACCATTAAAAATTTACAATGAAACAGCATGCTACCTTGGGCCAGCAGCAACCTTGTATATCTTATGTTCACTGTGTCCCTGGATTGTATCAAGAGGCCCCATCAAGTGACTGACCTATGCCACCTCTGTGCCAGCACACCCTATGATGTTGGTACAGGGATGACAATCATATAACCATGGGTTCCCCAGTGTCCCCAGACTTAAGGTGCATGCAGCTGTATATGCTATCAGTTCTCTCTGGAGAACTCTGTCTAACTTGGCAATTCATGGGGTTTGAATAAAAGCAAATGTGTATGGACCTGTTCTAGTCAATGTACAGGTATTGCCTAGCACAATGTGCTCTGCCTAGAGCCAGGTGCAGAAACTTTGGATCTCAGCACTAGGTGAAGGCAAGAGGGTGAGAAGTTCAAGGGCATCCTGCATCCTTGTCTATACAGTAGTTCAAGGCTGGCTGGGCTATTTGAGACCCTGTCTCAAAAAAGCAAAGCACACACACACACACACACACGCACGCACACACACACACACACACAAATGCTAAGTGAAATATGGAAGACCCAGAAAGACAATTGCTACAGATTCCACTTAGATGATATCTGAACAACTCAGCCCCAGTGTGTGAGAACTGCTCCCCACAGGGCTGTCAAACCAAAGACAGGCAGACAGCCCCAAGACTGTAGAGTGTAATTCACTTACTGACAGAAGTGTAGTTCAGGAAAGCAGCAAGACCAAGCAGATCCCTGCAATTTGGGTCATAAGGAAGGATGTAAACTGGTCAGGACAAAAGTGACTTCATCCAAGCTGGAATGTACCTGGTTTATCTCAAGCTAATGTAGAGTTAGACACATTCCTGGCACCAGGGCCCAGCTGTAAAGCTCTACATACTCTTCTAATGATTTTTATCTATTTATAGCTTGCTGGGAAAATATGCAGGAAAAGCCAACTGTGATGTGGTTGTCATGGTGGTTACAGCTCAAGATGGTGGAGGTCATGTCAAACTGAACATGTTTGTATAAGGTTCCTAGAATAGCTGGACTATAGAGACAGAGAGTAGACAGGGGTTACCAAGGGCTGTGAGAATTTTTATTTTATGGGTTTAGGATCTCTGGTTGTTGTTGTTGTTTGGTTGTTTGATTGTTTGGTTTGGTCTTTTGAGACAGAGTTTCAGTCTGTAGCCCAGAGTTTCAGGCTGGCCTCAGACTCTCCATTCTTCTGACTCAGCCTCCTGATTGCTAGGAGTACAGGCATGTGCCACCATATCCAACTAAGAACTTCTATTGTATGAGGAGAAAAGAGTCTGGAGAGGCTGGAGGTATAGTTCAGTTAGTAGAGTGTTTGCCTAGCATGTGGGAAGCCCTGGATTCATCCCCAGCACTGCATGAACCAGGTATGATGGCACACTCCTGTAAACTCGGAGATCGAGGTAAGAGAATCAGAAGTTAAAGGTCATCTTTGGCTCATACTGAATTTAAGGCCAGCCTGGGCTACATAAGACCCTGTCTCAAAAAGAAAGAAAGAAAGAAAGACAACAAAGAAGAAAATAGAGCTGTGGAGGTGGATGGTAGAGGTGGCTGCAGAGAGGTGTGAGTGCAGTCAGTGCTGCTGACTGTACACTAAAAAGTGATTAGAACAGTGAATTTTATGTTGTGTGTATGGACAACATAAAACACACACAGAACACAAAACAGGACAGAGGCCATAGCGATGAGGTGGCGAAGGACAGGGCTGGACGGGGACGCATGAGGAGTCCTGGCAGCTGCTCCTGTTGGCATCCAGGACACTCATTTTCCATCTGCTGGTTTATTGTCTGTGCCTATCCATACCCAGCTCCTCCACAGTCACTGTGTGTGCTGTGCACCTTATTTCGTGAC
The DNA here is from genome assembly GCF_000622305.1 of Nannospalax galili. Taxonomy (NCBI): domain Eukaryota; kingdom Metazoa; phylum Chordata; class Mammalia; order Rodentia; family Spalacidae; genus Nannospalax; species Nannospalax galili. The sequence continues at coordinate 905,428 of NW_008358858.1, read as the reverse complement.
ATCTAAGGCACATATTTTTAGCTGTTAGCCCCTCTGAAATTGGACTATGTCTCCCAATCAATGTGATAAGAAAAGACTGCCTTGATTTAATTGTGGTATCAATCAATGTCACCTTAGCGTGGACTGATATAGGGCATGACTCTCTATGCAAAGTATTATCATTAACTTTTTAATAACAGCTTTATTGAAATAGAATTCACACACTATATAATTCACCCATTTAGAATGTGCAATTTAGTGGTTTCTCAGATATTTACAGAGTTGTACAGTCAATTACAGTCAATTTCTGTACATTCTATTACCCCAACAAGAAATTCTTTACCTGTGAGCAGTCACTTCCTGTTTCTCCTCACTCGCAGGCCTCGGTGACTCTCAGTCTACATTCTGTCTCTTTCTATCTGCCTATTCTGGACGGCCTGGGAATCGTCACCAAGGTGGCAAGTGCCTTTAATCCTAGCTCTTGGGAAGCAGAGGCAGGTTGATCTCTGTGAGAGCAAGGCCAGCCTGGTCCACAGGTGTGACTTCCAGGCAGACTGGGGCTAGGGAGACCCTGTCAAAAAATAAAAATAAAAATAAAGGGAATCATCAGTGCAGAGTCTGTTGTCACTGGCTCCTTTTGCTAATCCACATAGCTCTATAGTTAGCTTTTAAAATATATTTATTAATTCTTTGAGAATTTCATATATGCATACAATATATTTCGTTTATAATTACCCCCACTCCTCTCCCTAACTCCTCCCAGATTCACCTCCCACCTCCCAATTTCATCTCCTCTCTTTTATTCTTTTATTTTTCACAATTCATTGAGTTCAGTTTCTCCTGGATGGGTGGGTGGGGGTCATTCACTAGCTCGTGAGTGACCTACCAGGGACCATATCCTTAAAGAAAGCTGACTCTCCCTCTTCAACTGTCACTAGTTCCTCAGCTAGGGGTGGGGGCTCATGAGCCCCTCCCTCATCTATGCTGGAATGTTGACTAGCTTGATCTTGTGCAGGTCTTGTGCAGGCAGCCACAGCTGCTGTGAGTTCATGAGCACAGTGGTCCTGTCCTGTCCAGAATGCCCTGCTTCACCTCTTGGGAACTTCCAAAGTTATCCATTCACACCTCAGCTGACTGAGATTTGACTCCTGAACTCACCACTTGATTGAAATGGCCCAAGCAATTTCTCCATTGGCGAGTGGTCATATCTCAAGTGCCAAATTCCTCTCATTCAGCTCAAGCATTAGTTGAGTATTGATGACATGCCAGCTCCCATGGGTGTCACTTACCTCCTGTCCCCAGAATGCTGTTGCTTCAGATTCTACATCCAAGCTTCATTCTCCTGTTTCTCTGGCCAGGCCACCTCTGCTTCCTTGGTCCTCCCTTCTCCTGCTTGCTCCTGGGCATAGGACTTCTCTCTGACTCTGTCCCTGGAACTGGCTTCACCTCTCACTGTGCTCTGCAGCACGCTGGTGCCCCTCTCAACCAGACTCTCATGTGTGTCTCTAGCTCCAGCCTCTGCATTTTCATCTCCTTCTGGGTTTCCATGAGTACTTGTCTCTCAGGCTACATGGAAGTTTTCTATAGGCCAAGAACATCCAATATCTCCTGAGCCATTTCAATTCTTCCTTGCAGTCTTGCATTCAACAAAAGTTACTGAACATCTGTTAGGTGTTAGACACTGTTCCCAGATGCTGGAGACACGTTAGAGAAGAAGAGAAGTCCTTTTTTGTTTAGAAGTGAGGAATTCTAGTGAAGGAGACAGAAAACAAACAATTCTGTGTTAGGGCATGAAGTGATAGGGGCTTTTGAAAAGAATTGAAGCAGGATAAGGACCCCTAAAGTGACAGTGGGGTGGGCTGCTTATTCTCCCTTTGCTGTTTCTCCCTATCTACCATTTCCTCCTCTCTGATTGTGATTCTATCACCCAAGCTCCTTTTCTTCTGATCTCCTCTTGGATTCAGCCAATGGCAAACAGGAAGAAGAGATGAGCACTTGGAAGGCTACAGGTTTATGCTAGTAAATGTCAATCATCTGGCTCCCCCCTGCATAGGGGGAGGGAATCCTGTTTTGTAGCATTTTCCCATTTCTGTGATATAAATATTCCCATCAGGAGACATTTCAAATGTTGCCATCGAAACTGGAAAAAGCTGCATACAACAGGCCCTCACGTACCAGTGTGAGTCAGTTCTAACCACCATTGTCAGGAAGAGAGAGAATGGGAATGTCTTCCTACTTCTTTCGGTCCTCTGTCCTAAGGACACTTCTTTCTGGGACTGTGGCCATAACCAGAAGTTCTTCCTCTTCTTCCACCTCACTCCAACCTTATGTTCAAAGCCATTCCCTCTTTTACCATCCCTGGGTGCCTCAGCATCCCGAGTTAGTTGTCTTTCCTGGTTCCCACCTTTCCTTGATGCTCCCCAAGATCCCTGTGGATTATGTGACTTCTGTTTCCTGTGGGGAAGTGCCTCACACAAAAGGAGTTTCACTTTCCCAGGATGCACAGTAAGGAGGCCTTTCTGATACTGAAACGTTGAACAGGAGCTGAGGGAGTGAGAGGAGAATTCTGTGCTGGCCTTGTGTCCCCTCCCTCATGTCCCCTACTGATGTTCAGTGACAGTCTTTCTGGTGTGGCTCACAGAGCCTTGTATGTATCACAAACTTTTGTTGAATTGTGTGGAATCAAGACCATCTACTGCCTTTCTTCTTCTGGCTAAAGAATGTTACTTGTTACTGTGAATTTAGCTAATGCTCTTTCATGCCTCATTTGAATCTTCGTTTGGGCCCCAGCCCAGGGAGGTGGCATTGTACCCTCTCACAAAAATTACAGTCCTCTTAGAAAAAAATCACAGTCCTCTTAACAAAACTGCTGGAGTCAGGGCTGGAGTGGATAATTTACATACATTTAGATGATGAATTAAAAAAAAAACTACTAAATCCAATGCAGTGAAAAAGAAATCAGCACAATTTTCTACAATTGTATTTAAACTCAATGTGAAGGCCAAATTGGTGAACTAGCCGTCCCTGTTTGGCTCCCTCATTCTGCAGTTTCTACCAGTATTCTCATAGGTTGGTGGGCTTGGGTCTGTGAAGATAATATTCCTGCCAACTGCCCCCCAGCCACATGCCAGTAACCCAGCCCACAGGATGTGGAGGTATGGACAACTGCTACCAACCATGTGAGCCTTCAAAGCCCAGTTAGACCAGCCTGCCTGTTGGGATCAAGTTAGGTTGGTATGGGACAAGAAATCTGGGTTAGGATTGGAATCTGGACTGATGTTGAAGTTGCCACAGAACTGAGGGTTTAAATCAGGATTTAGATGCCTGGTGTGGTGGCTTATACCTTCATCCCAACACTCAGGAGGCTAAGGCAGGGGGATTGCAGTGAGTTTGAAGCCAGCCTGGGCTATAGAGTGAGACCTTGTCTCAAAAAACCAAAACAGTTGGGCATGGTGGTGCACACCTTTAATCCCAGCAGTCTTTAGGCTAAGGCAGGTGGATCACTGTGAATTCAAGACCAGCCTGGTCTACATAGGGAGTTCCAGGCCAGCTGGGGCTATATAGTGAAACCTATCTCAAACAAACAAACAACAACCCCCCAAACAAATTATAGTTATGGTGAGGGAAGTGGTTACAGTTAGAGTTGAAATTAAAGTAAGGTTTAATTAGAGAATAGCAGGAGTGTGTGGTGCAGATGGTGGAGGACCATTCACTTCACGGTCACATAGTCCCCTCAAGGCCATTGCCCAATGATGTAACTTCCTTCCACTACGCCCCCTCCTTGAAAGTTCCATTCTCCCTCCCCCATAGCTCTATGGGTTGGTGATCTAACCTTTAATACATGGGCCTTTGGGGGACTATTCCAGATTCAAACTATAGCAGATGCCTGGAAAATGACTCTATAGACTTCTATACAAATCCTTCCTTGAACCTCACTTGACCTTTACTTTCCCTTATGCCAGTTGCCCCCAAATCCAGAATGCCTCAGGCTTTCTGTGAGGTAAACAGGCTTTTTGCTCATGTGTAACCTTCTTTTCACTTTAGCCTGTATCTCCACCTGCTTTCTGTCTCCCAGACTTTGTTGAAACCTATCTATAATTATCTCCTATTCTCCTTGTCTTTGGATTTACTGTCAAAAAATGCATCTGCTCTCCTGTTAGTGGGGTTTGAGGTGAAAGGATAAACACAGGTAGCTGTGTTTGGTAAGAACCTGCATTTCTTATTACTCAATTGGGTTCCAGGGCTCCTGGCCTCCTCCTGATGTACTGAACAGAGGTTAAGCTCCAGTACCACATCCTCCCAGCAGGCCTGGTGATATCAGGTCTTTAGAGTCGCATGTCAGGAAGAAGTGAGAACCCAGGGCTCTACCTAGAGACACTGTGACACTGGGAACTTTTGCCTATAAGGACCACTTCAAGGGGATCATTTGTTTGGGGCATTAGTCTGTTCAGGTACATTCTGGCTTGAACTTGGTCTGGCCTGGAGAAACAGATAGCAGAGGCTAGCCCTGATGGAGAGATCCTTGCAGCAGGCAACAGTGGTGGCTGGGGAACTGGGGACTGGTGGGTCTCAAGCAGTCAGGGGGTAGAAGTAGTTAGGAGTGGCACATAGTGTTGAGTCTGCACTGAGGCAGCAGCCAGGAGGTTGGACTGCCACTTGGCCTTGGGACATTTAACCTCCTGGGGAGGTGAGCTTGGGAAAGGCAGGACACCCATTTCCAGGGCTGGCTCAGGACACAATGTGTAGCAATACTCATCACTGTTATTTGAATGGAGATACAGAGATGGAAAGGAATTGGGCTGGGGCTGGGGCTGGGGACAGCCAAGGGCCCTAGAATTTGAGCTGGAACAGCAAGTCAGGTAATCAGGTTTCTGTGACAGCCTTGGGACGGCACTATCAATTCCCAAACAGGTCAGAGCATGACTCCTGAGGTGATATCATGTAGACACTAAGTTATGGAGGCAAATGTTTCCTAGGGGTCTCATTGCATGCTGGAACCTGAACAAGTGAACTTGCTCCTTATGAGAACTTTCCCAGGATGGGGACTGACTCAGACCTCCTGCCAGCTTGGTGCATAGGGAACAGGAGGGGGATGTACTGTCCTGCACTGGGGACACAATAGATTTGCAGCACCTCTGAGCTGGACTAAGGAGAGAGAATATGCTTCTGTCTAGCCAGTATTTCACAGGCTTTATCTCATTTAGTTTTCCCATCAGCCCCCTGACATAGCCACAAATCTCCATGATGCTCCTGGGGAATCAAGGCTCAGAAAGGTTGAACCGGTCGGCTGGGCCCATTCATGTAATATATGTCAGACCCAGGATTCAAACTGTTCCTATCTGAAACCAAAGGCTATTGTTCCTCCCACCACACTGCCTCCAAGGTGGAAGTCACGTTCCTTCAAGAGTTGAGTGGGTTGCAACCCTGATTTTGGTGCTCCCAAGGAAAAGTCCTAGAGCTACTGTTGAAGTTGAGCAAGGCCAGGCATCAGCCAGTGGCTCTCTTCCCCTAAGGATTTCTCTCCCAACCTCAACCCTTGTGTCAAAGGTAGCTAAACACCAGTGCTGGGACTGGGGGCATAGGAAGGTGCCCTGGGTCTGTGGATCCAGGACAAGGTTGAATTTTCAATCCTTTCTTGAGTCCTTCCAGGTTCGCCCAGTCAATTGGGTCAAGGGCATCTGCAAGCTACGATGAAGAGTCCACAACATCTGGGGAGGGCTGCTCTAGTCCATCCTGTTCATATATGCAGTATTACTATGCCAACACTACTGTTATACCTGAATAAACAACCTGCTTCTTAATTTTAGTTTTAAGAGTGGGCCTGAACTCATAGGGAAACTATTCCTCCAGATGTCTCCTGGAACTGGGCTGCTGAGCCAGACCTCACCCATAATTTTATTCAAAACTATTCTCCAGCATAATTTTAGGGACTACCAGCTTGGTCCACTCTTATCCTATCAGACAATCTCACTCTTTCATCCCTAGGTATAAAACATCTCATACATACAAGGTCAAGCAAAGACACAAGTATACCCACATTAATTTACTGTCTTGGGTAGAGAACAGATTGAGCTTCTGAGGGAATCAAGGTCAGTTGCTTAGGTCACTAAGTGAGCTCAGTGAACTTGTTTGCAGTAACTTTTTGGTTACAAGGTTAATTGAAAGTCATCAATTCAGATTCTGTCCATTTCCATTTGAGTGTGTGTATGTGTGTGTGTGTGTGTGTGTGTGTGTGTGTGTGTGTGTGTGTGTGTGTTTTGGTCTTTTTTGAGACAGGGTCTTCCTGTAGCCCTAGCTGGCCTGGAACTCAGTATGTAGATAAAGCTGGCCTTGAACTCACAGAGATCCACCTGCCTCTCCCTCTATCCGTTTTGTGAAGGCTGTTTCTGCACATATATATCCAAAGTCTCAAACACAAATCTATTTCCAGCTGCGACCCAGGACACCTCTGGGCAGGCTTTGAAGGAGATTCAGATAGAGGGAAAAGCCATAGACACAGAGAGTTTAACGATATAGTTGCAGATCTAGAAATAACCACAGCTGTAGAAATCTGAAAGGAGATGTGGGAATGGCTATAGGGACAGATCTGGATAAGAACATGGACAGACACAGATATCTAGACATCAGCAGGGTGTCCGTGGGCAGAGACACCCTGAAGATAGCTGCCACCCAGGCGGTCTGCTTCGTAGGTTCTTCAGGGCCATGCAAGTGGGGCACATGCAGACAAGGCACCACCGACTGTGGCAGTTTTCCCAAGCCTTAGGACACTGGGGCACCACAGACCTTAGGCTTCCTCTGTCCCTTGTTCTCCATCTGTGAGTAGCAAACTTGCTTCACTTAATGGGCTCTGTGATCCAGCACACTGGACCTGGGCAGTAGAAATGGCAGCTCAAGATGCATTAGGTTGATATGGTAAGTGGTGCCCGGTAGACATGCTTCTTGCCCACAAGTGCTTCATTGGGGGTACCCAAGTAGGTTCAACAAGGAAGATGTCTCCTGAGGAGATGATGCTGAGGCTGAAGCTGAAGGATGGCAGAAGGGAGTCAGGAGAAGAAGGTAAATGGCAGGAAACTGTGGGTGGGAATTCTGGGAACAGGAGTAAAGGAAACTTGGAAGTGGAGCCAGGGTCCTTCCCAACCAGCTATTGCCTGCCAGGCCTCTGAGCATTCTCAGCTCAGCTTCTGAGCACGTGGATCTGTACCCTATCCCTCCTTATTGCATGCTCAGGAGGACCCACTGCTCTATATTCTATCCAAGTTACAGAACCATGCTTGGGTCCCAAGGCCATGCTCATTCCTTCCTCTCATCAGGTAGCTTGCCTTGTGGTCACACAACTGGTCAGACCAAGACCATGGGACCCAAGCTATAACTCAGAAGCCCTCTCAGCAGGATGGGTTACCATTAAAATCTCAGGGTAAGAGGAAAAACAAAATATGGGACAGTCCCCTTCAAAACTGCTTTGTGCAGTTTTGCAATGGAATCCTGGATTGAACTCCCTTGAGCTCCAGGGTAGCCCCCAGAATCAGGTCCTGATCTAGCCCATGCTTGCCCTCCCCTGGGCTGATTGCCTGGGACTGAGTTGCCCCCTCATCCCCAACACCCTGTGGGGAATAGGCTGGGGGAGGAGGCTCAAAGGGAAAGCAGGAGAGAGATGCCGTCATAGGCCCTGCTGGGTGCTTTAGTACATCCTGCCTTTCTAGAACCAGACCCATTCTGTTATGTCCTTTGATTAAGCTTCTGTTTTCCCTCAGCCCACTGGATCCATCTCCAGTTATTTAATTCTAACTGTAATAAAAAAAAAATCCACTGAACTGCACAGGAATGCATGTGAGGCTGTTAAGCAAATGGCAGACCTGGGAGGGTGGGATGGAGCAGTGAGGAACCCACAGGGCTTTGTCATTTCCTTGTGTTCCAGCACTTACATCTGAGAGCACCTGACTCAGTATGCAGAATGGGAGATGTGCTTACCATGAGCTGGGGGGTCTAGGGGGGTAGGAGGAGAGACTTATGCTAGCTGCTTTACTTTTGGGGGTATGCCAACTCCTGGACCTCTCCCTACCTGTGGCTTAGAAGCTACTGTAATATTCTAGCACCCTATGAGGCAGCTTGAGGCACACTTAGATATTCCTATCTTAGACTGAAACCCCATGCTCCAATCACCCCCAAGCTTCCAACTATCCTGTTTCAACTGTTCTTCTTATTCATATCTGGCTTCTTTGGGTGGGGATGGGGAACCAGAAGGCTCTTTCTATGTCACCTAGGCTATCTCGAACTTCTCCTCCCTGAGGCTGGATCCACAAGTGCACACCACTGTGTCTTTCTTTGAAATCCATTTCCTTCTCTTTGGCCTTGCCTCCGGCCCAGCCAGACCTCACCCCCTGAGCTTTTGATCCTTTCTGGCCTCAGTAAAACTCTCTTCCTGGACCAGCCTTCCAGCGAGCTCGTTTTGCTTCCAAAGTTTGCTGAAGCAGAGAGGGCTGCCCAGCGCACCCTCTCCCTTGGGATACATGCACCCTGTGCTCTCACCCAGCAGCTGAATCTAGGTATAGCTTTTTTCTGGGGTTGGGTCAAGGACGTTGGCCTCATCTGGGCCCCAGGTGCTGCTTTGGGACCAGAAATTTCCATGAGAGGTTAGGGATTGTCCTCAGGGTCTAGGTCCTGCTCCTTTTCTAGATTTAAAATTTTTTAATTAAAAAAATTTTATTCTTACTTTTATTTATTTTTTTAAAGTTTAATTTATTTTGTAAATTAAAAAAAATTTAATAACCACTTGATTAGAAGAAGCATTTCATTACAGCTTTAACATATTCAGTAACACATTCCAGAGCAAGGATACGTCTCTTTCAAAGGTGGCTGTAAATATTTATGTTCACAGCTGAATTAATACAGTCATACAATATTGAACTCAGTATAAACCCCGTAAGACATACAATTGAATGAGTTTTTACCCTTTAAAGAAGATCTCCATTTCATTTTAAGATATGCTGTTTCCTACATTTTTAATGCTACTAATGCTTACATGTGTCTTTAATCTGTATGTATCCAATTATAACTAGTCACAGTCAGTTACACTCGGATACTTAGTACCTGAGTATGGATGTAAAGTCATCAGGTTGATTTCACTGGTAATGTTTATCACCTTATCTGATTATTACTAGTCACAGTCGGTTACACTCGGATCCTTACTACCTGAGTATGGATATAAAGATATCAGGTAGATTTCAGTGGCAATGTTTATCACCTCTACTAATTAACATGAAACAAATTTTTATGCTTCCTCCTCAAATGTAATTCATTTTTTAAACTGGTTATTTGTGTGTGTGTGTGTGTGTGTGCGTGCATGCGTGCATGCATGTGTGTGTGTGTGTGTGTGTGTGTGTGTGTGTGTATCACACAGAACATCCCAAATCATCTTATTCAACTGT
>NW_008358858.1:892578-895280 GCF_000622305.1 Nannospalax galili | reverse complement strand
CTATGCACTTACCTACATGCCGGCAATACACGCATAGACATTAAACAAACAAACAAATAAACAAACAAATAAATAAATAAAAGATAATCTTGGAAAACTGCAAGCAGGAAACAAACATTAACCAATAGGCATATAGTACTAAAAGACATTTGTACCTGGAGTCAAAGTGGAGTCATCTCAGGTAACCTTACGTCTTCAGTCATCAAATCTTGAGGAATACCAGCTGCTAGACCTATGTGAAGATAAGCCAAAGGTCCTACTTGACCATGGTTGGCTTCGCTTGAAAGCATGGAGGAAATGATACCTCTGTGTTGACCCTCCTCTTTGTAGACTGGACACTGGTTCAAGTCAGTCGGGTGGCGTCTCCTTGCCCTCCTTAATCAGGAGGACAGATGACTCACCACAATTACAGGACCTTTTGAGAGATGCTCATAGTCCCCTGGAACTAGTCGACCTAGGAGGGCAAGGAACAAAAAGTGTCCTTTATGTCCCTCTGACCAAATTATTATAGGCCTCAAAGTATGTCTGGTAAACATCCAAGAAGTTTAGTTCCACCAGTCTGGTACTTTCAATAACTGTATGTCATGTAGATAAATCTTGAGCAAAGACCATTTGTTCTCAGATAAACCTTACCTAGACATATATTTCTTGATCTGATATGTATAATTTGTCAGTATGTTGTTGGGGTAATATGGTTCCCTCTGGTTTTTAAAACTAGCTAGGCATTATTTATCTCTCGCATTGTCTCATCCCTCCATCATGGTTTCCCCAATTAAGGTGCCCCCATTTCCCCCCTTTCTCCCTTAATAATACCCTTTTCCTACAGTCCTACCTCTCTTGAGCTCCTTCTTTCCCTTTATCCCCTAGGTTCCTTGTATATCCTTCCCTCCCCCCTCCCTTAAACTAACTCAATTTTTATCCATATCTCCCTTATTAAGGCCTGATCCCTACTGTTCTTCTCTTTCAGGTTCTTTCTTTTCCTTTACCTCCCTGTTTCCTTTCCATTATCCTGGTTCCTTTAGTTATGTCTGGTTGCATACTTATTTATCAGAGTCTGGTTCTAGGATCCACATATGAGGGAGAACATATGTCGATTTTTTTTCTGAGTCTGTGTTACTTCACAGACTCTGTGTTTCTAGTTCCATCCATTTACCTGCAAATTTCATGATTTCATCTTTCTTTACTGCTTAGTAAAACTCCATCTTATAAATGAACCACATTTTCATTATCCACTCATCAATTGAAGGACACTTAGGTTGCTTCCATCTCTTAGCTATTGTGAAAAGAGCAGCAACAAACATGGATGTACAAGCGTCTCTGCAATAGGATGAGTTCTTTGGGTATATGCCAAGGAGTGGTATACCTGGGTCAAAAGGTAGGTTCATTTGTAGTTTTTTAAGAGTTCTCCACACTGCTTTCCATAGGGATTGAAGAAGTTTGAAGCCCCACCAGCAGTGGATGAGTGCTTCCCTTTCCCCACATCCTCTCTAACATTTGGTATCATTTGTTCTCTTGACCTTAGCCAGTCTGACTGGGGTAAGATGAAATCTTAAAGTGGTTTTAATTAGCATTTCCCTAATTATTAGCGATGTTGAACATCTTTTAAGATGCTTCATATCCGTCTTTACTTCTTCTTTTGAGAACTTTATGTTCAACTCCTTAGCCCATCTTTTAATTGTGTTACTTCTTGTCTTGATTCTCTGTTTTTTGAGTTCGTTATGTATTCTGGATATTAAACCTCTGTCAGATGTGTCGCTAGTGAAGGTTTTCTCCCATTCTGTGGGTTTTCTTTTTCACTTCCCTGGTTGCCTCCTTTGATGCACAGAAGCTTTTTAGTTTAATGAGGTCCCATTTGTTAATTCTTGCCCTTGATTCCTGAGCAATTGATGTCCGGTTTAGAAAATCCTTTCCTATACCTGTATCTTATAGGTTTTTGCCAATGTTTTCTTTTAACAGTTTCAGAGTTTCAGGGTTTACATTGAGGTCTTTGAGCCATTTGGAATTGACTTTTGTGCAGGGTGAAAGATAGGGGTTTAGTTTCATTCTTCTACAGGTGGAGATCCAGTTTTGCCAGCACCATTTGCTGAACACGCTGTCTTTCCTCCAGTGAACATTCCTGGCCCCTTTGTCAAATATCAACTGGCTGAAATTGCATTTACTCATATTTGGGTCTTCAATTTTTTTTCCATTGATCTATGGATCTATTTTTGTGCCTGTAGCATGTTGTTCTTATGACTATAGCTCTGTAATACAGCTTAAAATCTGGTATAGTAATCCCCCGGCATTGCTCTTAGTGCTTAGGTTGTTTTGGCTATCCGAGGTCTGTCATGCTTCCATATGAATCCTACTCATATTTGGGTCTTCAATTTTTTTTCCATTGATCTATGTATCTATTTTTGTGCCTGTAGCATGTTGTTCTTATGACTATAGCTCTGTAATACAGCTTAAAATCTGGTATAGTAATCCCCCGGCATTGCTCTTAGTGCTTAGGTTGTTTTGGCTATCCGAGGTCTGTCATGCTTCCATATGAATCCTAGGATATTTTTTTCCAATTCTGTGAAAAATGTCATGGGGATTTTGATTGGCATTGTGTTGAATCTATAAATGACTTTTGGAAGGATGGTCATTTTCACAGTATTAATTCTTATGATCCATGAGCATGGGAGGTCCTTCCATCTACTGGTGTCTTCTTCCTCAATCTC
>NW_008358858.1:890816-891444 GCF_000622305.1 Nannospalax galili | reverse complement strand
TTTGATTTCATTAATTTCTGCCCTGATTTTTGTTATTTCTTTTTGTCTGCTGGGTTTAGGTTTCGTTTGCTGTTGCTTTTCAAGTGGCTTGAGTTGCAATGTTAAGTCATTTATTTGTATTCTTTCAGATTTTTTGATGTAGGCACATAGAGCTATAAACTTCCCTCCAAGGACAGCTTTCAGCGTGTCCCAGAGGATTTGTCATGTTGTATTGTCCTTCTCATTTAGTTCCAGGAATACTTTATTTCTTTCTTAATTTCTCTTTGGACCCATTCGTCATTTAGGAGTGTGTTGTTTAATCTCCATGTGTTCATGTGGTGATTAGGGCTTCTTCCAATGTCGATTGTAAGCTTTATTGCATTGTGGTCTGATAGAATGCATGGAATTATTTCAATCTTTTTTATTTGTTGAGGTTTGTTGTGTACCCCAGTATATGGTTGATTTTGGAGGAGAAGGTTCCATGGGGTGCTAAGTAGAACATATGTCCTTTGGTGCTTGGGTGGAATACTTGGTAGATGTCTGTTAAGTCCATTTGATATATGGTGTTGTTTAATTCAGATGTCTCTCTGTTAACTCTCTGCCCTGTTGACCTATCTAATGGAGACAATGGGGTATTGAAGTCCCCTAT
>NW_008358858.1:875433-890775 GCF_000622305.1 Nannospalax galili | reverse complement strand
AAGTGGCCCTCTTTATCTCTTCTGATTAGTTTTAGTTTAAAGTCTATTTTGTCAGATATTAGAATTGCAACACCTGCTTTTTTCTTAGTGCCATTTGCTTGGTATATTTTTTTCCATCCTTTCACTTTAAGATAGTGTCTGACCTTGAAAGTCAGATGAGAAAGTGTTGTCTGTTTCTTGCAAACAACAAAAAGATGGGTTTTGTTTCTTAATCCATTCACCTGGTCTGTGTCTTTTGACTGTGGAGTTCAGTCCATTAATATTTAAAGTTGTTAATGAAAGATGAGTATTGAACCCTGTCATTTTTATTTCTGTTTTCATTCTTGATATAGCTGTACTTTTCCACAGTTATACCTTCATTGGATTTTTTTTCCACAACCCGTTGGTTATAGTCATTCTTTAGTTCTTTGTATTGCTTCCAGAACTCTCTGAAGGGCTGGTTTTTGTGGCCATGAATTCCTTCAGCCTATTTATGTCATGGAAGATTTTTCTTTCCCCTTCAACTAGAATAGACATTTTGGGTGGGTATAGTAATCTGGGTGGGCATCTATGGTCATTTAAAACTGGGAATACTTTGGTCCAGACTCTTCTGGCTTTCATAGTTTGCACTGAAAAGTCAGCTGTAATCCTAATGGGTTTTCCTTTATATGTGACTTGTTGTTTCTCTTTTGCAGCTTTCAGTATTGTCTCTTTGTGTTGTACATTTAGTGTTTTTACTATGATGTGCCGTGGAGAGTTTCTTTTCTGGTCCTGTCTGTTTGGTGTTCGATATGCTTCTTGTATTTGTATGGGCATGTCTTTCTTTAATTTTGGGAAATTTATTCCACAATTCTCTTTAGGATCTGGTCCATGCCATTATCTTGGGATTCTTCTCCTTCCTGTATGCCTATGATTCATAAGTTTGGTCTTTTTATGGTGTCCCACAATTCCTGCATATTCCATTCTTGTGATTTCTTAAATTTTTCATAATCTTTTCTAGAGTGGTCTAGTTCGTCCACTTTATCTTTCAGTCTTGATATTCTGTTTTTCATTTCATTCTTCCTATTGGTGAGGCTTTCTCCTGTCATTTCTAATTGGCTTACTGAGTGTTTCACTTCCTTCTTCATGTCAGCCTGAGTATTCTTCAATGTTTCTAACTCTTTTCTGAATTTATTCAGAAGTTTATCCCTATCTTCCTTCAGTTCTTTGATTTCTTTGTTTGTGCGTTCTTTAAATTCACTGAATTCTTCATATTTATAGTTTTTAATTTGAGTTCCATGTCCTGCATTATCTCTCATTGTATTCCTTTGGAGGACTATTGGTATTTTGTGGGGATATGTTATTTTGGTTTTTCATGTTATTATTTTTTCTCTGTGATTTTGACATGTGAATTTCTTTTGTAGTTTCTGATTCTTGTGTGAGACTCAAGCTTTCATGTTTAGGTCTGCTTCTTTTTGTAAATTTTATGTGTTTTTGTGGTTTAGTTTTTAGGCATGGAAAGGTGGTTCCTCTAAGCTTCCAGTTCTCTCTTTTGATTTTATATTGGAGTGGCCAGATTGCTTTTGTCTTCAGGAGTTCCCACAGAGGCCCAAGTCAGATGAGGATCAGATGCTCTCAGGCTTTCTTTTAAGGTCTGGTTCCCTCCAGGAAAGATTTTGGCCTCAGGAATTTGGGGGTTGGACTGGCCTGCGAGCAGGGCCCAGGAAAGATGCTGGTCTAGGGTAGCTGGTGGTCTTGCCACCCAGAGATGAAAAGGGAGATGGGGGTGGGACAAGGCCCCAAGAACTCCTGTGGACTGCACTGAGGAACTGGGTTGGTCAGGATGCAAAGGCTCAGGAAGAGGAAAGGTCAGCCCTGGGGTGCAGGAAAGAGGTTGGTGGGTTGTGGAGCCCAGGGTAGCAGAGGGAGGTCAGGGCGAGTCCAGGCCCAGAGGGCTCCTGGGGACTGGGTTGGTCTGGATGCAAAGATCAGGAAGCAATCGTGGTTCCCCCGGTGTCTGGGGCACCAAGACAAGGAATGGGACAGGACCCAGGCTAGGACGAGAGACGGGTGGGGGAGATGGGTGGGCGAATAAGGCTGGGGGAGTCAAGGCACAAGGCCGAGGGGGGCGATCGACTTACCCCAGAGAGAGGCCTGTGGGTTGTGCAGGCCCAGGGAAGCAGAGCAAAAATTTTAATTTTTGTGTATGAGTGTTTGCCTCCATGTAGGTAAGCACACCCATGTCATGTAATACCCACAGAGGTCAGAAGAGGGCATCAGATCCCTTGGAACTGGATTCATAGATGGTTCTGAACCACCATGTGGGTGTTGGGAATTGAACCTGGGTTCTCTGCAAGAGCAGCCAGTGCTCTTAACCACTGAGCCATCTCTCCAGCCCTTAGGTCCTGTTCTTAAGAGGGGGAGGGGAGGAAGGAGACAAGTAAGTCTATGCTATTCAAGAATTTAGGCTGTGGAGCCAAATTGTTCTGAGGGACAGCTGGCTATGTGCAAGCTGTGAGTCCTTGGGAATGCTGCTTAACCCCTCTCAGGCTTCTTTCCTTATCTGAAATATGGAGTTACTCATTCTTCTCTTTCTGGAGGTAGGTCCTTAAGGGTTCAGTGTGCTTTGTCTGTAAAACACTTGGCACATAAAAAGTGCTTAATTAAGGGCAGCTGATACTATAGTCATTAGATTCACTCTAATGACTCAGGATGACCAACTTTTCCCTCCATGACTTGACCTTATCTGTATTTAACCTCAGTTCTTCCTTAGACCTTATAACATACTGTGTCTTGTGCTAGGCAGGGGACGTCAAGGAGGACTCCTCAAGCTACATAGTAGATGCTATCAGGCATGTGAAGGCACTCCATATTAAAGATGCATGTGCATGGTGTTTGCTGATTGACACCTCGCTCTCCTCAAATACCATCTCCTTACCTATCTCCTTCAGAGTACCCCTATTTACAGTGGTCCATCTCCCTGTATTTCCAAAGAGGCTGAATGGGAGGTGGGCTTGGGTCACACATGGTATGCATCTATAGGAAGACTAGGGCCTGGGCTGGGGATGCATTTGAGTGGTAAAGCACTTGCTCAGCATGCATGAAGCCCTGGGTTCAAACCCCAGTAGGGTGGGACCACAGGGTTCCCTGAGTCAGGGTTCTGGAAACCTCCAGGCCAGAGATAAGCCTTCAAAGGACAGAGCATGGCCAGGTCCAGTGTAAACAAGAAGGACGGATGGCCTCTCTGTCCAGGATAACCAGACAGTTCATGCTGAGTAGTGCTTGTTTCAACAGACCTGTGGCAGTTGGGAAGATGCTGTTTGAGTCTTTCAGCTGCAAGTGCTCTCGCAGACTGCCAGGTAATCCATCTTTCCATCCTTCTCTATCTCGTGTAGATTCCTGGATCATATCTTGAATCTGCTTTGCCTTCAAAAAATGCCATGCTTGGAAGAATGAAGACTGGAGACCCAGGCTGTCGGGGAGAGCAGCAGAGCCCTCACACCTTTGCAATGGGTATCACTGCTCTCTCTTAATATGAAGATTTGCAGTTATTGTGGTATCTATGGCCCAACACTGGTCCACGAGTTAACATGAGACTCGACCACATGCCAGGGGCTGTAGCCACTTCCTCATTGTGTCCTGCACCTGCTACCCGCTTCATACACCATACCCTTGATGTGGTACGCCAGCTGGAAGGTGCAGGAGATGGCACAGCGCGCACGAGGCCATCTGTTTCTCACATTAGGAACGTAAAGAGGTGAGGCTGCAATGCCTACTTGTCAAACACTAAATCTTAATTGGGCCAGAAATATTCCCTGGTTCCAGCTTCTGCAAGACAGATCTCAGCTGTCACCAAGCATCTGTGGCACCCGGAAGGGACAAGCGAAGTTCTGTGGGCTGGAGGTTTGAAGAGCAGATTTCTTTCCTCGGTGCCAATTGTGTGCACAGCATTGGTTTTCTCATGAGTCTGAACCTTTGGCCCTGATACTTTGCATGCCCATCACCTTTCAGGGTTCATCTCACCTGCGTCTCTGGAAGCTCCCCTGAACGGTGCTCCCACCTCCTGCTCAGAGCCCCCTTTGGGTTTCTCTGAGATCATAAAGGGCAATGATCAGGATGAACAGGAAGGGGAGTGGCCAGGTGGAGAGGCAGTATATACATTCCCTTGGTCGACAAGTATTTATTGAGCACTTACTATTTGCAGTGGTAATCAGGGCAGAACTTGTGCTTGTGGCCACAGACACACAGACAACAAACCAACATGTACAATTGATGATATCTGGTAGTGAAATGGACTTTGGAGAAAAATGAAGCAAAGTCAGGAGAGAGGGAGGGAAAGGTTTGATCTGGATGGGACGGTCAGGGTAGAATAGAACAGAGAGACTAGAAGGTGTGAAGGTCCCTGTGGAGAAGACCAGGGTTGGGGAGGGGCAGAGAGGTGTAGCATGGGGGACATCATGGAGCATTGTGATGGGGAGTATGCATGGATGGCACCACAGGGAGCAGGTGGCTAGATGTTTGGGTTACACCCTGGGTGCTGTGAAGCAATCAGTTTCCTTCTTTCATTCACATCCTTCAGCCAGCACAAAGGTGTCCATATGTGAGGACAGTCCATGACATTGTCACATAACCAAGTAGGGGAATGGAGCCCAGAGAAGGTATAGGACTCATTTAAGTTCACTCACCCAGGGAGGAGGCAGGAAGCCAGGTCTCTGACAGAGCTGCCTGTGGCAGGAGGGGAGAAGATGGGAAGGGAGAGGTAGGGGCTGGGTGTCAAGGAGGCAGGAGGTGGCATTGCCCAGGGTAGCTCTGTCCATGTAGCCACACCACAGAGATGCCTCCCCATGTCCTCTCTGTGTCCTTTTTGTCTTCCTCAATTCTTGCCTCTTTTCCTTTTCTCTAAAATTCTTTCCTGTAGTTCTTACTCAGGACCCATTGTGTGGGGCTGTAGGTATAGGCATGGGACTGCCTTGTTTTTAGCCATCCCTGTGTGGAAATGGTGAAAAGCTATGATTCATAGAGAGTAGACCCACCAGGGCATGGCTGCCTCATCCTGGTGCAGGGAGGAGCCTGAGCCCCAGGGGATGAATCTGCAGGCTCTGCACACATGGTCCAGGGCTCAGTGCAAGGAGGCTTCTTGACCCAGGGATATACATTTGCCCACAGGTGTGTGATATGCTTTGCTTGCTCTTTCCATGCTCCTGGGGGCTGTTGCGCTAAGGCAGATGCAAGCAGAAACCACCCAGGTCCCCAAGAGCCTCTATAAGTGGTCGCAGGCCACAGGCAGGCCGACTCCAGCATTCTAGCTCCTGGCTGGAATGATCCTCTATATGATGAATTCCCACAGCTTCTCCTTAGAGACAGTAATCAGCCCAACTACTGCCAGACTGAGGCTCCTCCTAGACCCAGGACAGGATGAACCCCAGCTTCGGAGTCAGTCTGCGAATTGCCCAGTGAATCAAAATGATGCTTCTTTCTTATCGAAGCAACCAAATGGCTAACTGTGGAAATGAAAAGGCATTGGAAGATCATTGGTTTCCCTAGTGTCACTGAAGATTGTCTCCAGGCCTGTGTCCTCTCCCACTCCTCCCCTCACCCTATCCCAGCACCCCAAACCTCCTTAAAAGCAGCTGGGAAAAGACAATGAAGGCACCTTGGGGAGGGAGGTATCAAGGTTTCCTTAAGAATTACCCTCAGTGGGTTGTGCTGGGGCTTCTGATATGGTGTTCTATGACCCCTCTGTTACCAAGAAGAGACTGCTGTTGGCCAGCTTAGTGTGTGTGTGTGTGTGTGTGTGTGAAGAATGGTCAGAGCCTGGAGAGAGGAAACCAGATGGTATGTTTTCTTCACTCACAGTTAGCTGCCTTAGCACTTGAGGAATGAAGCAATGTATAGCTCCCGAGTCCAACCTACAGACTCAGCTGACAAGGCGGCCAGTCCAGTGCAGGAAGGCAGATACCATGTGAAACTTCAGGTCAGCTCTGCTTGTGGAGGAAAGCATGAAGCTGAACAGTTCACACAGCCCTCTCTTTTCCTTATCTCAGCCCCAAGATGGGCTCATAGACACAGTCTGTGCAGAGAAGAGAGGGCTGAGGGCTGAGGAAGCATTCTCTAGACGCGGGAGTGATGTTCTGTTTCATGCATTCCCAGAAAATTCCAGGTCAAGAAGATCCTTTGGGTATGGAGAAAGGGGCAGAATATCCTTTAATGTAGTTTAAGGGAGGAAAGTGGAGAGGGGAAAGAAGGGTCAGGGAAAGAGTGGGGTGTGTGGGTGATGAGCACCCTCCTCTCCTGACTTCCCCACTCCCACATGTGTACTTACACATACAGTCAGACAAAAGAAGGGAAGAATTGAGAGAGGGAGATGGGAAGGGACTGGAAGTCCATATGATAGGATAAATATTCATTTTATTTCACTCGTGCATTAAGCAAATTACGCCCTTCCCCCCATCACTGCCTTTCAAAAATGATTATGGTTGACAAGAACAGGGGACTCTTGTGTTGGTCAGCTTTCTGTTACAGAAACAAAATAGCCTAGATAATCAACTTAAAAAGAGAAAAGATTTATTTTCTTCATGGTTTCAGAGGTTTCTGTTCATGGCTGACTGACCTGTTGCTTTCAGCCAATGGCAAGGCAGTACATCATGGCATGGAGCTCTTGGTGATGTAAACTGCTCACTTCATGGCCCCCAGGTAGGAAAAAAAAGATAGAAGAGATGGAGGTCTCACAATCCCCTTCAAGGAAACACCTCTAATGACCCAAAGACCTCCCAGGATGCTCCATTTCTTAAAGGTACCACCACCTCAAAAAGCATCAAGCCTTTACCGTATGTATTTTTGTGGACATTCCAAATCCAAACTATAGCAGTCTTCCTTGTGCTGCTGGTTCTACTAAGTGCTGGGGAAGGGAAAGTGGCCTTGGGTACCTAAGAAGTCTCCTAGGAGAGAACTGTGTTCAAGCTATTTGAAGTGAGTTGGACAAGGGACTCAACTGGAAACATGACTTTCACCTTGAGAAATAGTGGGTTTGTTTGCATTTTCATATTCTGACATTTGTTTTTTAAAATACAGATCTCTTTTCCAACTGAAACCTGAGAAAAGGTTGAGGGTTTGAGTTTTCCTTTGGCTGGAAGGGACTAGGCCATTTCCCAAGCTGCGTGGCTCACAAGGACCTATAAGCACTAGGTTGTATGTTTCTGTCACCACATTTAGGGTTTAAGTCATTAGTGCCCTGGATTTGATTGGAGAAGGGAAAATATCTCATTTAGAATGATCTGGACTGTCATCTTGTAGCTGGGCAATTTAAGTCCTCCAAGTTATCAGCACACGAAACAAGTCCAAACCAACATTTGGATTCAGGTCCCCCCTTAGCAGATGAGAGATGTTGAACCATTCCCTCCTCTATGACTTACTGGAGGGGTTTTCTGATTTTTTAAAAATGGGAGCATAAACTGATGTAACATGTGCCCAAAGCAATGCCAACAGATTGAAAGGGAACAGACTGTAAATGCAATAAACACATACACAGCAAGTTACTCTGATACATATTCAATGATACAGGCAATCTCTTAAAATTGTTTAATAGAAAAGTTCACATAAGTGACTAATTTTCTATATTTTAATCCTCCCTCTGGGTACTGCTTAGTCAACTTCACAGATTATGGTCCTGCTCTGAGATTTGAGATTGGTTGAACCTACCCTGGGTTGATAGCTCAGCCCTTGGGGCATCAGGACTTCAGGGCCCTCTTCAAGTCAAAGCAGAATATAGACTCTATTTCTGTGATTATTGAGCTCAGGGCCCTGCAACTTGATTTAAGGATGGAGATAGTTGTGACCCATGGAGTCAGTCCTAGAGGGATGTGTTTCCTCACTAGTGTGGCTCCCTTTATGTCCTTAACTATCCCTCCCTGCTCAAGACTGCTGTCTTTGACCAGTAAAGGACAGGCTCCCTTCTCCAAGGATGTCTGAATGTTGATTGATGTTGAGCTCTACCTCATGGCAGGAGCCCCCATACATCCTGATATCAACTCCATACCTGGATTGCCTATCACCTGTTGGAAGGGATATAACCTTTAGCTTCCTGGAATCTACCTGCTTGGCTGGACTTTCACCTGTGATCAGTAACTGAGATGGCCCTCCTTCCTCTGTCTATGCTTTGACACTGGACCTGGAACTTGCCTTCTTCACTAGAACTTGACCTGGCCTTTGATGATCCCTCAGTCTGAACCTAAACAGGGTCTCATGGTGATGGCAATGATGGTGATGGTGGTGGTGGTAATGATGGTAGTGATAGTAATGATGGTGGTGATAGTGACAATGGTGATGATAGTGGTGATAGTGATGGTGGACAAGTGATGGTGATGATGTTGATGATGGTATTGGTGGTGATGGTGGTGATGCTGATGATGATAGTTACAGTGGTGTTGATGGTAGTGATGGTGATGATGGTGATGGTGATGGTGGTGGTATTGATGATGGTAGTGATGGTGATGATGGTGATGGTGGTGATGGTGATGTTGGTGATGGTGATGGTGGTGATGGTGGTGATGGTAGTGATGGTGATGATGGTGATGGTGGTGATGGTGATGTTGATGGTGCTGATGGTGATGATAGTAGTGATGGTGATGGTGGTGATGGTGATGTTGGTGATGGTGATGGTGGTGATGGTGATGTTGGTGATGTTGATGGTGCTGATGGTGATGATAGTAGTGATGGTGATGGTGGTGATAGTGGTGGTAGTGATGATGATGATGGTGATTGTGATGGTAGTAGAAGTGGTGGTGATGGGAATAGTAGCGATGGTGGGGATGGTGATGGTGGTAGAGACGGTAGTAGGGATGATGGTGATGATGGTGGTGATAACGACAGTCATCCCTGTATGTGTACTTGCCTCTCTTTTCATTTTTTCATGAAAATGGTTCCTTACTATTCTGTCCATTTGTTTCTTTCCCTATGCATATTTGAAATATATATGAGAAAGAGAACAGGAGCTCTGGGTGGCAGCCAACTTCAACATTTTTTAACGCCTAGTCAGTCTTGTTTCCTCCGTTCTGTGTACTGTGTTTGCTCATTCATTTGTCTATTGGAGCATTTCAAATCAAATCCTACATATTAAATCAGTTATGAGTACACAATACCTTCAGTCATCTTGAATTTATAATGAACATCATATGTATAAATAAACACATATATCTAAGCCAGTATAACACCTAGCATACATTTGCTTAATTATCTCTACATAATTATCTTCATGTAATTATCTTTTGCCAGTTGGCTTATCTAAATTAGGAACTTGACAAAATTTGCACAGTCACTTGATCAAGTTTCTTGAGACTCTTTCCTTTATTCCAGACTCTCCCCCCTCCCCCCCATCATGCCTATGATTTGTTAGGAAGTCTGAGTGATTTGTTGAAGAGGATGTGCAACATTCTGGACTGGGAAGCATTAGCTTCCTTACATGTCATTTAACCCTCTATATTTGCTATGAGTTCTCATTTAGGCCTAAGAACTTGACTAGACTGATGGGGTTGGTGTATCAGGGATGGGCTCTGACTTATGGGAGGGAAAGAGTGTTTTATCATTTACACTGGTGTGTACTGACAGACTCTGAGGGTTTAGCCTTTTCTATAAAGAATCCTGGGATTGGGTCTGTTTACCAGGCAGGGATACTTCACAGACGTGCTTGCCTGTCCTATGGCTTCCCCCCAGAGGCACAGAATGCTTGACTTGCCCTCTTGTTCTGACCAAGTGATCTCAGGGCTTGCCAGCCTGGTGGTGGTGGTAGCTCAGATTTGTGATGCCCCTAAGGCTGTATGATTTTTTCCATCCCACACTTTCTTCTGGTTTATTGCCTGGTCATCCTCTGTAGAGAAGCATCTGCTATCCTTTATCCATTTTCATTTTCTTTTCTTATTTTTATTTTATGTGTATGAGTGTATAGCCTACATGTGGCTGTGTGCCCATGTTGTGCAATGCCTGGGGAGGTCAGAAGAAGACTTCAGATCCCCTGGAATTGGAGTTATAGATGGTTGTTAACCACCTTGTGGGTGCTGGGGATTGAACCCGGGACTTCTGCAAGAGCAGTCAGAGCTCTTAACCACTGAGCCATCTCTCCAGCCCCTCTTTCTCCATTTTCAGAGGCATTGATACTCAAGTATCTCTGAATATTTGCTTTTAGTATCACCTGGGTACACTGATACTTTTGTGTCTGTGTTGGATATGCTCTCCTCGTTGTAAAGGGGAGGAAAAAAAATCACGAGTTTACACAGATACTTTCAATTCAAATTTAAGATTACAGGGTTTCTACTTAACTTAGTTGGGTTTTTACTTTCTTTTCTCTTTGCTGAAAGGCTTGTTTTTTAATGACTTTGACATAATTATTTGCCTATTCCACAATGTAACTGTGAGGGCTTCACAATAGCTATGTGAATGTGGCAGCTAACAGTGATTATTGAATACAGTGAGAGATCTCTGTGTGGTTCATTTTGTCCTTAGAATATCCTGCCAGGTCTGTATTATCGCAATTCTATGTGTTAAAGTCATTTGGAACAATTATTTTCTTCATGTTGTTATGCCACCTACTTGATGCACAGCTAGGCATATTTCTTTCCTTTTATTCTCAATGGTTAAGGTTTGTGTATTGCTTGTCTAATATTTTAAAAAATCTGGATTCAAAGTTAAATCTATACAAGCGATACTCAGAGATATTTAGTTCCTTCTGCACGTCCTCCATCTATTCCTTCTCCTTTTTATTAGCACTTAATTTCCATTCATTAATTTAAAAAACCACAGCAAATATGTATATATTCATATTCTTCCATTCTATCTTGTAGTTAACAATGGCACATTTTTTTGGTTGCTCTCCCCAGTGAGAGATGAAGTTTCCTCCTCTTCTCCTTGAATGCAAGCTGGTCTTATGATTGTTTGTATGACAACAATGTAGCAGGAATAACATCCTCTTGTTTCCAGGCCCAAGAGGACTGTTGGCCTTGGATTTTTCAGCTGCCAAGTGGCAAAGCTGAAGCTAGCCATGTGGAGGTAGAAAGCCTGGCCCTGACCAGGCTGCCAAGGCACCCGGCACCTGAATGAGTCATCTCGAACATTCTAGCCTGGCCAGCATCTGACCATGGTGGCACGAGGCACCCCAGAGAAAGCCAGCAAACCTGCTTGGCCAATCCACAGACTAGGGAGACAATGAGTGCTGCTTGATGTTTTAGGCTACTGACTTTTGGGATGGCTTGTTATATGGTAACACAGAACCAAACATCTTACACAGAGAGAAGCATTCTATTGACATGTCTCTGTAGTTTACTCACTTCATAGAACCCGAGATCACTGAGTCATCATACATTGATTATTTTTTGATATATTTATTTATTTTAAATATTTTATTTATTATTTTTATTTTATATATATGAGTGTATTGCCTGCATGTGTGTAAGTGCACCTGTGTTGGGCAATGCTTACGGAGGTCAGAAGAAGGCATTGGATTTCCCTGGAACTGGAGTTACAAACAGCTATTAGCCACCACATGGGTACTGGGAATCAAACCTGGGTCATCTGCAAGGGCAACCAGTGCTCTTAACCACTGAGCCATATCTCCAGCCCTAATGTATTTATTTTATTTTTTGCCTACATGTATGTAAATGCACCACATGTGTGTAGTGCCTGTGGAGGCCAGAAGCAGACATTGGATCCCCTGGAACTGGAGATGCGGATGGTTGTTAGCTGCCATGTGAGTGCTGGGAATTGAATTCAGGTCCTCTGCAAAAGCAACAAGTGCTGTTAACTGCTGAGCCATCTCTCCATCTCCCATAGATTGATTTTTAGCTTCATGAGACATGAGAGCTAAAAGCTGGAGCACAGCCTGGTGGGGCTGTGATAATGTAATGTACATACCGTGGCTGAAATAATGGGGCATTATTTTCTTACAGTGCTGAATGCTAGAAGTCCAAGGTCAAAGTTACAGCAGGGTTGATTTCTTTTGAGGCCCCTCCTCAGCTTACATAGCCACCCCCTTGTGCATACGTATCCCTGGTGTCTCTTTGTGTGGCCCAGTCTCCTTTTCTTAGAATGATGCCAATTAGACTGGATTAGGGCCCTCCCTAAGAACCCAGTTTAATGTAATCATCTGGTTAAAATCCTTGTCTCCAAATTCAGTCACATTCTAAAGTACTGGTGGCTATAGATTCTATATATGAATTTTGGGGTTCACAAGCATTTGTGACTATCTCCATTCTGCATGATTCTGTGTAGGATGTGTGCCCACATGTAAGGTCTGTTTGAGATGCTGGAGCATACGCTTCTAATCTCATAAAAAGGGCTGTGAATAAGAATGAGACAGATAAAGATTCAGATAATAAATTAAAACATGATTTAGAAAGTATAAAAAGAGAGCAAGATAGGACCAGAGAGATGGTAGCTCAGTAGGTAAAGGCACTTGCTGCTAAGCCTGACAACCTGAGTTTGATCCCCACAGCACACATGGTGGAAGGAAAGAGCTGACTCCTGTAAATTGCCCTCTGGCCTCCACAGATGCACCGTGGTATGCACCTCCTCACTACATAGAAACCTTTTAAAAAGGAGATAAAACAATAACCCCCTTAATTATATTAGTTCAAGAGAATGGCATTGAGAGGACATCCCATTCACTAAGTGTACCTCTAGGCTCTGATGGAGGCAATGCTACTCAATCATCTTCTAGCTGTACCTTCTTAAACTGGGAAAAGTTAAAGGGCATTGAATGGGACACAAGTGTGGGCCAGAATTTTAATATCAGTTGTCTCTATGCAGTGAGATAAAAGTAACTTCTCCCCTCTAAAATTTTGCTGCAGTTTTGAGTACAAATTTCTTTCATAATGGAAAGGATAAGCCACACAGACTGTCTGGGGATAGACTGGATCCTCCTTTTCTCCCCTCATTTTAGATCTGATGAAGTCTGACTAAGGAGGCTAACAATTTATTCCTGGGTAGAAAAGGGAGACTCATAGGGGGTGCAACTAACTGAGTAACTGAGGGTGGGGGTGATTGGTAAGATGGGCATCCAGGCAGGAAGTTGGCCCATGACAGGAACTTCCATCTAAGGAACTAGTCTGACTATCAAGCATGAAACAGTGGGGGACCCCATGTGTGGCCACAGAGAAATACACCAGACTCCCTGCATTGCTGTGGCATGGTGCAGTCCCCAGCCCATTATGCAGAGTGCTCCACCTTAGCTGTCAAATAGTACCAGCTTCAACCCCTCACAGTTACTGTACCCCTACTTGGAGCTGCCTGGTGTTCCCAGGTACTCTTGGTAGGCAGAAGAGTGGGCAGATAGGATGTATTATACCCAGAATTGGCTTATGTAATTATGGAGGCTGAGAAATGCCAGGATGTACAGCTGGCAAGCTGGAAACTCAGATGAGAAGATGGTGTACTTCCAGCCTGAGGCCAAGGCAGGGGATGGCTGATGTCACAACTTGTAGGTAGACAGAATGAGTTCTCCCTTATTCAGCCTTTTCATCCTATCTGGCTTTAACTATGGGCCCACTCTATTAGACACATACAAAATGATGTTTAGCCACATACATGGGCTCCCCATGGCCCAGTCTCGTAGACACATAAAATTAACCAGCACAGTGTGGATAAGAAGGGTCAGGAGAAAAAAAATCCCAACTCTAGCTTTTTTCAAAAAATTATTTATTTAATAACCACATATTTAGAAGAAGCATTTCATTACATTAGCATTGACATATTCAATAACAATTTTCTGAGCTAGGCTGCATTGCTTACAAAATTGGCTGTACATTTTTAGTTTTACAGTTGAATTATTACAGTTATAGAATATTGTACTCAGTATAAACCCTATAAGACATAAAGTTAAATGAGGTTTTAACCTTTAAAAAAGATCTCCATTTCATTATTAAAATACAGAGTTTCATGCAGAAAACTTCATTTTAATGCAATTGACATTAAGATGTTTGCACATGCATTTCTAATTGCTATATATCATATTATTACTGGTCACAGTCGGTTACTTTCTGAGCTCTTTGGCATCTGAGCATGAATATAACGTCATCAGGTAAATTTCAATGATAATGTTTTTCACATCTAATAATTATTACAGAGCAAATTCTTATGCTTTGAAGAATTATTATTTTTTAATCATTATACTTTTAAAAAATTTTAATAACTACATGATTAGATGCTTTTCACTACAGCTTTGACATATTCAGTAACACACTCCAGAGCAACAGTACATCACTTTCACAAGTGGGTGCAAGTTTCTAGGTTCACAGTTGAATTAATACAGTTATACAATATTGAACTCAGTATAAGCCCTGTAAGACATAAAATTGAATGAGTTTTAACCTTTGAAAAAGATCTCAATTTCATTTTAGAATATATTGTTCCTTGCAGAAAGACTCATTGTTTTTGCTACTAACACTGAGATGTTCGTGCTTGCATCTCTAATCTGTATGTATCTGATTATTACTCATCATAATCAGTTGCTCTTGGATCCTTGGCACCTGTGTATGTCCACAAAGTCATTGGGCAGGTTTCATTGATATTGTTTATCACCTCTACTAATTAACATGAGTAAATTTCCATGCTTCTACCACAAATATAATACATTTTTAAAAAAATTTTTGATTTTGTGTGTATATCACACAAAACATCTCAAACCATCTTATTCAACTATACACCCACTTCCCAAATAGCACCCTCCCATAGCATCCCTCCCCCCACTACAGCCCTTATACTCTGATATCCCTGCTACTGTCTGCTGTGTTGTCGGCACCCCCAGCCATTCCCCACTACTTGCGCTTCTGGTGAATCTAGTCAGCCTATCTAGAGGTCTTTGTTTTAGGAAGGTCAACTGTTCCTCATCTAGAGGTAATCAGTTGTCAATATTCCTTTGGATAAGATTGGGGTCTTCTGTTAATTTTCCCAGTTCTATGCTGGGTTACTATCTGGGAGTCCCCTCAGCATCCCTGGCCAACAACTCAAAAGAAAGTATCTCCTGTCTGGCATTGTTGCTTGTTAAGCAGCCTTTAACTATACATATGGACTCTTAAAAATTATATTGGGACTCTCCCGCCCTCAGGCCTCTCTGGGGGTAAGTCTACCATGCAGTCCTCTGCGCCTTGACTCCGCCAGCCGCCCTCACCCTTCCATCTCCCCCGCTGTTCTCTACTCCTAGCTTGGGCCCTGTGCCATTCCTAGTCTTGGGGCCCCAGACACCTGGGGAGCCACTGCTGATTCCTGACCCTGTTCACCCCCACAGGCTTGGTGCCTTGCTTGGGCCCCAGGAGCACTGCCTCTAGACACGGCCCGCCCTCACCTCCCTCTACTTCCCTGGTCCTGCAACACCCACCAGCCTCTTTCTGGGGCTGACAGCCT
>NW_008358858.1:873191-873911 GCF_000622305.1 Nannospalax galili | reverse complement strand
CTTTGTCGGAAGTGTCACTGGTGAAGATTTCTTCCCATTCTGTGGGTTTTCTCTTCACTTCCTTGGTTGCCTCCTTTGATGTACAGAAGCTTTTTAGTTTAATGAGGTCCCATTTGTTAATTCTTGCCCTTGTTTCCTGAGCAATTGGTGCCTGGTTTAGAAAATCCTTTCCTATACCTGTATCTTGTAGGTTTTCCCCAATATTTTCTTAAAATAGTTTCAGAGTTTCAGGCTTTACATTGAGATCTTTGAGCCATTTGGAATTGACTTTTGTGCAGGGTGAAAGATAGGGGTTTAGTTTCATCCTTCTACAAGTGGAGATCCAATTTTGCCAGCACCATTTGCTGAACATGCTGTCTTTCCTCCAGTGAATATTCCTGGCCCCTTTGTCAAATATCAGCTGGCTGAAATTGCATTTACTCATATTTGGGTCTTCAGTTTTGTTCCATTGATCTATGGATCTATTTTTGTGCCAGTACCATGTTATTCTTATGATGATAGCTCTGTAATACAGATTAAAATCTGGTATAGTAATCCCCCCGGTATTGCTCTCAATGCTCAGGGTTGTTTTGGCTATCTGAGGTCTTTCGTGCTTCCATATGAATCTTAGGATAGTTTTCTCCAATTCCCGAAAAATGTCATGGGGATTGGCATTGCATTGAATCTATATAAGAATTTTGGTAGGATGGTCATTTTCACAATATTAATTCTTCCAATCCA
>NW_008358858.1:862669-870514 GCF_000622305.1 Nannospalax galili | reverse complement strand
TATGTTATTTTGGTTTTTCATGTTATTATTTTTTCTCTGTGATTTTGACATATGAATTTCTTTTATAGTTTCTGTTTCTTGTGTGAGACTCAAGCCTCCAAGTTTAGGTCTGCTTCTTTTTTTGAACTTTATGTGTCTTTGTGGTTTACGTTTTGGCCATGGGTTCCTCTTTCCTCTAAGCTTCCAGTTCTCTCTTTTGATTTTATATTGGAGTGGCCAGATTGCTTTTGTCTTCAGGAGTTCCCACAGAGGCCCAAGTCAGATGAGGATCAGATGCTCTCAGGCTTTCTTCTAGATCCCTCTGCTTCTTTTTGTGAAGTTTATGTGTCTTTGTGGTTTACTTTTTGGGCATAAAAAGCCGGTTCCTCTAAGCTTCCAGTTCTCTCTTTTGATTTTATATTGGAGTGGCCAGATTGCTTTTGTCTTCAGGAGTTCCCACAGAGGCCCAAGTCAGATGAGGATCAGATGCTCTCAGGCTTTCTCCTAAGGTCTAGATCCCTCCAGGAAAGATTTTGGCCTTAGGAATTTGGGGGTTGGACTGGCCTGGGAGCCGGCCCCAGGAAAGATGCTGGTCTAGGGCAGCTGGTGGCTATGCCACCCAGAGATGCAAAGACAGATGGGGGCGGGAAGTGGCCCCAAGGACTCCTGGGGATTGCACTGAGGAGCTGGGTTGGTCCTGGAGAGAGGCCTGCAGGTCAGAGCCCTAACTCTAACTTTTCTGTAACTAGTTACCTTATCTTGTGATGCTGGGATCCAGCTCTTAGAAAATCCTTGAAATTTGTAGACAATCACCATATTTTTAAAAAAAAATTTTATTTTTAAAAATTTTATGTGTATACGTGTATTGCCTGTATGTAGGTTAAGTGTACCTGTGTTGTATAATGCCGGTGGAGGACAGAAGAGGCCGTTGAATCCCCTAGAACTGGAGTCATGGACAGTTGTTAGCTGCCATGTGGGTGCTGGGATTCAAACCTGGGTCTTCTGCAAGAACTAGTCAGTGTTCTTAACCACTGAGCCATCTCTCCAGCCCCGACAGTCACCATATTTTATCCAGTGGGGGCCTGGCTTGGCTTTGCCAGCAGAAGGGGCTTTGCTGACTTTCCAGGAGGGAGAGAGGACCCCTATCTAGTGGTTAGTCAGCAGGCTTGACTCAAACCCCAGCAACCAGAAGATGAAAGGAAGGAGTCCAGCCATGCTGTGCAGGGCACAGGTGCCTTCCTGCTTTTGAACTACACAGCTGGGTGTCTCTGTTCTGAGGGTTCCTAGAGCCAGCAGTCAGGAAAAGGTAGAGGGAGGTAAAACAGAGCATGCTGATGCCAGAAAAGCCCTGCTAGATGGGAAAGCTGGAAAATTGTCAGTGAGACACTCCACTGATAATGGTGACAGTGTCTGTTCCTGAGTGGCACTACTTGGCCATCAAATGCTCTCATACTGGGTCATCTGCCCAAAAGCAAATCTAGAAAGTTTGAGTTGTGTGTGTGTGTGTGTGTGTGTGTGGTTGTGTTTATTGTTGTTTTGAGACAGGGGCTCATATATCCCAGGCTTGCCTTGAACTCACTGAATAGTTGAGGATGGCCTTGAACTTTCAGTCCTCTTGCCTCTACCTCCCCAGTGCTGGGATTCCAGGTGTGTGCCACTATACCTGCTTTATGCAGTGCTAGGGACTGAAGCAGAGCCTCATGCATGCTAAGCAACCACTCTACCACCTGTGATACATCCCTAGTCCCCCAAATTCTGTTGGAATGATTAGAATCATTTTTTCACTCAGGAGCCTGTGAAAGCCTTTGCTATAAACTTTTCTTCTAAGAGGTTCAGAGCTGCATGAGTAGTGCACAGACAACCAGCTGTTATATGTCTCAGGAACCTCTGCCCAGGTGTGAGGGACTGGCAGTGCAAGTATACAAGAACATCATGTGGGAATTTTGAGGAATTCCAGTGAACCAGATAAACATATCCAGAGCATCTAAAAAAGAAAAAGGGCAGATTTTACCATTACTTTCTGAGAATATAATGTCAGTCTATACAAAGGTGCTGTGATGGCTAATCCTGGGTGTCAACTTGATTTGATCTGAGATTAACTGAAATGAAGGAGAACTTCTTGATTGGATCATCTAAAGCTGGAAGACACACCCTAAATGTGGGTGTTACCTTCTGATGGCAGCCAGTATAAAAGACCAAGGCAAAGGAGAATGCCAGGCTTCTTGCTGCTTGCCTTCTCTCTCACTGGTGAGTTCGTCTTGCTGCTGTAGACTGAAGACTAGCAGATCTTTTGGAATTCATCAGACCTTCAGTTGCCAGATTGGGACTACTGAGACATCCAGCCTTGTGGACTGAGCGACTACGGATTCTCAGCCTCTCCAGTGTAGTAAAGCCATTGTTGGACTACTCAGACTCTATCCTGTGAGCTAAGCTGATAAATCTCTATACATATATATTCATTCTACAGGTTCTGTTTCTTTGGAGAACCCTGACTAATATACCCCTTAAATGTTACAAACCTTTCTACTGGAAGTAGGTGGCCTAAATACATTTTTTAAAAAAGAAATTCAACCAATGACCTAGTCCCAGTTGCACACCTACCAACACAAAAACACAAGTAACAAGAAAAACCAAGACAACATGTCTCCTCCAAAAATGATACCAATGAGTGTGACTGACAAGAAATCCCAAAGAATTCAACAGAACAATTATGAGGATGGTGAAAGAAATAAGAGCAATCACTGGAAACGCAGCACAGTACTAGAGTGCTTGCCTCCCATGTACACAGCCCTGAGTTCATTCAGTACACAAAGGAAAGAGGGGGTGGGGTGAAGGAAGGGAAAGAAGGAGGGAGGGAAGGAAGAAATCAGAGGACACGAATGAATTCCAAGAGAACCTGGACAAAGGCAAAGCAGCTTCGTAAAGTAAGGGATTCAGCACAGGAATGCTGGAAGAGCCAGACCTAGATGCTGGAAATGAAACATCTGAGTGTCAAATAAAAACCCCGCGGAAACCTCAGCTGCAGAATGGATCATGGAAGGACAAGACAGGGGCTTGAAGACAAAGCAGAGGAAAGTCCCTGATGAACTGCGACCTGGGAGATGTAAGACAAATAAACCCTTTCCTCCCCAAGTTGGTATTGGTCAGAGTGTTTTGTCACAGCAATGAAGAACAAACTAAGACAGGTGCTATGAAATTTTTTGGTTAATTTTTAATACCTAAGAAAGGGGCAGCCCTCAAGAGGTACTATTTATTCCTTATTAAAAAACGAGCCCTCAGGGGGTTCTATGCAAGGACATATTTGAGTTGGATTATGGCATCTTCCTGTCTCAAAACTGATATCAAAACAAAGATTTCATGAGAAAGGAAAAGTCATTTGGCTACATGGTTATGTAGATGGACTATAATGGTGTTGAGCTTTGTAAATGGGGGGACAAGGTTTCCTGAGAAGTGGTACCCCACAGCTTGACTCTCAACCACAATTGTGGGTCAAGTTGCCTTTCAAACGAGACTCAGAGAGGCTGTGCAAAGTGCTCAAGGTCAGACAGAAAGTGTTAGGGCTAGGATTCAAACCCAGGTCTTCTGGTGCCAAGGCTGAGGTCTAGTCCTCGTGGCACTGGGAAGGACATGAAGTCAGTCAGTGCTGAACCCCTCTCCCAGGAGTCTGACCCCACAGAGGTGATGGGGAGACCTAAGACTGGTTAGCCTGTTAGCTGAGGTCAAGGGCTGGGGAAGAGTCAAGTGAGCCCTTCTCAGTCTGGCTGTCCCTAAGGAGAAGCTTTGAAGTTTAGCTCAATAATTCTTTCAGATGCCTTTTTTCCCCCCAGGAGGCCTGCTGTGCATCTCTGCTGCAGGGGTCTATGGTCATTTGCTTTCTGTGATCTCACTTTAGAACTTTATACGATCCTGCAGGTTGAGCATGTATTAAACCCTATGTCCTATTGTGATTCAATGTCCACCTCACCCTGGGGCCGGTGAGGACCTGGGGCCAAGTGTTCTTCCAACCATGTGATGCTTGACTCTCAATGACCCTCAGAGGTAAACCAGGGCTAATGGGGCAGAAGTGATGACCCTGCTTCATTGTGAGGTAATCTGGGCAGAGAGAAGGGCACCTTCTCCTTAGTGTCTCCACAGAGCCTTGTCAGTTCTAAGGTGCTGGGACCCTGAAGTGCTGGATGTGGCTTCCTTTCTCTGCTGTTCCTACCCTGACCCTTCAGCTCTGGGGAATGGCATTGCCAGTCTCTGTTATGAGGAATCTGTACTTCCTCTGTTCTTGACCCCAACGATTCCTGTGCTTCCAAGAGAGAAGAGCTCAGGCAGGACATACTAGTAGATAGAACACACCGTTTAGAAAAAGCAGCTGAGAGGAGGCATGGGGTCTCATGCTGCTCTTTGTCTCACCCCCAGCCCCTTGCATCCTCCAGGGTGAGCACCTCCAGGAAAGAGGCTTGCTTTTCTCAGAAGCATACTAGGAAAAATGGTACCAGCACTCAGGGCTTGTTCCCCTGGCAAGGAAGCCTTGAAGTTGGTTTGATCTGGCCTAGCTAGAATTGACTGTACCATCTGTTGCTCCTTTATGTCCTATTTTGGGGTCCTGAGCTGGCCTATCTGGAGTCAAAACACTACTATTATCTTTATATACGCTTTTCATTATTTACTACTATTATTGTGTGTGTGTATACATGACGTGTGTTGAAGGGTGTCACAACATGCATATGGAGGTCAAAGGCAATTTTGTGGAGTTGGTTCTCTCTATATCTATGTGGGTTGCAGAGATTGAACTCGGGTCACAAAGTCTGTATGGCAAATGCTTTTACCTGCTAAGCCATCTCACGGGCCCTATCCTTATAGCGTGAGCACTAGCGGACCACTACTATTACCCTTACACCCTGTATCAAGGCCCTGAGCTGACCCAGTTGGAGTAACTATTACCACCTGTTTTCTTTCTGTCTTATTTTGGGGAGGGGCCTGTTGATCAGTCCGTTCCAGAGCTAACCTGCCTAACATCCCCACTGGCTGCTGCACCTCCCAGGAGTCCTGCCTTCCTGCCTGCCAACTGTCCTCTCCCCAGCATGCCCTGCACCTGCCTTTGTTCCCAGCTCTGTTTCTCTTCCAGAATTGTTCTTAACACTTCCCTCTCTGACCACAAGCTCCAAAAGGAGGCACCTTCTTAGCTGAGGCCTGTTGGAGAAAAGCTACACAACCTGGAGATTGACCTGCAGTACAGCCTCAGGTATCATTCAGTGCCACCTAGCAGCCAAATGCCTGATCCTCTGCACCCCCTTCATGGCTAGCTAAACCTTTACTGCTATCTTCAGACCCTTTATCCCATCTTCACTCTTCTAGCAAATCACACGGGGTCGGGTGTCCTGGGCTTGGACAGTAGCTGCCTGTCATGTCCTGCTGGGATGCTCCAAAACCCCAGTGCACCCTGAAACCACAAATAGCAAAGAACTCTGTATATACTGCTTTTTCCTTATACACACCTATAAAAAGTATAATGTATAAATTAGGCACAGTACAAGTTAACAATTAATAGTAAAATAGAACACCTAAAACAATGTATTGTAATAAAAGTTTGCATTTGGGATCATTATTATATAAAAAAAAAGGTTACTGGAACATGAGTACGTTGATACTGTGACAGTCTGATGACTGAGATGGCTACTGAGTGGCTAATAGGAGGAGGACATCTGAGGCCTGGATATGCTAAACAAAAGGACGGTTCATATCCTGGGTGGGACAGACCAGAATGGGGCAAGCTTTCACTATGCTACTGAGAATAGTGCACAATTTAAAACTTACAAATGGTTTATTTCTGGAATTTTCCATTTAATATTTTCAAGCTGGGACAACTACTGGTGACTGAAACCAGGGGAGGGTGACACCAACGGTAGGAGTCTACTGTCATGACTTACGTAGTTCCTCAACTCATCTGTATCCTTCTCCAGTCAGACTCTCTTTGTATCCCTGGTATCTGTCTGAGCACCTGATAACTACTGTTCAACACTGTTGTGGTAGTAAAATCAGATCAGAGTGGATCAGCAAAGCAGATCAGAGGTGAAAGGCAGCCCAGGGAGATGCCTCAGCACGTGTTCAGGTGAGCCTGTGGTGCTCCAACACCTCTCCCAGGACCAGTGTGCTGCTTGGCTACCACTGAAACAGAGTCCAGCAGACTCTCTGCAGTTTAGAATCCATTCAGGGAGATGAAAGGCAAAGTCTGAGGCCATTTGGTCCTTTACAGTTAGGTTTCCATGGTGACTGTGGCCAGGGCCTAGGTAGGGGCAGCTGTACTTCTCAGGGCCAGGTCCAATCTGTATACCCCTCCTTCCAGCCAGAAGCTCATGCTAATTGCTAACTCCAGAGGCAAGGCCAGGATGGGCAGCCTGGAAGCTTTTCAGGTGTGCCTCACACACAAGAGGACTGTGAAGAGAAATGAAGTCAAGCCTGTCACAGCTGCCAGCTCTGGGCTAAATAGGTGGAGCCTCATGCTCAGAAGGCAACATTTTTTTGCTATTTAGTGTCCCTTCTACAGGAGATTTGAACTTC
This sequence comes from Nannospalax galili, assembly GCF_000622305.1. Classification (NCBI taxonomy): domain Eukaryota; kingdom Metazoa; phylum Chordata; class Mammalia; order Rodentia; family Spalacidae; genus Nannospalax; species Nannospalax galili. The sequence continues at coordinate 863,986 of NW_008358858.1, read as the reverse complement.
AGAACAGGGGTAACTTCCCCAAGTCTTCAGGTCACTCTGCCCTCTCAGGTATGTTTCCAAAGCGTCAGGAAGCTGCCCTGGGAAGCTATTTTGGGTGGAGGCTGATGGAGAGGTGAGGGGCCCTGGGGCCCTTGGAACCAAGGGCAATGGCCTGTCCAGACTCAGCTGCTGAGAGCTTCTGGGTTGTTGCTCTGTATGTAACCTTGACAAATAATATCCACCTCACAAGGTAGTCTTAGATGGCCAGGAAAATACCAACAGTAAAATCTGTGTCTGTGAGGCCCAGTGGTTAAACTTAATCTTCAAGGGGTTAGAGTTCAGAGAGGACATGAGCAAGGGATCCTCTTTGGTGCCCACAGTTCCTACTGTCTCAGAGGCCCCCAGCCTGGGCGCACACACTGCAGGACAAGGGAGGCTGCCAATTTGGACCTCCGTAGTCTGCACTTGCTTGTCATTTGGGGATGCTCAGCTGCTGGGACCTTTTCCTCTGTTACCCCATTTGCAGACAAAGAAACTGAAACAGAAATTAAGTCATTTTCCCAAAGTCATGCAGATGTCTGACTGGCAGGGTGGCAGGGCTGGCTTTCAAACTGATGTGGTCTGACTCTGGAATTGGTAATTGTAAGTATTACAGTTTTGCCCCTACAGGTTGAGTATTCCTATTCCAAATGTGTGGATGTTGTGAATTTGGAAGGTTTTTTTTTTAAATATTTGCACATATATAATGAGATAGCTTGGGACCCAAGTCTACCCATAAAAACCATATCTGTGTCATATACATTTGGACTGGAGAGATGGCTCAGCAATTAAGAGTACTGGCTGCTCTTGCAGAGAACCTAGCTCACTTCCCAACACCCACATAGCAGGTACAATCAGCCCTAACTCTAGTTCCAGGAGATCCAAAATCCTCTTCTGGCTTCTGTGGGCATTGCATGTATGTGGTGCACTTACATACAAGCAGGAAAAACACTCATACATATAAAGTCAAAATAAATTATTTTTTTAAGTTTTGGATTTTGGAGGACTTTGGATTTTTGGATTAGGGATATTCAGCCCCACATAGCAGGTACAATCAGCCCTAACTCTAGTTCCAGGAGATCCAAAATCCTCTTCTGGCTTCTGTGGGCATTGCATGTATGTGGTGCACTTACATACAAGCAGGAAAAACACTCATAAAGTCAAAATAAATTATTTTTTTAAGTTTTGGATTTTGGAGGACTTTGGATTTTTGGATTAGGGATATTCAGCCTTGAAAAGAGAGAGAGAGAGAGAGAGAGAGAGAGAGAGAGAGAGAGAGAGAGAGAGAGAAAACACAGG
>NW_008358858.1:858283-861504 GCF_000622305.1 Nannospalax galili | reverse complement strand
AAGTGCTGGATGTGGCTTCCTTTCTCTGCTGTTCCTACCCTGACCCTTCAGCTCTGGGGAATGGCATTGCCAGTCTCTGTTATGAGGAATCTGTACTTCCTCTGTTCTTGACCCCAACGATTCCTGTGCTTCCAAGAGAGAAGAGCTCAGGCAGGACATACTAGTAGATAGAACACACCGTTTAGAAAAAGCAGCTGAGAGGAGGCATGGGGTCTCATGCTGCTCTTTGTCTCACCCCCAACCCCTTGCATCCTCCAGGGTGAGCACCTCCAGGAAAGAGGCTTGCTTTTCTCAGAAGCATACTAGGAAAAATGGTACCAGCACTCTGGGCTTGCTCCCCTGGCAAGGAAGCCTTGAAGTTGGTTTGATCTGGCCTAGCTAGAATTGACCGTACCATCTGTTGCTCCTTTATGTCCTATTTTGGGGTCCTGAGCTGGCCTATCTGGAGTCAAAACACTACTATTATCTTTATATACGCTTTTCATTATTTACTACTATTATTGTGTGTGTGTATACATGACGTGTGTTGAAGGGTGTCACAACATGCATATGGAGGTCAAAGGCAATTTTGTGGAGTTGGTTCTCTCTATATCTATGTGGGTTGCAGAGATTGAACTCGGGTCACAAAGTCTGTATGGCAAGTGCTTTTACCTGCTAAGCCATCTCACGGGCCCTATCCTTATAGCGTGAGCACTAGCGGACCACTACTATTACCCTTACACCCTGTATCAAGGCCCTGAGCTGACCCAGTTGGAGTAACCATTACCACTTGTTTTCTTTCTGTCTTATTTTGGGGAGGGGCCTGTTGATCAGTCCGTTCCAGAGCTAACCTGCCTAACATCCCCACTGGCTGCTGCACCTCCCAGGAGTCCTGCCTTCCTGCCTGCCAACTGTCCTCTCCCCAGCATGCCCTGCACCTGCCTTTGTTCCCAGCTCTGTTTCTCTTCCAGAATTGTTCTTAACACTTCCCTCTCTGACCACAAGCTCCAAAAGGAGGCACCTTCTTAGCTGAGGCCTGTTGGAGAAAAGCTACACAACCTGGAGATTGACCTGCAGTACAGCCTCAGGTATCATTCAGTGCCACCTAGCAGCCAAATGCCTGATCCTCTGCACCCCCTTCATGGCTAGCTAAACCTTTACTGCTATCTTCAGACCCTTTATCCCATCTTCACTCTTCTAGCAAATCACACGGGGTCGGGTGTCCTGGGCTTGGACAGTAGCTGCCTGTCATGTCCTGCTGGGATGCTCCAAAACCCCAGTGCACCCTGAAACCACAAATAGCAAAGAACTCTGTATATACTGCTTTTTCCTTATACACACCTATAAAAAGTATAATGTATAAATTAGGCACAGTACAAGTTAACAATTAATAGTAAAATAGAACACCTAAAACAATGTATTGTAATAAAAGTTTGCATTTGGGATCATTATTATATAAAAAAAAAGGTTACTGGAACATGAGTACGTTGATACTGTGACAGTCTGATGACTGAGATGGCTACTGAGTGGCTAATGGGAGGAGGACATCTGAGGCCTGGATATGCTAAACAAAAGGACGGTTCATATCCTGGGTGGGACAGACCAGAATGGGGCAAGCTTTCACTATGCTACTGAGAATAGTGCACAATTTAAAACTTACAAATGGTTTATTTCTGGAATTTTCCATTTAATATTTTCAAGCTGGGACAACTACTGGTGACTGAAACCAGGGGAGGGTGACACCAACGGTAGGAGTCTACTGTCATGACTTACGTAGTTCCTCAACTCATCTGTATCCTTCTCCAGTCAGACTCTCTTTGTATCCCTGGTATCTGTCTGAGCACCTGATAACTACTGTTCAACACTGTTGTGGTAGTAAAATCAGATCAGAGTGGATCAGCAAAGCAGATCAGAGGTGAAAGGCAGCCCAGGGAGATGCCTCAGCACGTGTTCAGGTGAGCCTGTGGTGCTCCAACACCTCTCCCAGGACCAGTGTGCTGCTTGGCTACCACTGAAACAGAGTCCAGCAGACTCTCTGCAGTTTAGAATCCATTCAGGGAGATGAAAGGCAAAGTCTGAGGCCATTTGGTCCTTTACAGTTAGGTTTCCATGGTGACTGTGGCCAGGGCCTGGGTAGGGGCAGCTGTACTTCTCAGGGCCAGGTCCAATCTGTATACCCCTCCTTCCAGCCAGAAGCTCATGCTAATTGCTAACTCCAGAGGCAAGGCCAGGATGGGCAGCCTGGAAGCTTTTCAGGTGTGCCTCACACACAAGAGGACTGTGAAGAGAAATGAAGTCAAGCCTGTCACAGCTGCCAGCTCTGGGCTAAATAGGTGGAGCCTCATGCTCAGAAGGCAACATTTTTTTGCTATTTAGTGTCCCTTCTACAGGAGATTTGAACTTCAGAACAGGGGTAACTTCCCCAAGTCTTCAGGTCACTCTGCCCTCTCAGGTATGTTTCCAAAGCGTCAGGAAGCTGCCCTGGGAAGCTATTTTGGGTGGAGGCTGATGGAGAGGTGAGGGGCCCTGGGGCCCTTGGAACCAAGGGCAATGGCCTGTCCAGACTCAGCTGCTGAGAGCTTCTGGGTTGTTGCTCTGTATGTAACCTTGACAAATAATATCCACCTCACAAGGTAGTCTTAGATGGCCAGGAAAATACCAACAGTAAAATCTGTGTCTGTGAGGCCCAGTGGTTAAACTTAATCTTCAAGGGGTTAGAGTTCAGAGAGGACATGAGCAAGGGATCCTCTTGGGTGCCCACAGTTCCTACTGTCTCAGAGGCCCCCAGCCTGGGCGCACACACTGCAGGACAAGGGAGGCTGCCAATTTGGACCTCCGTAGTCTGCACTTGCTTGTCATTTGGGGATGCTCAGCTGCTGGGACCTTTTCCTCTGTTACCCCATTTGCAGACAAAGAAACTGAAACAGAAATTAAGTCATTTTCCCAAAGTCATGCAGATGTCTGACTGGCAGGGTGGCAGGGCTGGCTTTCAAACTGATGTGGTCTGACTCTGGAATTGGTAATTGTAAGTATTACAGTTTTGCCCCTACAGGTTGAGTATTCCTATTCCAAATGTGCGGATGTTGTGAATTTGGAAGTTTTTTTTCTTTAAATATTTGCACATATATAATGAGATAGCTTGGGACCCAAGTCTACCCATAAAAACCATATCTGTGTCATATACATCTGGACTGGAGAGATGGCTCAGCAATTAAGAGTACTGGCTGCTCTTGCAGAGAACC
>NW_008358858.1:852035-858269 GCF_000622305.1 Nannospalax galili | reverse complement strand
TAACTTCAGGTCCAGAGGATCCAATGACCTCTTCTGACCTCCACAGGCATTGCAGGACACAGGTGCATTTACATACATGCATCAATACACTCATACACATAAAATAAAAATAAATTATTTTTTTAAGTTTTGGATTTTGGAGGACTTTGGATTTTTGGATTAGGGATATTCAGCCTTGAAAAGAGAGAGAGAGAGAGAGAGAGAGAGAGAGAGAGAGAGAGAGAGAGAGAGAGAGAGAGAGAGAGAGAGAGAGAGAGAGAGAGAGAGAGAGAGAGAGAGAGAGAGAGAGAGAGAGAGAGAGAGAGAGAGAGAGAGAGAGAGAGAGAGAGAGAGAGAGAGAGAGAGAGAGAGAGAGAGAGAGAGAGAGAGAGAGAGAGAGAGAGAGAGAGAGAGAGAGAGAGAGAGAGAGAGAGAGAGAGAGAGAGAGAGAGAGAGAGAGAGAGAGAGAGAGAGAGAGAGAGAGAGAGAGAGAGAGAGAGAGAGAGAGAGAACCCAGAAGGTTCAGAATCTCCATTTCCTGTGTCTTCTTCCTGTTTTCTTCCTCCAGGGAATAGCACCCAGGGCCTCATGCATACTGGATCACTGCTCCCTAATGAGCCTTTTCCTGCTCTGATAGTCCCTCTCACAGCAGGCCAGTCCCAACTTCCCTCCTCCAGATTCTGAAGATAGATGGGAAGCCCATAACTTTCTGCAATGTGTTCTTTTGAGGGTTGTGTGAACTCCATGCTGTCAACTTGATGGCTTCACTCTTGCTTCCACAATCTTGTTTTTATCACCCAGTGTATAGGCTACTTTGTTGAACCCTGAGAAAATGCACTAAAGGCTTTCTGGAACATTCTGTCCTGTTACCCCATCCCAAAGGCATTGTATGCTTTTCTGCTTGTGGTTTATAGCAGGACATTTTTAAGAGGAAGATCCTATCGCAGGACCCTGTCTGCTCCCATGACTAGCCGCTGCCTCTGGCTGCCGCCACGCTCAGGGCAAGGGTGGCTGCCCCCGCCTCCAACCAGTACAAAACTTGGCTTTCCTTTCTACACTTTCAGGGTCAGTCCAGGTCAAACTCTTCTGAGGTTTGCTGTTTGTTTTCTGAAATGTCTTCAGATGTATTTACTCTTGACCACACTATTTTCTTTCTGTCTTTATCTCTTGCTTAATTTTCTTTTTTATATGCCAGGTGTCAAAATAATGAATCAGTATGTTAGCATCTTCAGTGGATACTCAACGAGGTGCTTTTAGTCATCACAGACAACTGAATTTAAACACATTTGACCTGCTTCCATCTTTGGATGTTCCTACCCTTAGGATACTCACATTGTTACACTTTGGTCTAGTGGGAGTTTCTTCTCTGGACCTGACTGACCCTGGTCACTTCTTGTTGCCTCCTCAGAGTCTGATGTGACTCTAGGTTGCACGTTTCCAGGGTCTCCTCTGCCAGGGTGAGTGGGTGAGAGTCTAGCTGAGGTACTGACCAAGTTCTTTACAACATCTCTGGCAGGGAGAAGGGGTAGGAAGGTGGGAAGGAACTCTCCTCTGTGTTTCTGGTTTATTTTTTGAATCTGAGCTCAGTTCTTTGGACTAGTGAAAAGGACATGGCTGTGTTGGGCAGTGTTTACCCAGGGATGGAGCTGGAGAACTCTCCCCAAGAAAGAAGGTCAGGGCTGAGGATGGCAGAGAAACAGGCATGTTCCCTGGGGACTCCAAGAAGAGCTGCCAGATCTCTGCAGGGGCCTTGGTTGCAGGGGGCCCCCATGGCCAACCATGGACTTTGCATCTCAAGGGCATCCTTACTGTAGGCTTCGCTGGTCAGAAACAAAGCTACCCATTGGCCATGCCAGCTGGGCAACAGGTACCTTAGAGCTGGTCTCTTAAGGGAATCTTGGAGACCCTTCCTGTTCTCACAGGTTCTGTTCTCCCATCTGGCCCCACCCTTGCCCCAATGGTAGGCTGGGCTCAATAGCACCTCAGAGATTCCATTAAGTTTCAGAACATTACAAAGTGGTTCCCAGAGCTCCCCATCCACTTGGCATGTCCCTGAGCAGCTGCTGGCAGGTAATAAAGAGCAATGAATTCATGGCAAGAATCTGAAGCAAAGAATCTTTCTATTTGGTACAGAAGGCTGAGCTGACTGTAACTTGTCACCCAGCCAGGGCTTTCTGCCTTGCTTCTCCCTCTGTCTTCTAATTGCATTCTAAGTGGCAGGGCTCCTTGAGTGCCTAAGGTGTTGGCTCACTCCTGGCTGGGCCACTTGGTCTATGCTCTTTGCAAAATGGCTGACCTAGGATGAAAAATATCTTGTCCACATTATCCCAGAAAGTTGCCCCCAGAAAAATTTATGAGCAGTTTTCAGTTACCCGTCTCTATATACCCTCCCATTCTAACCCATAGTGACTTAAAAGAACAACTTACTATTTATGTCGTCTGGCTGGGGTTGGAGGGTGGGTCCTCTGTCCCACAAGCATCTTTAAGATACTTGAGAGGCTATCTTCAGCTGGGAGCCCACTGGAGATCCAACCTTTCCTCTCCAGACCCTCTTTCCTCTGGGCCTCCAATCATTCAGGGTTCTAACCAAGGATTCTTGGGTATGGCATCTGTATGCAGCAGGGGTTTCTAAGAAGGCAAACCCTAATTTGTAAGTGTATATAAACCTAATGCATACTAGTATCCTCTAGGTCAAAGTAAGTCATTGGGCCAGTCTGAGAGTCCAGAAGACAGGCATAGATACCTAGAGGTGTAGTCCCTCGGGTCACCAACTTAACTACTCACACAATATCTTCCACTTCAGAGACCAGCAAGGGAGGAACAGCTGTGTAGCCTCCTAGTCTTTGAGCCCCAGTGGCAGAACTAGTGGATGACAGTGACAGGGAGGCAAGTAAAGACTGTACTGTAAGCTGCCGATAATGAGATATCTGCTTTGAGGGGTAGGGAATTCCTTATCATGGAAAGTGTTCAAAGACTACCTCTTTCCAGACCTTATGGCACACATCTGTAGTACTCAGGAAGTTGAGGCAGGAGGATACTGAGTTCAAGGCCAGCTTGGGCCTTGTATCTTACATCGAAAGACCCTGTCTCAAAAAATAAAATAGATAATCTGACTCCTTGAAAGATGATGTCTTTTGGGTTTGCTTTAAAGACCACCTCTTGAAGATACAGGGAATTCTTGCTTGCAACAGGACTAGACTAAATAATGGATAAGCTTCCTTTCAACTCTGAGTTTATTTAAAGCCTCCTTGGAAGGATAGAACATTTGTCTCAGAGATAACAAATTCACGTGTCAGGCCACTTGCTTGGGGGGTTGGGGACTGTAGTCTTCCAGGTAGGAAATGTCTCAGAGCCAAGAATTTAGGGCCTCAGCTTCCTTGGGCTGGGAGCTTTGTGCTCTCATTGATTAACAGCTGCATTAAGGTGAGAAGGTGGGACTTCCTATTCTGGTCGTAGCTAAGAAAGGCAAACAGGAAGGCCTATTGGCCTTGGACAGGCGTGGCCATACAAGCTTGCCAAAAGCAGGCAGGCCCCACTGGGTCCCTCGAGGGCCACCATTGTGTAAGTGGCAGAGATGGGGGCCATTTGTCCATCAGAGCAGCTCCACTTCTGTGTTCTTGAGATGACTTGAGTTTTTGTGTATGATTTTGTTTGAAGAGAGGCCTCTAGGGCTAAATATCACTGGTTTAGAAACCAACCACCCAGAGATTCCACCCCAGAGAAACACTGTCAGCCCCTGTACCCCTTGCCATATATGGGGACATGAGGTTATGATGAAGTTAGAGAGACAGCTCCATAAGCCTTTCGGAGGTCGTGAGAGAGGGTGAGGATGGCTGGGGGTAGAATGCTTGCCTAGTGCACAAGAGAACTGGATATAACCAAAAAAAATTGTGGTGAGGGGTCTGCAGACCAATGCTGGGGTGGCCCTTCCCTAGGAGTCTGAGTGAAGATGCCAGTCCTGCAGTAGATCTGACTGGAGACTCTGTAGCTTCACTCCATGTTGGCAGGTCCAGTCTGGGTAAGCAGGCTGGTCCCTCTGCTCTAGAGCCCTAGGCACCCTTGGGTGCTTAGCACTGGGATTCAGGAAGGTCTTTGCCTGGTCTGAGCTTCAAGTAAGAGTTCTCAGGACGGCAGGTCCAACCTTTTCCACTTGGAGATGAAACAGAAGAATGGGCAGTGTTTAGGCCTGATGTGTCCATGGGAGCAGCAACTCCCAGTGAGAAGCCATAAGCTAAGGCCCATACCTGTCTTCTGCACCCTATTCCATACCAGGACACCCCGTAGCAGTTCTTTACTGTCACTGAGGATGACTACAGATTTAGCCACTGGAAATGAGACAGGTTGTCTTACGTTGAGTTTTGTAGGTCTAGAGCCCAAGCATGGCCAGCTGGATTTCTCTTGAAGTATCACTAGGTCTCTCTCAAGGTCTTCTGATCTGCCATTCAGGGTCAGCAGCCAGTGAATTCCCTTCTGGGAAGAGGCTACTTTCAAGCATCCTCCAGGTTTGACCCAGCTCATATCCCTGAAGTTAGACCACCAGGACCCTTGCCTTTTCTAGCTTTGAATGGAGGCTGCACCCAGGTCTGAGGCCACCAGTTCCCCCACCACCAGGGCTTCAACACAGACATGGATAGCCTTCAAAGAGTACCTACATCAGGAAGGCCCAGCCTCCCCCTGAGGGAAGTCGTCTGATTGACAGACCCCAGATGATTTCCTTTGACGTGGACTCATGCCAATGCATTTGGGACCTCAGCAACACCTTCTTTGCCATATTGCACAAGTCACAGCCATCTGTCCACAGGCTCAGAGGAGGGTGACACAGGCTGTGGACAGCAGGATGTGAGGAGCCTGAGGGTAACTTGGGGTGCATCTTCTATACCTTAATTGTGGAGACCCCAGGCACCAGTGCCCTAACCCCTTCCCTTGCTGGCCAGCTGGGACATTCTACCAACCTCCTCCTAACCCCCATGTCCCGGTGGTGTCTAAGAACTGGTTTCCCATCTTATTTCATCAGTTTCCTCCTACCTATTGGACAAGGTAGAAATAATTGGAGCAAGAAGTGAATCACTCAAAGGGGACAGTGTGTTATTACTACCTGAGGCCTCTGCCTTATTCCAAAGAAGTAACTGGTGGCGGACAATGTAGATAGCCATGACTAGTTAGTCATATAAATAGTGTATTTGGGTGCTGGGAAGACCACTTTTCATTACTCTGTTTAGATGAACATCTACTTTGCTCTCTATAGGGCCATCTCTTGTAGAATCTTAGGGTCATCCCTCCTGTCTCCTGACACTCTAGAGGGTGACTTGGCCTTTTAAATCACTTGTACTTGTGTGATAGAGTTTTGCAGGTGTTGAGTTCTAAAGGACTCATCCCACCTCCTTTATAAAGGGTAAGTAATGACGACTATGATGGTAAGCCCCATTAGCTGAATACTTCCTCAAGGTTAGGAAGGTCATGTTCTGTGCAGTCCTCCATCAATTTTAGGGGGCAGGTACTACTATTGCCTCCATTTTGGAAATGTCAAAACTGAATATCTTGGAGTCTAAGCTTTGGACAAGGTTATAAAATTGGTAAGTGATGGAAGGGGGTTCTTTTCCTCCCTTGAATTACAGATGCCAAACCTGTGAGACTGTGAGATGATATATCTTCACAGATAGAGTGCATTCTATCCTCACTATTGAGTCTCATGTGCCTTGTGTGCCTAAGCCCACCTCAAGTGGGCTGGGGGAGTGTGAGGAGTGCTAGGGACAGAGCAGAAGGGGCTGGCCCTGGGCTTTTGGTTACCTTTGCTGCATAGCAGCATATCCACTTCTCTCCTGCCAAGCATCAGAGGTACTGACATACGTGCTGGGTGGTTAAGAGAGAAACAAATCAACCTACGCCAGGAACTAGATGTTGAGAGAGACCAGTCTGTGGTGCCTGCCAGAATAACAGAGCTTCATGTCCCCATGTGTCATCACAGGAAGCAGGAGACCATGCAACCCGTGCCAAAGCAACTGGGGCCAGTGTGCTGCCTCGTGAGGTGGGAGAAAGGCTGGGCGGAGGTGGAGGAGATGCTAAGCTGGGCAGCCTGAGTTGCTAGTCTGGGGCTGCTGGTTGGAGGCTGAAGGGCCAGACCTCCCAGAGGGACTGCAGGACCAGACTTGAAGACAGCTAAGACACTGGTGTCTGTTAACACATCCTTGGTGACTCGAGGGTACCCAGGGCAACAACACCTATTGTCTTGTTTGGCTGGGCTTTGCTGTTGTTGTT
>NW_008358858.1:846158-852021 GCF_000622305.1 Nannospalax galili | reverse complement strand
CTTCCTTTCCTCCCTCCCTGTCTTTCTCTTTCTTCCCTCCCTTCTTTCCTCCTTCTTTCCCTTCTTCCTTTCCTCTCTCCCTTTCTTGACAGAGTCTCCGTATCCAAGGCTGGCCTCAAAGTCCCTGTGTAAGAGAGAATGACTTTGATCATCCTGCCTCTACCTCCTAAGTGCTGGGAGTACAGACATGTGCCACCATACCAAGTTTATGCAGTGCTGGGGATCAAACCCAGGGCTTTGATGCATGCTAGGCAAGCACTCTGTTACCTGAGCTACATTCCCAGCCTCTCTTTGCTATGTCTGTTTAGGTCATTGCTTGCTTACTTAATGTCAGGGAGTATGGTTGCACATGACCCACCTTGTATAGTTTGGATCTAGAGTTTTCCTTAAAAGCCCATGTGCCAAGGGCTTGGGTCCCAGCTTGGCACTATCAGATGGTGGAACCTTTAAGAGAAGAACTTTAATGGGAGTCCTTAGGTCACTGGGGGCATGGTCTCAAAGAGGAGTGTGAGACCCCACCCCTCTCTGCTCTCTTTAGCTTTCTTGCCCTGAGGTGAACCTTTCTTCCCTACTGTGTGCTCCTACAATGAGGTGAAACAGCAGGGCTGACAGATCAGGGACTGTAATCTCTGAAACTATAAGCAAAACAAACCTCTGTTTATAAGCTGATTATCTCAAGCGTTCTGCTACTGTAGCACAAAATGGACTAACGTACCACCCTTGGGGAATGGTGATGATTTTTAAGGTCAAAGCCAAGCTCTCCCTGTCTTTCTGTCTCTCCTGCTGTGGACCCATTTCTCTCCTTTCGTCTTCCTGGTCTACACTGTTTCTCTTTGGATTCCTCCTGGCTTTTCCCATCCTGGAGCGAGTCATCAATTCTGGAACTCCTACTGCTTCCGAAAAGAAATCAGTGAGTTGAGGGGTGGTGGGGACAGTTGAATAATAAAACTGCACGTGGAGACACAGGAGTTGATTGGTGCCTGGGTAAGTGGGTAAATGCAATCCATATTGATGCTTGCCTGGGATGTGCCAGCCTCTGCTGGCCCTGGCTGGGGGAGTTAGGGATGGAGGTGGTATGACTACAAAAACTAGGCTTGATGTTAAGTATACTCAGAGGAGTTGGACATGGATGGTCAGTGTCCCTGTCTCCAACAGGTGACCTTGCTCCAGCTCCATTTGAGGCTCTGGCAAGGGCCAAGGAGAGGGAGCATGACCTTAAGATTCCAGGGCATCTTTATCATATGTGCTTCCTAGCAACCCCTCTCCACACAAGCCCCTCTGGTCAGGCCAATACTATCTATAGTCTCCTTCTGCTTCTGTCAGAAATAGCTCACATCACAGGGAATTTCAGATCAATTACAAGACTGATATGTCTCAGAAAGCCCTGCCCTAGTTGTACCTAAGTGGGAGGAAGGGATGTCAGGACTGGATGGAGAAAGACTGATTATGCAAGATCTGGTGGAGAGAGTTCGAATGAGTGGTGAGGTTAGAACTCTGCAGGCTTCTTGCCTGACTGAGATCCCTTCCTTTGAGGCTATTGGGATTTTGACCCTCAGCCTCAGTGTATTGGAGACAGGCAGCAGGGAGCCACATGACCATGGTCAGGGCCTGGCTAAATGAACTTTTTTTTTTTTTTCTAGTCAAATTGACTTATTGTTCAGGTCTTCAGTGGTAATTACAGAGAACCTTAGACTTAATCACTACAAGGTTTAATGAAGAGAGTTGATCTGTAGATTGACTACAACTTAATAGATTTATTAGGGGCTTAGTGGGCCAGTGAGTAAATGATAGGGTGAGGCTGGCTTGTTGCACTGGGAGACAGAAAAGGAGAACAAAATCTAAAAGTTGTCAGGGGCATAGGGAAGAGGCCCCAAGGAGAGGGAGCGAGGGCCCTGGGACTCTCAGGGAGAAATAAACATGTGGAGCTGGGTAGGAGTGGGGAGAAAGCTTTGGGGATCACTTCAGAGATTCTTAGGCGTCAAACAGGGCTCAGGTTATTTTTGTTTGTTTATTTTTTGTTTGGGACTTTTTCAGGGCCTCTGTACCTTCATCTGTAAAGTGGGTATAATCGATGTCTCACTTGCAGAGTGACTATGAAGATAAAATTATGTGTATGAGAGATCCGCACATCGTGCTTGCCACAGCTTGGATCGTGTCATCTCTTGAAGGGCTAGTTCCCAGCCTGTGGTACTGCAGGGAGGTGGTGGAACCTTTAGGAGGTGGTGCTTAGTGGGAGGACATTAGGTGATTGAGGCCGTCCTGGAAGGGCATATTGGGGACCCCAATCTCTCCTCTGTCTCTCTTTATGCTTCCTGGCCACCATGAGGTGAACAGGCCTCTTTCACCATGCATTCTTGCCATGGCAGTATATGTTGCCACAGGCCCAAGGTGATAAAGCCAAGGGAGCACAGAATGAAACTTCCCTCCCCCAAAGCAAACCTTTCTTGTTTTTAAATTGATTATCTCCAGCACTTTGCTATAATAACAGAAAGCTGCCTAACAAAACCTGAAACCTCCCACTAACAAAACCTGATATTTGGGTCAGGGCAGGAGGAAGTTTAAAGGAAGAAAGGGAACAGTTACAGGGAAGAGAAGGCCTGTAGAGACTGGCTCAAGTGCTGCATATATCACCATGGAAGAAAGTTGCTACATAAACTCAACATCCATCCCCCTTCTTCCATTTGAATGGACTTCTAGTTTTAGACCAACATAGAGTGCCCCACCACCTGTATGGATAGAGAAGACACGTACCAATTCCAGTCCACGGGAGTGATGGGGGAGATCTAGAGAGGAAGAGTCTCAATGCTTTTGAAGAAGGATCATATCTTACCTCCTCCTTCTCACTGGCTACTTGCTGTCTTGGACCACAGAGCCAAGCAGATACCTTAAGAACATCAGAGCAAAAGATGTGGAAGGAACCTGAGTCCCTGAGCTATGGTGCCATGACTTTGCAAGATGAAGCTGGGGCTGGAGAGGTGGCTCAGCAGTTAAGAGCACTGGCTGCTCTTGCTGAGGACCTGGGCTTGATTCCCAGGACCCATATGTGACTAACAACCATCTGTGACTCCAGTTCCAGGGAATCTGATGTCCTCTTCTGACCTCCATGGGCAATGTACAACACAGGTGCACCTACCTACATGCTGGCAATACACTCACATGCATAAACTAAAAAAAAAAATAAATAAAATACTCTTTTTTTTTTATAAAAAAAGAAAGATGAAGCTACTTTTCTGACCCAGAATTTCACAAGACAGAAAGTTAAACTGTTGAAGCCACATGGATTTTGTGTCTTTTTACTGAGCAGCTTGGCCTAAATTCTCAGAGTTGTCTGGTCAAACTTTGAATGATGCCCATCCAATATGGCCTCACCTAGTCACAGGTGGCCATCAACAGCTGAAATGTGTTTAACATGGCAGAGGGAATGAATTTTAAGTCTTACCAAATTTATTTTTATTTTAAAGTTTTATTACATTTATTTATTTATGGGGCTGTGTATTCACACGCCATGGTGTACATGTGGAGGTCAGAGGGCAATTAGTAGGAGTCATTAATGTCTTTCCACTGTGTGGCTCTCAGGGATTGAGCTCAGGTTGTCAGGCTTGGCAGCAAGCCCCTTTATCCACTGAACCATCCTGTCAGCCCAATTATTTTAACTTTAAATTTAACTAGCCACATATGGCTAATGGCTACTATAGTGATCAATATATTCATTATCAGCGTGTTCCTTGTAGACACTGAAATGCCTTTACAGACAGCCCTTTAAACTATGTGTCCAAGCAGGGAAGAGGCCGTGGGAAGGGGCCTCTTGGGTTTGTGCTTCAGCAGGCAGGGGTCTTGGAGTTCTTGGCACTGAGCTGCTGTTAGACCAGTAGGGTATCTCAGGCTCTCTGCCTCTCTTATCAGCATCCTGTGTCTTCCTGTTGATAGCTGCAGTTTTACTTATGGTAGAACTATGTGAAACTGTGCATACAATGTAGGATTTTCCAGCCCGAGTGTCTGCCTAGGATTCTAGGATTCTTCTGTGTGTGTGTGTGTGTGTGTGTGTTATGTACACGTGTGTGAGACCGCGCTCCTGCACAGCACACATAGAGGTCAAAGGAGTACTGGCTGTCCTGCTCTATCATTTTCTGCTTTGTTCCTTTGAGAAAGTGTCTCTCACTGAACTTGAAGCCAGGCTAGTGGCCAGCAAGCCCCAGTGATCCTCCTGTCTCTGCCCACAGTGCTGGTGTTACATGTTCATGCAGGTGTTTATGTAGCCACACCTGGCTTTTTGCACATCCTACTCAGGTCCCCATGCTTGTTCGGCAAGTGCTCTCACCCACTGATCATCTCTCCAGCTCCTGCCTAGGACTCTTAAAGGAGCAGCAGTTTCTGTTCTGGCCTTGTGAGAGCTCATCTCAATGATTTTTCTCAGATCACAGACTCTAAGTTGAGTGTGGCAAAGGCTGTTCTCTTGGTCCTCAGAAACTGGCGAACAGGAGACAGGACTGTGTCTCACAATGACTCTGGTGATTATGTTGGGTATATGCTGGCCAGCTTTCTGTTACTGTTAAATACCTGAGATAACCAACTTAAGAGAAAGGTCTATTTTTGGCTCTATGTTTTAGAGATTTCAGTCCCTGACCAGGTGGACCCATGACTCTGAGGCCTCTGGTAGGGTGCTAGATGGCAATGCTGGAAGGGCATGGTAGGGCAAAACCACTCACCAGACAACTAAGAAAAAGAATGAAAGGAGGGGACCAGGGTCCTACAATCCCTCTCATGGGGATACTCCCAAAGACCTGAATACCCCCCCCCCATGGGCCCCATCTCTGAAAGCTCCATTACCTCCTAACAGTATCATCTTGGGATATTTAAGCTATAAATGGTAACAGAGTCCTAGGTCCCATCTTTGCCCATTCAGAGGTGCTGTACCAAGTTCATCTTCCCAACAGGATGAGTGACTCTGGCCACCTTCACCCCTCCTCTTGACTTCCTCTGCACATTCAGATTTCCAAAGTCCTCTGTAAAAAATTCACATCCAAATGTAAATAGGGTTGCTGACCCTATTTAAAACATTTTTTAAAGACGGGGATGGAGAGATGGCTCAACAGTGAAGAGAGCTTTCTGCTCTTTTAGAGCACCAAAGTTCAGTTCCCAGCACCTGTCAGGTGACTCATAACTATTCATAACTCCAGTTCCAGGGTATTCAATGTCTACTGGCCTCCAAGGCACACACACACACACACACACACACACACACACACACACACGTCATTCACTATCACACACATGCATAAACATGAACCAAATTTTTAAAAATCTTTTTAAAAAAGAGTTAAAAAGATCCAGAGCAGGGAGTACCCTTCTCTAGAGCAGAGAGCTCCATTGAGATTAGCAGGCTATCCTGGCTCAGCATGCGGACAGGAGAATGGAGCCCGGCTTCCTCTCTGGTTGATGTTGGCTTTGGAAATATTTCTTGTTCCTTGTTATGTTCCTCTGCAAGCATGACATCATTATGTCTTCAGAGGATGAGTCAGGAGAGCAGATGTCACCTTAGGAAAGAGGAGGGGGAGCTCCAGACAGAGGGGAAGTAGGGGAAGGAACCAGCAGATTCAGTGATCTAGAATAATAACTCCAAGTTTATTTATTATTTATTATACATTTTATTTTATCAGCATTGTGTGTGCCACAACACACATGTGGAAGTTGGAGGAGTTGATTCTTTCCTTCCACTTGGATTTTGGAGATCAAACTCAGGTCATCAAAGGACTGGAGAGATGGCTCAGCAGTTAATAGCACTTGCTGCTCTTACAGAGGACCTGGGTTCAGTTTCCAGCACTCACAGCATGGCTAATAACCATCTGTAACTCCAGTTCCAGGG
>NW_008358858.1:819191-845309 GCF_000622305.1 Nannospalax galili | reverse complement strand
GTAGATAGACGATTGATAAATAGGTGATAGATAGATGATAGATGATAGATAGATGATAGATAGATGATGATGACAGATAGATAGATGATAGATAGATAGATAGATAGATAGATAGATAGATAGATAGATGATAAATTTTTTAAAGGGGCTCATGTATTGTGGGGCCAGCTCAGCAAGTCTGAAGTCTATTGTGAGGGCTTGTGTTCAGCAAGAGATGGTCACCAACGGACTGGAATTCATCACAAAGACTAAAGCCTGATGATATTGACAGACAAGTCAGGAAGAAAGATGCAGAGAAAAGGAGAGTAATGACTCAGCAGCCACTGGGAGTCTTTCCTTCAGGGGAGGCCCAGGGCTGCTTTTTCCTTTTTCCCTGTCCTCCCTTTCTCTCTTCCTTCCTTCCTTCCTTCCTTCCTTCCTTCCTTCCTTCCTTCCTTCCTTCCTTCCTCCCTCCCTCCCTCCTTCCCTCCCTCCCTTCCTTCCTTCCTTCCTTCCTTTTTTCTTTCCCTCTCCTTCCCCCCGACCCCCCACAGAATCTTGCTACATAACCCAGTCTAGTCTGGCTTCCAACTGTTGACTCTTCCTTCAGCCTCCTGAGGGCTGGGATGACACTTGTGTGCCACCACCCTTGGTTCTAGGCTGACTTTTAGAGTGCTTCATTCAGGTTCACCAAGGGTGATTTCTTGTTGATTAACCTAAAGTCACCTCACTGGGGACCTTAAACCACATCTGCAGAATTCTTTCACAGCACCTGGGGTAGCATTAAACTAAATTCCCCAGGGAAGGAAGATGTGCGTATTAGTCAGGTTTTGTGTTTTTATGACCAAATTCTTGAGAAAAACAACTCAACTCAAAACAACTTTGAGCAAGGTCCTAGGAGCCTGTAAGACTCTATTTCCATATGGTCAAGCCCCTCCTCCCTGGCTTGCTCATATGAACCTACAGTAATGGTGACAGGATGCAAAAGATCCAGGCAAACTCAGACAAAAACCTTGCATAGAACTGTGGAAATGAACAGCAGTCCCCAATCTTAACCAAAGAACTAACTATTGGCACCTGATTACTGATGGGTGCAGAAGAGCTGATCTTTTTAAAAATATTTTATTATTTTTATTTTATGTATACGAGTGTATTGCCTGAACGTGTGAGTGTAACCGTGTCATGCAATGCTGCAGAGGTCAGAAGAGGGCTTCAGATTCCCCTGGAACTGGAGTTAAGGAGCGTTCATAGCCTCCATGTGGGCACTGGGAATCGAACCCTGGTCCTCTGCAAGAGTAGTCAGTGCTCTTAACCACTGAGCCAGCTCCCCAGCCCAGAGCTGATCTTCTTAAAGGGAGGGACTCTAGATAGGCTGACTAGACCCCGGTGAATGAACTTGCACTGAGGGATGTCTGAGGACACTAAACTCAATAGGCCTTAACACAAATGACAGAATGCATGAAATCCAGTGTGTGTGGAGGGGGGCTATGGGAGGGTACCAGTGGGGAAGGGGGTATAAAGAAAATTAAGATGTTCTATATGAAATACACAAAAATTCATTAAAAAATTACCAAAAAAGCATAAAAAAAAAGAAAAAAGAAAAGTCCTCTGTCTTCTTCCTGAGAGGCTTGCAGATCCTGTACCTGTTGTCAGTCCTGTACCTGTTGTTGTCAGTCCCGTACCTGTTGCAATGGTCCTTTGACCCTTCCATTACCATAGCCCCTATCCTACTCAAGCAGTCATATTTTCCAGACTGCTTTCATTTTCCAGACAAAAAGGAGGAATTTTTAAATGTTGGCTCACAGTTTCAGAAAGTCCAGTTCATGGTTATTTGGCCCCATGAACTTAGGTAGAACATCATGGCTATGAGATCATGTGGTAGAGTCGGTTTCTTACCTCATGGCAGCCAAGAAACAGAGAAAATGGAATACTGGGAGAAACCAGAGTGAGGTACAGCTCCAAGAACACGCTCACAGTGACCACTTCCTCCAATAGCCCCACCTCCTCCCCATTACCACCTCCCAATAATGCTATATGTTATGAATTCATTAAAGAATTAATCTTTTCATTAGGTAAGAGCCCTCAGGGTCTAATCTGTCCAGAAAACCCTCATGGACATACCTGGAGATGTGTCTCTTTAAATCAGTTTCTCCTTCCAATCACACTGTCAAAATTAACCATTACATTGTGTATTCTACAAAATGGCAACTTCTTTTTTTGATCTCTAACACTTGAGCCCATCCTAAATGGAAACAAATTAGAAAGGGAATTCTGAGGGTTGTTTGTTAGTCTAGGCAAGTTGATACACCAAAAAAAAAAAAAATCATAAGGGTCTGGGGAGATGGCTCACCTGGTAAAAGTGCTTGCCATGCAAGCATGAATTTGGATCCCCAACACCCACATAAAAAGCCATGTGCAGCAGCACATGACTGTAATCATGTGTTGTGGAGTTTTGGAGAGATGGAGATGGCAGATTCCTGAAACTCAGTGGTCAGCTAACCTAGCTGAAAAGGTGAGCTCCAAGTTCACTGAAAGATCACTTCAAAAATAAGAGGGCGATTGAGGAAATCATCCAACATCAACCTCTGATCTCCATGTGCATGCACACCCATGTGCACATGTGCACACACCCACCCAAACATGCACACATACATATAACAAGCACATAGAACCATATGTTCATAATTTTTCCAGATAAACTAAATTTGAGTTGGGTTTCTGCCACTTGGTATGAAAAAGGTTCTGACTCTGGTGCCATTGGTTTACTGAGTGCCATGTAATTATTATCTGAATCCTCACAAGCTAAGTAAATATTATTTATAGTTTTGAAGGTGAATAGAAATTAAGAAATGTGTTCAAAGACAGAGAACTTCTATGTCTGCCTTTCTACTGCTGATGCTACATTAGCCCTTGCCAACAAGGAGCAAGCCCTGCTGGAATGTGAATTTCTTGAGCAGTTCCTGACACAGACAAATTTTTCTAAGTAAAAAGAGATCTTAAGCTGATATGCTTTATTCAACTGATGATAGAACTAGGCCAATAAATAGATTTTATGTTCATGCAGTGCCTGGCCTAGATGTATTGTTTAGGTGATGTAATCAACAGATTGATCTGTTCCCTTGCATCTGTGTCATTTTTGAAGGTTATTATTCATAACTTTAATTTTTATTTGGAGGCTCCCTCCCACAGCTTATATCTTAAACTCTTCTGCAGATGTCAGCCAGCCACATGGTCAAAAAGACACAAGAGAGACCAAGGGAAAAAGAAAAATCACAAATGAATAGTTTCAAGAACAGAAGAGGAAGAGACATCACTACAGATTTGACAGACATTAAAAATGTAGCAAGAGGAAGAATTTTATGCCAACTAATTAAACAATTTTGATGAAAGGGACAAATTCCTTGGAAATGTACACTGAGGGTAAGACTTAAGTTGAGCCTCCAGAGAGCTGAACCTCCAAACTGCTAAACCCAGTGCCCGCTTTTGGAGCTTTGCTTAACCTTCTGTGGCACTTGCTACTATTGACCACATCCTTCCAAGAATCCTCCTCTGCAGGCTTCCATGAAACACCCCTTCTTTATGAAAGCCCGTGCAATGCCCTGTTGTGACTGTTTTGGGCCCTCACTCCACACTATTGTGCAGGGCTTTCCCTACCATTTGTTCACAGAAGGTTCTCAAATCTGCAACCCAACTTGCTTTGATGAAATAGCCAACATTCAGTGACCCAAGTTAATACTTTGATCACTTATCAGATGTTCTTAGTCCCCTTGCTGTGGATTGAATGTGAACTGTCCCCATAGGCTCATGTCTTTGAACACTTAGTTTACAGCTGGGAGTAGGCCTTGAGGTGCAGCTTAGATGAAGGAAGTGGATCACTGAGGGTGGACCTTGAAGTTTCATAGCTTGGTGCCACTTCCTGTCTTCTCTCTGCTTCCTGACTGCAGAGGCAATGTGGCCAGCTGCTTTAAGCTCTGCTGCCAAGCTTTCCCCTGGCTAGATGGACTGTACTTCCTCAAACTGCAAGTCAAAATTAGACCTTTCTCTTTTAAGCTACTTTTGTCAGGTATTTGATCACAACAATGAGCTAAGTGACTAATGAACCCCTCAAAAAGCATTTCCTTTTTGTGTGCTAATCATACCTAGTTATAATTTGGGAACTACCTCTCTCCTAGTCTCTGTCTTTTTCATCTGCCCTAAGTCCACATGGGTATGTGACCCAGCCTCATCCTCTCCGGTCCACCCTCCTGACTGTTGGCTGACTGGTTTTCCCAGCCGACATCTTCATATCAGTTTTAAAACCTGGGCCCTCCAAATAGAGAGGTGTGCTGTCTTCTGTTTTGAATCTGGGCAGACCGTTGAGTTCCTCAATCAAGAGAGTGCTGCAGGATGCCGCAAGGCTTCTGGAGAAGCAGATATTGCACTTCTACTGGCTCTGCAGTGCCCATTCTCTGGAGGTATCCTTTCAGCAAGTTCCCTTTTAGAACCTGGCTGCCATATTGTGAGATGCCTAGGTCATATGATACTGAATAGAGGTGACCTGTGGGGCCACCCCAGAGAAGCCAGCTTTCAAGTTCTCCTAGGGTAGCCACCAACCTGAGAATATTTTTAAAGGTGAATCCCATGGCCCCAGCCCTTCCAGTCACCAGCTGTTTGAATTGACCCAGCTGCAGATCTGGATACAACTGAGCAAATACAAACTGCCTCTGCTGTGTTATGTCTGGGCTGCTCACCACAAAGTATGATCATATATGAAATGGCCCTGTCAAGTGGCTACATTTGAGGGCCATTTGTTGCATAGCAGTAGTAAATAGAGCACTCATGGTCCACTGTCCCCATTTAAAATGTGTCAGCAATTCCCCATCACTAGGATATAGTCTCAATTCCTCTCACTTTATCACTAACCGTCTTCCTGCCCACCTCACCAGCCCCCAGGCCTAGCATACTACAAGTCTGGAAACTCCTTATTTCCCTGGGGTCCCATGCATCCTCCAATTCCAGATAATCTGCTGATGATCTGGTTGTCTGTGGGTGTGAGGAAGACACAAGATCGTCAGCAGATTATCTGGAATTGGGGGATGCAAATCTTTTTCCTTCTGGATTCCTTTTCCTCCAGGACAAGGAGGATAGAAAGATCCTTAAATAGTCCAGGTATTCTGTGAGAGACTATTCAAAGAATGTAGATCAGTTTCTGAATCTTTAGATAAAATAACAGTTATGCACATGGGTTCTGGAACCAGATAGCCTACATTTGAATTCATCATGGATGACTTTGTGCAGTTATTTAGCCTCTTTGTGTTTCAATTCCTTCACCTATAAACCCAGGTGATAATGTGATAGATAGTTCATAGTTTAAGGCAAGCATTAAATGGAGTTTAGGATGGTGCCTGGCAGAGAATGTTGTTATGTTTGTTTAAAATAAAACACACCTGCAAGTAGTTTGCTTTAGCCATTGTCTAAGTCTTAACATGCATCGCTTTCCTGGAGAGACCTTCAGGATATCTCCCCTACATGAGCTGGCTTCAGAGGAAGGTCCGCTGGGTCACAGCACCTCCAGCACAGGCCAGCTACCACAGCTGTCGCTGTTTCTACAGTGTTGTCATTGTAGTTGTTACCATCCTGCAGTTTACCTAAATTTTAAAAAATATTTTATTTTAAATTTTATGCGTATGAGTATATTGCCTGTGTGTATAATAAGTGCACCCACGTCGTGGAGGTCAGAAGACGGTGTCAGATTTCCTGGAACAGGAATTACAGACGGTTTTCAGCTGCCATGTGAGTGCTGGGAATCGAACCTAGGTCCTCTGCAAGAGCAGCCAGTGCTCGTAACCGCTGAGCCATCTCTCCAGCCCCTCTGTCTAGTAGACTTTAAAAATATTTATTTATTTAAAAGCAGGGTCTTGCTCAAGCTAGGCTTGATACCCAGAATTTGTTTTCTGTTCTAAAGTGCTGAGATTTCAGGCCTGAGGCATCATGCCTGGAGTTACTTTCACCGGGTCACTTATTCCCGGTGCAGGAGAGGAAGGCCTTATTGAGAAAAAACGAAATCCACGTGGGGTCCCTCACCTGGTTCTCCCCTCCCCCCACCAAATCCTTTGGCTTATCCCTACTGGCACATTATCAACACCAGGCGGCGCTGTGGTCACACTAGCTTTTTAAGCATCACGTCCAGTGTCAGAAGGCCCAGGTGGCCCCTAGCACCATTCAGGGATGGTTCCCTTACCCTCGCCCTTAAGCAGGTGCATTCCCTTCTACTTTTCGTGTCCGTGAACCTGTGTGTAAGACAGGATGTGTGTGTGTGTGTGTGTGTGTGTGTGTGTGTGTGTGTACACGCGTACGCGCACACGCTCGTGGGGACACCATCTCTTGCATTGACGCCTGGATTTGCCAAGCACCAAGCTACATCTCCAGCTTCTAGTCCATTTATTATCCGTGACTTGAAACACATTGCTTTTGCTCTGTGAGTAGAACGAAACACATCCGTTTAATTCAGAGTGAACTGAAGGCTTCCTTAGATTTCAGGCGCCGCCCGTCCCTTGCCCCTATCACCCTGGCATCAAATGCACACTCCAGAAGAGGTACTCAGCCTAGTGCACGCCCAGCTCTCGGCGACCTCGGATGAGGTTCCCGGTCCACCTGTGCTGGGAGGGCGAGGCGCTTTTCACCGACCGCCAGCTCCCTTCGCGCTGAGCTCCCACTTTGTTCCCTTCACCAGGATTCTCCTTCTCTGATGAATCGTGGGGTTTGGAGGGGGCGGGGAAGGGGCCCGGAGGGGAGGGGCGAGGGAGCGCTGTCACCGAGTGTCACGCTGCCCCTCCCGCCCTCCGCCGGGGTGGGGGTGTGGAGCTAGGAGGGCGGGCTTCTCAGCGCAGCACCAGAGCGCTGCAGCCCGCGGAGCAGGGCGCAGAGCGCGCAGCTCCGAGCCGGCACCCGGTCGTCGCCTGCCGGGGCAGCGGCAGCTGGGCTCCTGGAGAGGTCTCCGGGCCATGGAGCCTTCGCACAAAGACGCCGAGACGGCGGCGGCCGCGGCCTCAGCAACAGATCCCCGGGGGGCGGCGTCGTCCAGTGGGGTGGTCGTGCAGGTCCGCGAGAAGAAGGGTCCTCTGCGCGCCGCCATCCCCTACATGCCCTTCCCGGTGGCCGTCATCTGCCTCTTCCTCAACACTTTTGTGCCGGGATTGGGTAAGAAGCGCGGGCAGTGACCCCCCCCCCATCGAACCCTTTGACCCTGAGACCTGGACCCACCGCGAGAGAGCGGGCAGGGCAGGCGCTGGGTGCTGGCTGGGACCCTTGGGTGTGCCGACGGGTCTGCAAGCTATGGCCCTCTGGCAGGTAGCCAAAGCGTGTGCAGTGGGCGCCCCCGAAGGGGAGATGTGGGGTCTACCACAGCAAGTGAGGTGGTCGGGTCTACAAGAGCTAGAAACTTGACAGAGAATGTTGGAGCCCCGGGAGGGGACCCGACGGTTCCGGGCTCCAGGCTAGGCTCCCGTCCAGGCGTCTGGAATCCTGGCCCTTCCCCACCCGGCGCACCCTTGTGAGCTCTGGCTGCTGGGGAAGAGAGCAGCCAAAGCAAGAGGAGCTCCAAGGGGCCGTGGTGGAGGTGCCCAAGCTCCTGGGTGTCTGAGAAGTCAGGTGAGCTGGGGCAAGGCGGACACACCGGACTCAGGGACACTCTGCACCCTGTCCTGGGTTCGTGTGGTGTGGACTGTGTGGGGGCGACAGCTCTTTAGCCAGAGTCCTCCGCCTCTTTTTCCTGGTGCCGGCGCTTCAGCCAGCATCTGCGCAGTACGCCAAGGGGATGGGGGTGACTTTATTAGTTTGCATGCCTGTGGGGTTGGATGGAACGTGGCCAAAAGGTGAGCCCCTAAGAAAGAGGAGAGTGCGCCCATGCAAGCCTGTGTCAGGCTTTGGCTGCCTGGACGCACTCAGGTGGCATCGGTGTCCCCAAATAGGGTGAGTATGGGCAGAAAAGGAGACCTTTTCTTGACCTTCCCTCTCCAGCTCCAAATCTCTCTGCCTACACACCCCTCCCCCAACCTCCAATTTGACTGCTTACTACCCTGGATCCTGCAAGTCAAGGGGGTGTCCTCCTCCCCAGCACGCGGGCCTTGGAGAGACAGGGACCTCTATGGACTCTCCAGAGAGCCTGCCTCTGCCGGCCAGCTAGCTGCCCGAGCATGGCTCTAAGTTCCCGAAAGCAGAGATCAGCTAGAAGTGGCCTTTGGTTTCACTCTGGCCTTTCCCATGGCCTCCCTCTTTGCTGGTGCAGCAGGGACTTCTGCAGTGATCCTGGAGGCCACACCCACTCACTCAAACCTGTTCCTTTCTCCTTGACACCTAAATCTTTCTGTCCCTAAGAGATGCTGTGGCCAGTTCTTTCTGAGCATAAAGTTGAGTCATTTAATTGTTCTTCCCACTTGAGAGACACTTCTAGCAGCCTAGATGTCATCAGGCCAACTGCACATTAGGAGGCAAGCTGGTGTTAATTTCCATGCAGTCAGAAATTTCCACCTGCTGGAGTAAAGACAGACCACCTGTCCGTCTCCCTGGAGGATGTGATGATCATAAGGGAAGAAGCATCGACACTTTTTTTTTTTTAAGTAGCGAAGTGAACAATATTCTCTTACATGCTTTTTAGGAAACAAATATAATGGTAACAGGTGGGCAGGGCCATACCAAGTTAAGGCTGGGAAGGGAACCAGGCTTGTAGGAAAGCGGCCCCAGGAGAGAACAGCTGCCCACACCCTTCTGGGTGTGACCTGCTCTTCGAAGTCTTTTCTACCCTTAGCCCTGCTTCACCTCTAAAGCCTTACCCTGAGAATCTAGCTTTCTCTCCTTCAGTTTCCTTTGTAAAATTGGAATCCTGTGGGATTTTTATTTAAACACACACACACACACACACACACACACACACACACACACCTTTATAAGAAACCAGGATAAAGAGAAGCAAGCAAACTACACAAGAAATAGAAGGTGAGCTATGGGTGTACAGACATGAAATTTTGGTACCTTAAACCAGGCATTTTTTTCAAATTTGTTTCAGTTGCTACTGTACAGCCTGCTGGGTGTGCAGGTCCTGGCTCCCATCCCCAGGGAATGGGAGATCTCAGGTCCTTGCTAGGTAGGACTTCTCATGTGAAGTCAGGGATACCTGTGTCTCTAGGTCACTGAGAAGGCTAAAGGTGACAGGCTAAAGTCCAAAGCTTGCTACAGAAAGCTCTTCAGAGATCATGGGGTCCTTGTGTTCTCCCCCCCTCTTCCTTTTCTTTTTGAGACAAAATTACCATGTACTCTGACTGTCCTGGTACTTGCTAGGTAGCCCAGGCTGGCCGCAAACTCAAACCAGTCCTCCTGCCTCAGCCTCCCAAGTGTTGGGATTATAGGCATGCACACCACCACACTTGGCTTTGCTCTCTGCTTGTCTCATCCCTGGTGGGTAGTTGGCACAGTGGCAGTGCTGCGTCTGAGCACTACTCATCTTTTGGCTCCCTCTGCACGAACAGTAGTAGTGTCCTGGACAGACCACAAACCTTGAAGGCATTTCTTCCCTACTCCCACCTTCCTGATGCCTCTCCTGCCCTGGCTAGGGAGTGGTTTGAATGGCCCTAGCTCTTGGAAATCTTCCCCTTGGCTCAGGTCCACTTCCGCTAGTCCTTCTGGCTTGCCCAAAGCTCCAGAGACAACTCAATATTCAAGCTGTTTCTAGTCTTTGATGAAACACAGCTTCTTCTCATCCATTCACCCATTCATTGGGTCAACATAGGCATCATTACCTGCCAGACCCTGGGGATGTGAGAATGAATAAGCCAGCCAAGACCAGTGACTGTGCAGAAAAACTGGCATAAACTTTGGATTGTTTGATGTTAGGAGGGCAACAGGAACAGAGGGTTTTAGCCACTGTTAGTTCTTCCTGGGGGTGGGGCGGGGGCTATTAGAGAATGCTTTCCAGAAAGGCAGCACTAGGTCACTAGGTTAGACCCTGCAGGAAAATCCATCATGTGGCCCAACACACTTGCCCTCCTTACTGCATCCACTTTCTAGAAACTGCTCAGACCACTTGCATAAAGATCCTTTTATTCTTCTGGGAACTTCCTTTCTTACAAATTCTCTCCTTGTTTTCAAGAGGGAGGGGAGCTGCCATTGAGCTGAATGAAAGCTTTTTTTTTTTTCTTTTTTCTTTTCTGTGTCGTCGTGGTCTCAGGCTCATCAGTC
The DNA here is from genome assembly GCF_000622305.1 of Nannospalax galili. NCBI lineage: Eukaryota > Metazoa > Chordata > Mammalia > Rodentia > Spalacidae > Nannospalax > Nannospalax galili. Next base: position 835,118 of record NW_008358858.1, on the reverse strand, counting down.
TATGAAACCTGCCTTGGAGAAGCCACATCCTTGAAATCCTGCAGCTTTTCTCCATCCAAGCAACAGTGCTATTGGAATAATAGGCTCTTATCATAAGAGTGATGCTCCCCCACCTCGAGCATGGGAAGGGGACTTGCTTAGAATCACTTCTCACTGTCACCGTGAAAATATTTATTATTTATTTATTAATTATGTATTTATTTATTTTTGTGGTGCTAGGGATCAAATACAGGGCCCTGAACATGCTAGATAAGTGTTCTACCACTGAGTTACATACCCTCTGTCAGGCTGAAAAACATACTTTTTCCAAATGGGTGATGGTAAGACTCATCCTCAGCCCAATTCAGAGAAACTACTAATAAAGATCACTGCTAGATCCTTCATGTTTCAAAGAGGACATTTCTAACCAGCTGTGGTAGCACGCACCTTTAATCCCAGCACTGGGGAGTCAGAGGCAGGCAGATCGCTCTAAGATCAAGGCTAGCCTGGTCTACATAATGAGTTCTAGGCCAGCTGAGGCTACAGATAAATCCTGTCTCAAAAAGAATAACAACCAAGAAAAGGGCTGGAGAGAGATGGTTCAGCGGTTAAGAGTACTGGCTGCTCTTGCAAAGGACTTGGGTTTGATTCCCAGCACTCATATGGCATCTAACAACCATCTATAACTCCAGTTCTAGAGGAATCTGACCTCTGTGGGCATTGAACAACATGGGTGCATTTCTATGCATGTAGGCAGTCTACTCATACACATAAATAAAAATAAAATATTTTTAAAAGACCAAAAACATTTATTAATAAATACGCTGCTATTCATACACGGAATGAAAGTTCATTGTTTTGCCCTGAAATGGTCTGAGAATTTGTCTACTGAAAGGTATCATCATGCTTCTATATTTAAAAATTATTACCTACCATGATTTGGTGAGATGTAAATGTTGATGACCCAAAGCCACAGAGAAGTTGAGAGGGAGGTCTCCTCCGTTGACCATTAACTCCTCCATCAGACTTGATGTTGTCATTAATGTATTGTCGAGTACTATCTGACCTAACTCATTGCCCATGCTCCACTACTACAGAAGTCTTGCTTCCAACAGGAGCACCTGAGGCTGACTCAGTTTCTAGGTCTTTCCTTTAGCCCAAGGCACAGACTGGTGACCACTCCTACCCTGCCTTGCAGTATTTTTTGCATTGATAATTTCTTGCTATTGTTTTGAGAGTTTACCCTTTTGTCTATCTTAATATACTGCAAATCCCTTGAGAGCAGCACCTATTTTAAATTCCCTTCTTGAAATCACATGCTATAAATGAATACATATTGACAAAATTATATTCTTGGAATATATGTTAGAGATCATCTGGTCCAGCGTCTTTGTTTTACATATGAGTGAAGTGGGCCTGAAAGTGTGAGAGCCAGGGAAGTTTACCTCATACTCAGGCCTTTCAAGGAAGTTTCTTGAAGATGCCTTTTCAGCAAAGTAAGGAAGCAAATGAAGGAAAAAGATATGAGCTCCAGGAAATAATGGATCTTACGGAGACAGAGGGAGGGGGACTACCTCTTCCTTGGGCACTGGGCTAGTGCAGAGCATTGCTAACATCTGTTAAGATCACTATTAGTGTTAATGACAAGGAAGCTGGCTTCTTGACAGCTAAAGAAGAAAGTTGAACAGTTTGAGAGGCTGGCCAGGGCATTAGAAGAAGGCAGCCAAGGTAGAAAGATGGCAATAGAGGACAGAGAAAGGAGACTAAAAAGGATAAAAGACTGCAAAGAGCCAGAGAAGAGAAACTGCAGGCCTGGGTGCATGAGTTTCAGAGGCTGTAAAGTCTTTAGACCAAAGGTCTCAGACCCTGAGCCCAGAGCTATGATACTGGCTAGTATTAAGGGCGAAAGAATCTCAACTCTCTAGGCTTACAAAAGAACTGTAACATTGTCAAGGGCTGAGGCATCCCGAATCCATAGGCCTACAGAAGAGCTGTAGCACTTGAAGGGCTGAGGGTCCTAGCCTGGGACAGGAGGCCTAAATGAAGACTATAAAGGTGGAGTGCTCTATCTGCTGCTGTCTCACCTGCCTACTGTTGCCTGTTGCCAAACACTGAGGTGTGGGGGGAAGGCCACTGATGATCAGCATTGAAGAGCTTTTCCTTGCTTACTTACAATATCTAGCAAAGTGAAAGAATTCCAGACAGCTGATTAGCAGCACTTTAGAACAGCCAGGGAAAGCAACCTCAGGATGAAATTATTTAGCAGTCCTGAGGATACTCTTCATTAGAGTTGGGGGTCGGGAGAGAAAGAGGTCTCTGAGGATGACACGAGACAAGGACATTCCACACAATAGAGACGATTGCTGGGACAGTACAAGAAGTTAAAATTGCAATAAATAAAGTAAAAGAATGCAAATAAGAAAACCAGAAGGTAATCAGTGGGCAAGGCATGGTGGGGCACACCTGCAGTCCCTGCACTCAGGAGGCTTGGGCAAAAGAATTCCAAATTCAGTGCTCAGTCACATTAGCAAAGATGACTCTATCTATATAAAAAAAAAGAAAGAAAAAAGAGAAGGCAATTAGTAACTGTAATAAAGACAAAAAGTCATGCAAAACACTAAGATCCAAATGTGAAATAAGCTGCCCTATTATATCAGAAGGTCATTAGGTTTCAAAAAGGAGCGGGGAAATTCCACACAATAGCTGGAGAGGGAATCTTGAGGCTCTTATTAGGAATATGGCACATATGGCAAGTTACTTCTAGCAACAAAGAAAAAGGAAAGGCGGTCAGAAACTTCAGGAAAACAAACCAAACAAATTTTTATGAATGGCATAACCCAAATATTATGTAGCCTAAAATGTGGCCTGATTGGGAATAGAAGAAAGTAAATGGCAAAACATAAGACTCTTAACTCTGTATGAAAAGAATCTATGGGCTCTTTGGATCCACAGTAAAGAATGTTTGTTTCATCCTAATGATGTAATGCTACTCAGTGATTTTCAACTTCTAGAGCCAACAACAAAACACTGGTGACTACTTGAGCAAGTGAAACCTTTCCCCCTTGACCATGTAAAATGCAAAACAGCCTGCAGAAGTAGGAGAAGAGGAGAAGTGACACTGAGTGATTAAATTATTGCTCCCAAATCTTTATTGTCCTTCCTGAAAGAAGGTTGAACACTCTCACCTGATGCCATATGACATAAGCCCTGGCAGATGATCTGCTTTGTCTAACTGCATATAAGTGGCAGTGGTAGAGGCTATGCTGAACAGACCCTGTAAGGGGTATTGGAAGGTCGGCTTCCTCTCAGGCAGTAGCAGGTATCAGGAGGCTAGTGCTCTTCACCCTGAGTCCTGGCACATCAGAAGCAGGGATGACATGTCATGTTGACACCTCAGTTTGAATTGCTAAGATTCTGTTGTTAGTTATCATTGTTATTGTCCCAGAATTATGCACCGAAGCTGACTCACACGTAGAGGATAGGGCAGAGGTGTTAATTCCCTAATCCTATAAGGTGAGTGAAGAGATGCTGTCAATCATTGATAGATTAATAGAGCACACTGAAGTGACCGATAGGTAAGCTGTATTAGCAGCATTTTGGGGCAATGGGACAATGGTGACATGCTAGGATGAAGTCAAAGCAAGAGCCAAGGGAGATGAGGACTCATGTATCAAGTTGATGTCTCGAGGTGATAGAGCAGGAAAGAGCTGTATAAACATGTTTGCTCTTTGGAGATTAGGAAAATGCAGAATCCTCACTGTATTGGCATCATCAATTTTTCTCTGTCTACTGCCTCCTTTCCAGCAGCATGTATGCATGCAGAAATTGTCTCTCATCTCATAAAGATAGCCTCTCTCGATCACACATCTGCCTCTAGCCATTATGCATTTCAGTACTCCCTTTTATAGCAAAATTCCTGGAATTTGTCCTTGTCTGCATCTGTGGTCCCCAGTCCCGCCTTTCTCACTTTCTAGTGTTTTTGCCTCTGTTACTCACTTAATTGCATTTTTCAGGGTCACCATTCTCCTCCAGATTGCTGAATCCAGGGGACAATCCCCTGCTCTCCCTTCCCGGATAACTAGGTGTTGAACAAAGCTGCCTCCTCCTTCTCTTTGAAACACATTCTTCACTTGGCTTCTTGCTCCTGGGCCCTCCTGTTCCTTCATTTCCTTTGCTTCTCTCAGCAACCTCTAGACGTGGGAGTTCCCCAGGGCTCTTGATCTTGACTTTGATCTTCTCTCTTCTGCCTACACTCACTGCCTTGGCTTTAAATTGCAACCTTATGATGACGGCTCCCAAGCTCAGATCCCAGATCAGTCCCTGCCCCAAACTCCAGAGTCTCATATCCAACTGCTCCCCTCAGCACCACCTCTTCCAAAGTACAAGGCGTTCTGGACTTGACCTCTCCAAAAGCAGACTTCCACTCTTCTGAGATGGAGATAGATGGGGGAGGAGCAGGTGTGGGGAAGAAGAGCAGGCCAGAACCCAAGTCTCATCATTGACTCCTCTTTATTCGCACCTCAATGCCCAAACTATCAGGAAATACTTCAATGGCCAATCTATCAGGAAATACTCTCTGCTCTGCTTCCAAGCTCTATCCAGTGTCTGACAACCTCTTACCACTCCCTGGCCCTCTCTATCTTCTCCCAAACTATTGTGACAACTTGCTCTCTCTCTCTCTCTCTCTCTCTCTCTCTCTGTACATGCACAGTCATGTGTATGAATGCACCCATGCATGTACCATGGCATGCATGTACAGACTTGGGTATCAGTTCTCAATGTCAACCTTTTTTGAAGCAAAGTCTTTCTGTTGTATTTTCTGCTGAGTACAACAGGCTAGGTGGTCCATGAGCTCCCAAGGATTCTTCTCCCACCTCATAGAAGTCCAGGGTTATAGATGTTGCACTGTGAGTCTGGCTGTTACATGGGTTCTGGGGATTTGAACTCAGACCCTCACACTTGTACAGCAAGCACTTTTACTCAGGACTGTTGTTTTTCTGAGATGGAGTTTCACTCTGTAGCTCAGGCTTGTTTTACACTCCACTGGATAGCTTTTTACAAAGTCTTCTTGCCTTCATTGAGGTCCCTTACTGGCATCTCTTTATGGTCTGTTTTCAATAAATATATCAACTAGAGCAATCTTTTTAAAACACAATGGAGTCAGGTCATTTCAGGTTTGATTTCAAAACTCTCAAATGAAAACAAAATACCCTCAAACAGTTCTCATGTCAGTCAGTAAAATTTCAAGTCCTTGTTAAGATCTGTATAACCCTTGACCAGAATTTTCTACTGGAACTATTACAAGGGTCACATAGGAATGTAGAATTTTTCTGGCACTTATATTATAAAAAGGAAAAAAAAAAAAAAAGGAGGTTGAAGCACTTTAACACTCTTGCAGAGGACCTCATTTTGGCTCCCAGCACCCACATGACAGCTAACAACCATCTGTAACTTCAGTTCCAGGGGATCTGATGCCATCTTCTGGCCTCTGCAAGCATTGCACACATGTAGTGCACTTACATACATGCAGGCAAAATACTCATACACATAAAATAAAAAGTAAATAAAAATGTTTTAAAATAAAAAAAGATACAGGAAAATTAACCTTAAGAATATATTTTACTTAATATATATTCAAGATATTATCATTTCAGTATATAATCAACACAAAATTATTAACTAGATACTTTGTAGTTGTGTGTGTGTAATAAGCTTTCAAAAGCTGACAAAATTCAGTATGCATGCTACATTTGCAGCATCTTTTACTTGAATCTAACTTCAAATGGACACGTAAGCCATGCTTATGTTACTTCTGAGATGGGACGTGGAAACTATCCAGCTGAGGGCAGATGCAGTAAGGGAGCATTTCAGTGAGGTGTCGGGAGCCTGCCAAGCAGGGGAGCTGACTACTGACTGCCTTCAACAGACCTGCACTGTGCTCCTACTGTGTGCCAGCTCTTTGCTGTGGAACTAGAGTACAGAGTCACAGCACACAGATCCCAGCACTCAGGAGCTAATGGTCATTCCAGGAAGGTAGGCCAATAGATACAGAATGAGGTGTGTGCTCTCATGACGATGAGCTGAGGCTGCAGTGCTTTTCCTGGGAAACTTGGAAAAGGAACAACAGAAAGCTTGGTGTGGTGGCTTGTGCCTGTAATCCCAGCACTCATGAGGCAGAGGCAGGAAGATTGTGAATTCGAAGCCAGCCAGGGTTGCATAGTGAGACCTTGTCTCAAAGAAACAAATGACAGAACAAAAATGAGAGAAAATGAAGGAAGGAAAAGACAGCAAGCTAGAAGTTCAGTAGAATGCCGGGGAAGGTGCTGGGCTAGAGGTCTCCTACTCTCTGTCAGAGTCACGATGCTGCAAAGCATCATGAATGGGGTTGGGAACCAGAAGGCTTCAGGTATGAGTGTGGTCCCTTGTGTGGTTCTTGGTAGCAGGACCTGTGAGCTGGTCTTCCTGTTATAAAATGGAAATAATCCCTGCCTGGCCTCCCCACAACATTATGTTCTGTTAACCATAAGGCACCCAATGGTTGAAAATGTCATTGTCAATTAACATAGTAACATTGCCTTTGTTCTCAAGATCATGTGTGGGACCTTTCTCAGAGTGACACTGGGACTGAGCATATTGGATAACTAACACTTGTACTTTCTCAGCATCCTTATAGAGCTGAGACCTGGGAATTCCTTCTGGGCACTGGCACTAGTCAGCTTTCCACCATTATAACAATATGCCTATGATAACCAACTTACAAAGACAAAAGGTTTATTTTTGGCTCATAGTTTTGGAGTTGGCTCAGTGGTTAAGAGCACTGGCTGCTTTTTCAGAGGACCTAGGTTCAGTTCCCAGCATCCATATCACAGCTAACAACTGCCTGTAACTACAGTTCCAGGGATCTGACGCCTTCTGGCCTCTGTAGGCACTGCACACATATGGTGCACTTACATACATGCAGGCAAAACATTCATACACATAAAATTAGATACTAAAAACAAACAGATGAGTTATGTGGTATGTGAAGAATATCTAAATAAAGCTATTTAAATATTAATGGCACCAAGTAAGGGACACAGATACTGTGTCCCTCCCGAAGTGACTTCTTGAGTGGAACACACTGCCAGTTTTGTATTACCTGAATTTATTCATGAGAAAACATCAGGCAAATTTAAGTTGAAGGACATACTACAAAATATCTGTCCTGTGTTTTGCAAAGGATCAAAGGAAACTTAAAGACATAACGACTAGCCAGGTATGGTGGGACAAACCTGTAATTCCAGCACTCAGGAGGCAGAAGCAGGAGGATTGCTACAAGTTTGAGGCCAGCCTGGTCTACATAGCGAGTTCCAGGCTAGGTAAGGCTACACAGTAAGATCACATCTCAATCAATCAATATGCAAATCACAACCTTGGGCTAGATCTTGTGCTGAAGAAGGAGACCAGTACAGTAAAGACATTAATGGGACAGGTGATAAAAGTGGTCTATGGACTGTAGATTAGATAAAATATTCTATTATTATTTAACATCCTAAGTTTGGTAACTGTACTACAAATATTTTTAAAATATATATGAAGGCATACAGGGTCCTGAAGTTGGCAATCTACTCATAAGTGGTTTTTGTTTTTGTTTTTTTTAAAAAGATGGGCTGGCAGAGTGTTTGCCTAGTATACATGAAACCCCCTGCTTGATCCTTAGCACCATGTAAAACCCAGAGTGGAGGAGGTGCACACACCTTTAATCCCAGCACTCGGGAGGCAGAGGCAGGCAAATCTCTGTGAGTTCAAGGCCAGCCTGAATGATGAGTTTCAGGCTATCTGTGGCTACAGGAAGACCCTGTCTCAAAAAGACAAAAACCAAACCAAACTCATACACCTATAATTCCAACACTCAGAAGGTAGAGGCAAAGTTCAAGGTCATCCTTAGCCATATCGGACTCTGTCTCAAAAAAGAAAGGACAGGAAGAAAGAAAAAGAAAGAGAGAGAGAGATAAGGGGAAAGAAAAAACAAGTAAGAGAAAGGACAAGTAAAGAGAAATGTTAGAGATCAGTAACAATTGGTAAAGGTTAGACTGGAGTTCTCTGGAAGATTCTTGAAATGTTTCTGCCAGTTTGAAAGTATTTTAAAATAAAAAGTTAAAAAAAAATACATGGCAGGCTGGGCGTGGTGGTGCACACCTTTAATCCCAGCACTTGGGAGGCAGAAGCAGGCAGATCTCTGTGCATTCATGGCCAGCCTGGTCCACATAGTGAGTTCCAGGACAGCTGGGGCTACAGAGAGACCCTGTCTCAAAAAGACAAAAAAAACAAAAACAAAAACAAAAAAACAAAACAACAACAAAAACGAAAACATGGCTAGGGTGGGAGAGATCGCTCAGTGGTTAAGAAATGTACTGCTCTTCCAGAGGACCTAAGTTCACCACACTGGGTGGCTCACAACCGCCTGTAACTCCAAGTCCTTGGGGATCCAATGTCTCTGGCTTCTGAAGGCACTGTACTCGCACGTGCGTGTGTGTGTGTGTGTGTGTGTGTGTGTGTCTGTGTCTGTGTGTCTGTGTGTGTCTGTGTGTGTAACTCTCGCCACTCTAAAGCAGGAATTAGCAGGTGACATTTGTTTGCAGGCCTCCGGAGGAGATTTTCTCACAGGGTGCTTACCATTGAAATCCAAGGGTTACTGTTTGGGAGTCTAAGGAGCCCCTATGCCTGTCAGTCAAGGGCTTGTTTGTCACTCAGGTTAGCTTCCCATCAGACTGAGCCAGTGCATTAGGCCAGATTACCCTCAGTGGCCCATCAGGCCCTTTGGGACCAATTGGGAATCTGAACACTTCAGCCAGAGCTGGACCGGATCCCAGTGCCATGGAGTCATTTAGGGAAGTCTCTTTTCCTGGTCATCATCACATTTGGAGTCCAGGAGTTATTTATGGACCTCAGAGAAACCAGCTCAAACTTGCAAGTGATGCCTATGCCGTACCAAGCCCAGGCATGGTGAGCTGTCCCTGCCCTCAGTCGCTTGGAAGGGTGGGGTGATGCGGGTTGAACACGCAAGTGGAATCTATCCAGGAATCACCCTGTGTCCTGACTCAGAAGGGAAAGAATAAACATGACTATCTTAGGACCAAACTGCTAGACTTCTGGGAGTCTTTGGAAGAAAGGGTGATGGCCTCGTGTCCTGAGCTCAGAGGTTGTACCTGGCTAGAGTGGTCCTGGGTCTGCCGCCCATGGCTAGACTGAGGTTCATAGGTCCTGAGGGGCTTCAGAGCTTAGGAACTAACTTTAACTGGAGGTTAAAACAGATACAGAAGAGTTGTGGGTCTGGTATATACTGATACTGACCAAGTTGCTTAGGAACTGCTTTTGGCTAGGGCTACCATGTACTGAATTTTTCTTGCTAGTTTCTTATCTGAACTTAACGTGATTCCTCCAGCAGGATGTTCTAGAGCTCTGGGGTGGGTTTTGCAGAGGCCTAAGAGTCAAGTCTATACTGAGTCAGGATGAAGGTCTTTGAGGAGGACAAAGCACTCTTTAAAGATAGATCCAGGGAGGGGTGAGTGGTAAGTCTCCCCAGGGATGTTTCCAGCCTCTCACTTCTATTCCCAATGGGGCTCCTGGCCACCATCCCTAGACATCAGGTGACTAGCACTGCCACCAGTCATGAAGGGACATGTTCTGAAGACAACAGTAGAGTGATAAATTGAATGTAAACTGAAATTTTACAGTTTGGGGTGTTCTGATGTACTAAGTGAGTTAAGCTGGTCTCTCTGTATCTTCTATGTGTTTCCTCCAGCATGTGGCCCAGAGCAAAACCTCGGAGTAGAATTCCAGCCATCCCTGCTGACGTAATGGGCTAGGCAATGTGCCTTTGGGGCTGAGGCCTGGAATCTGGTTTCCCGGTTCCAGGCTATTAAATAGTGCTCTTGCCATGATGGTGCTCACTCTCCCTGTCTGGCCCTGTTTGTACCCATTTGAGGTAGAGATGGTTATGAGTCCTGCTTTCTTGTTTGTCATGAGGTAGTTAAGGAAATAAAATCAGGTCTAGGGACACCTAGTTCTTGAACCTCAAGAGTAAGAGCTTTTACTTCTTGCTTAGAGACCTTCTGACTCAGAGATTGCTTCACATGTCTCCCAACTGGACCTTGGAACTCTGGACGGCCAGCCCTGGCCTACCACTTCCTTCTGCTTTTTCCTGAAGAAGTTGGTTTCTACTTTATTCCTCCTAGAAGCTGTGGAACAGCCAGCTCTGGAGCCAGAGCATCCCGCTGTATGAAAAGTGTGGGTGTACGGCTTCCAAATGGCCCGTGGGACTCAAGAGATGCCATGGTCCCAGGTGGGTTGGATAGGGGCTGAGTCCTAGAGGGATGACAGCATTAGAAGGTGCAGAGCAGGGTTTACCAGCCCAGTTCCTCCCAGGGTGGTCCCAATTTGTGTTGCATGGCTCTGAGATCTCTGCACCACCTGATCCTGATCCTGTCCTGAGGACCCCAGTGGCAGGATTCAAAGCTCTTCTTGCCCTCCTTGGGAATGCTATTCCTCTCCTTCACCTGGAAGGTGCATTTTGGAAGATGCAACACCTTCCTAGCCTGCAGCTCAAGCCAAGGCTGCATGGCTCTTCCCTCTTCCCATGACAAGCAGAGCTGATGGAAGCAAGTCTTCACTGTGTCCAGCACTTACTTCTGGCTCTGGGACATTTTGCTTGTTTGCCCTACTTCTGGATCCCCTTCTGTAGAGATGGAGACCCAGTGAAGAATGAATCATCAGTTGCAGGGTTTGATTATCCTTCCTGCATTCACAGAAAGTCTCTAATGTTTGCATTGCTCCTGCTCCCAGTAAGTTCTTGTTATGAGCCGAGTCATCACAACACGCCTATTGTGCTTTAAATCTTACAAAAGACACCAAAAATTAGTGCATCATCTACTTTAAAAAATCATCCCCTTTGATAGCCACACCAATTACATATTTAAAAAGCAAAGAGGTTCTGGCAGGGTTCTTGTGAATCTGGCTCCCAAGCCCCCACCTTGTGCAATCTGTGTGCAGACTTCTGAGATGAACAGGTTTTGTAATAGAGTTTCAGCCAGGCTAAATCACAGCGGCGGAGGCTTATGCAACTGCTAAAAACCTATGAGTTAAAAATGGAATAGTCTTGCAGAGTAGAGAAGGTAATAATATCAGTGATGTGAAAATAGAAAGTAAGAAATTAGTATTTCAGCAATTCAAGTCTCTTAACCACATTTTTCTGCACCAGAAGACTTGGTGTCATTTTCCAGAATAAATTCAAAGTGTAACCTTTTATTAGAAAAGCTAAACTTTGCTTTCACGGAGTCCACCTCTACCCTCAATTAATCCAGAGTCAAGAGCTCTTTTTACTGACTTTTCTGCCATCAAACACATTTTGTGTTTTTTTCAAATCCCTATGTTCGCTAATGCCCATAAAGGAACAGATTTTAGGTTTTTATAAGTGGGTTTTTGTTAATTTGCTATTTTAAAAATACTTGTGAGACCTTTACAGTTGCCATGGTGATATCATTTCCATAAACATGATTTTTTTGTGGGGAGTTTTGCACATTGAAGGATGAGGTTGAGATGCAGTGTTGGGGGGAAAGTAGGTGGTGAATTTGGCAGCCACCCCATGACTGTTTCCCTCAAATGCTACAAATAAATTCCAAGAATCCATGCCATGGCAGGGCTCTGGGTCTCTGTAAACACTATTGACACCTTCTGGAAGGTGGAACAGGTTAGGTGATGAAAATTGGATGGTAGGTCCCAAGCTTTTCTGCTTACCACTTGACCAAGTCAGAGTGATTTAAGGTCCCTCCCCAAACTACTGTATTTCAAAAGGCCAATGGAGACTGGACAGCCTGGAGCCACCCAAGGAGTGAGAGGAACTGCCATTCTCTTATAACCAAGTTTGTCAAAAATCTCTCTGAGCTTTGTACTGAAGTGTCAAACACAAATTAGCTGTTAAACAAACAAGATATATTGAATAAGAAAGAGTTTCTCATCTGGAATGCCAAGGGTTAAGAAAAAGCAAATTGACCAGAAGAGGTAGATGGTCTCAGTGAAACGGATACTCAGAAACTGTTTTTGTATTGAGTGCTTACTTGGGCCCAGAGTAACAAAGGAGGATGGAAGCCTGGTACTGTTGCCTTCATTTGTGGTCTGCCTCCTTTTGCTTCAGACTCCTGATTGATCATCACAGGCATGTTAATCACTCAAAGAGCTCCTGTCTACCAACTGATCTCATCACTCTTTAAAGCTAAAGGCATAGAGATGTCACCGTCCCAAACTTAGCAGTTACCTTGGGTTCCAGGAAGAGCAAAACTCCATAGGAATGATCCCCATCCCATATAAGGGTGATTTTCAAGGGTGAGGCTGTATCCAGAGCAGTTACATTCTTCTCCTGAGAACCAGTTATAAGGGTGTCTTTGGACCACTGTGAAGGACTTGGGCTGAGAGAACGATGTCCAGACCACACCTTGACCAGGGCTGCTTAATTAATGCATTCTCTCCCCTTGCTCCAAACCTAAGGCTCAATGTCAGTACCACAAAGATGGACTTGGGGGCAGGGGGGTCATTGGATCCCTTTATCTACTCCTCTTCCCAGTGTGGCCACATTGATTAAATTGCCTCTCTCTGATTTTTACCATTACCCATATCTTTAATTGTCATATGGAGACGGGTGGCCAAGCCTAGCCTATTGGGGCTATCAAAGCTGGAGCATTTGCCCTAGAAACTACAGTTACACTGACACTAAATGGCATCATCTTTTGTCAATGATGCCAGCCATCTGTGTTAGCTCACAGACAAGCTTACCACTTAACTATTTCCCTAGGAGTGGACTATACAAACAGGTGAAGGGAGATGCAGGGCAAATAAAAGATTTGAAAGGTCAAAAGAGCTGATAGTGGCTCAGTGGTAGTGCCGTCCTCCCATGGCTCTCTAGATAATAGGTCAGGATTTGGCTCAGCACTGCCTGATTGAGCACCTGGACATAGCCAAGAGGTTTGAATCATCCAGAATTATGAATCATAAGGAATTATGAATTACTAGAAAGCCATTGTGTTGACTGTTATTATTTATGTAGTGCCAGAAACACAAAGAGGGCCACCCAGAGGAGGAGGTACTAGACATTATCTTGCCAAACACATGATGTAAAAAGAGATCATGTGTGCACGCCAGAAATGCGTGTATGAGTATGCATGCTGTTGTTCCACGTGTTCCTAAGGCAAGTGCATGTTGGGATGTTTATACACATTAGAGAGATGTATCACACTGGCTCTGTGACATGAGGTCTCCTCCTTCACATCAGAGGGAAAGGCTCAGAACAGTCCCCTCTGCAGACCACCCAGGTGGCTGGCAGCTGCTGGTGACTTGTGATTTGTTGAATGTGTTTTTGGAAAAACAAAAAGTGATGAATGAGAGGTGCCAGGTAGGATTTTGTGCTTCTAGAACAATGAATGAAGCCTGGAAAGAACTTGATTCTGGGGTACACTGGACTTTGGGTCTCACTGTGGGCTCTGGGAGAGATGGCTTCATCTCCTAGGACTCGGGGACCCGCAGCTCTGCCTCACCCTCCTGTCCAGCTGTCAGCCCTGGCAGTGACTTGTTGAGGGCCTGCCAAGGCTGCTCAGGGGACTTCCCAGGCATTTTGTATTTGCTCTAAAATAGCCTGGAGGAACTTGGCAAGGACAGCTGCAGGAACATGGCTCAGTGCCCACCCCGTCCAGGGTGGAAGTGGGGACCAGAACATTGCCTGCCTTGTGGCTCCAGTCTCTTCCCACAACACACATTTAATTGAATTTTTTTAAAGTGTCCATAGCTGGCAGTTTGACTGGGACTGGTGGGTGGCCAGAAGAGAGAGGAGCCTACTGAGTGAGAAAAGCACAGCGCTGGACAGGGCTTGCTCCCTCTGATAGCCAGTTGTTCAGGCTGAGCTGGGCAGAGAAGCCTGGGCTGCAAGGTGTGAAATACCTAGGGGAAGAAAGCCAACTGTTTTATTCTCTGAGAAGCAAAAAACCAAAACAGAACCATCCAACTGCTCCCCAGAGGAGCTCTGAGAGGGAGCGAGGGAGCATCCTCAGCTGGTCCCCCACTGAGAGGGCATCCCTGTCCTTCCCCAAATCTTAGTGATCTTTTTCTGGATATGATTTCTTTTACAGTTTACAGAATACCCCCCGGGACCCCAGCCTACCATGTGGTAGCTGTGAACTTGGTCATGTGACTTACCTCTTTATGTTCCAGTTTCTTCTAAAAGTTTTTCTGCTTTAGTAATCTTTCCTGCCTCCAAGTTGCAAAACTGGTCTCCTGTGTTTTCTAGAAGTTTGATAATTTTAGCTTACATTGTTTCTATGTGTGCCTCAGTTTCTTCATCTGCAAAATGGGGATAACAGTACCTATCTCTTTGGACTCTCTTAAAGATAAATTGAGCTATTACATATACAGTTCTAGAATAGTACTTTACACACAGTGGAAATTAAATGTGATTATTGCCCATAGAATTTCACTGTGGCAAACCACCTCCCCCTCCCTAGTCTAGCTCCAAAGAGACCCAATGCTGTGTGAAACAGCAGGGCCACTAGGCCATGGGCTGGCCCTCATTCTGCCCTGTGCCTCTAAGCCTGGTCCCCTGCTTGGCTTGCAGAAGGTGTCTAGTTAATTTGGAAGGACACAACTGATATATGGTCTTATACTGCTGACCCATGACCTTAGGTACATCAGAATTCCTTGGATAGCCTTACAAATTCTCCATGCTCAAAGAGACTGATTTAGAGCAACAGTGGGGTGGGCTGGGAGTCTGCACTGTTTGGAAAACATTCCTTTTGAAAAGCACTTCTAGGAAGCTTCAATGGAAGGTGACCCCAAAGCCCGGGCTTGGGGAGAAGCAGTCCCAAGGGTGACTGCTTCTGGCAGCAGCTTGCCTGTGTGGTCCTTGTCTACCTCCAGGACTACACAGATAGGTGGGGACCTACACTGGAGCCCTTGCCTGGCACAATCACCTAGGAAGATTGGAGCCTTATAACTGCATTTGGTTTAAATTGAGATGAACACGGAACTTCTCGGCAAGAGCAGTGAGGTTGGTAATCTTAGAAATACCAGAAGAGGGACTGGAGAGATGACTCAGTGGTTAAGCGCTCAGGCTGTTCTTGCAGAGGACCCAGGTTCAATTCCCAGCACCCACATGGTGGCTAACAACTGTGCATAACTCCAGTTCCAGGGGATCTGACATCCTCTTCTCATCTCCATGGGCACTGCATGACACAGATACACTTACATACATGCAGGCAATATACTCACAGACATAAAATAAAAATAATAAATAATATTAAAAGAAAAAAGAAATACTAGGAGCTCCTGGCAGAAAGAGCCGTAGCCTCACTGGTCCCTTATGGAGTCTGCCTTCAGCAAGGCCACACTGGGGCTCTGGCCTGAGCTGGTCTACAGAGCTTACCATCTTCCCAAGCCATCCTTGCAGGTGGCTGTGGCTCCTCTCTGTCCCAGGCCATTGGTTCAAGCTCTGAAAGTGGGTCCTCTTAGTAACTGGAGAATTTGTTGAATTTTCCTTGAGGCTCAAACTGTGGCCTTTGGCAAGCAGCTGTTCGCATAAGCCAAGAGGACTCAAGAAAAGACACTGTGGAGTTGAGCAAGGAGGAATGTGCTTTTCTGGAGCTGTGTTTAAAGATACATCTGGGATTTGTTTCTTAGCAACAGGGCTCATTCAAAGCACACTGGCAGTGTCAGAACACCCAACAATGCCCAATGCCCGCAAGCACCATGTAAAATAAAATAAAAATTTACTGAACAGAAATGAGAATCTGAGTGTAACTTCTCCAACAGGTGTAAAAACTCAGAACCACAAACAGATGTAGGTACTATGGGTGAGTCTAGAGCATGAGGTCAGCCCTGGGGCCAGATCCACACTCTGCTATCCCTCCTTCCCTCCTTCCTGTCTTCTTG